>NC_139218.1:300828912-301417407 GCF_055691185.1 Crinia signifera
TCCCTGACAAAATGTAATGATCTGAGCAACAAGAACATCTACATTATCTAAAGCTGGGTACACACCTAAAGATTTATCTGACCAATCTACATTATCTGGTGGGAACGAAAATGGTAATGTATGGAAGCATATTAAAATCGATCATTTGTTACCAAACATTGGAAAACAGACAATGGACACTCAGACAAATTGGTTAATCAATTTGATTTAATAAATGTATCCATACAATAATTTTTGTCCGTTTTCCAACATTTGGGAGAAAATTATTGATTGTTATTTGCTCCCATACAATACCAGATGTTTGTTCCGACCAGACAGATTAACCTTTAGGTGTGTAGGGAAAAAAAAAAAACATTTTGTATCCCAATTGCACACTGAGTGAGAAAATAACTACATATTAATCAGATAATACAGAGATCTTGGTTGCATATATCTGCAGATATAGGGCTAAGCCCCCAGGCCGTACGTCAAGGCCTCTCTGTCACTGAGGGTCCCTAATACTGGGTATGGGTCTGGAGTGTGGGCCCCCAACATGCCGACATAGACTGAGTACCCCAGGGCAGCACACAAATGAAAATTAGTAAGGGTTAATAAGAAGCACAAAGTGCTATGTAGGGAAGTGAAGGTGGGATTAAAATACAAAATATATACAATGTGATAGAAAAAATGTTCCTATCACATTGTATATATTTTAATTAATGCAATTATACCACTAAAAAATTGCAGGGGTGTACATAAAACATAACATTAAAAAGAACAGGTTATTTGAAAATGCTGCGTCCAATTGTTGTGATATCACCTTATTGTGGGCCCACAGTTCATAGTGGGGAGAGGGGTGGGATGTGAGGTGGAAAATCCTCCAGACAATTGGTGTGCCCGCCCTTACAATGCTTTCTCCAAATTGGCAACGGGGATGATCTTTTTCCCGATTGGAATATCTGAAGCTGTAGGTGGTCCACTTAGTGGTCGAGGTGGGTACCTTAGAGAGGTGGCTTTCCTTCAGATTGATGGTACCATGCTTCAATGGATGCAAAGTGGCCAATGGTGGTCTGGTTCCCCAACTGTGCTCTCAGGTTGGGATCTCCACAATGACGGTAGGTGATGTCTAGGAACCGCAGCGATTGAAAGGTGGAAGGGCTGGGTGCCTGTGCCAGTGTTTGGCAAGAAGACATATCACAGCATTCAGGATGGGATACGTTCATTGGGTCTACAGGAAATTGGTCGACAAGCATTGGGTCGACACCATTAGGTCGACATGTGTCTAGGTCAACATGTGTTTAGGTCGACAGGTCATTAGGTTGACACAAGCATTAGGTCGACAGTCAAAATGTCGACATGGGGTTTTCACTGTTTTTTTAGCTGACAGGCAGTATTTCATGCCCTACCATCCACTAGGGCATGATGGAATAAAATAGTGTGCCGAGCGCAGCAAGGAACCGTGCCTGAAGAATCGCGAGCGATGCGAGGGGATGCGGTGCACTGGAAACTGTGTCCATATCAACTGTGTCGACAACCAGGTAAAAAAAACAGTGTAAAACCCCATGTTGACCTTTTCACTGTCGACCTAGATCCTTGCGACCTATTGCTTGTGTCGTCCTATTGACCTGTCAACCTAAACCCATGTCGACCTTGACCCATGTCGACCTTGACCCATGTCGACCTAAAACCTTGTTGACCTTTCCACATGTTGACCTAACGGTGTCGACCTAATGCTTGTCGACCAACTTACTGTAGACCAAATGATCCTAACCCTTCAGGATATGTACAGACATCTTATCTGAACATTTATCAAGGCCATCTATGGGGCAGCCAATGAGAAAAGCCCATGGGAATTTGGTAACATGTACCAGAAGGACCTGGGAGAACAGCTGGGATACATCATCCCAGAACCGAGCAATCTAAGGACATGTCCACCAGATATTGATAAATGTTCTCTCCTCACCACATCTTCTCCAGCACAGATCTGAAGTTGAACTATACATTTTACATAGGCAGTTTGGAACTAAGTACCAGCTACTTTATAATAGATTTTGTTAAGCATTTTCTTTAATAGCCAAGTATATAGAAGCTTCGGAGACCCTCTTATGCATGATCGACCAAGAATCCTCAGTGGGACCCACCCAGGTCCCTAGTCCATTGGAGTTCATGTTTTGGTGTACTTGGAAGTTTGGCAAGAAGTAGATAGTAGTTTAGGTCCGAGATAATCCCTTTACGTAAAGGATGGTGTAAGCTAAGGGATTCAACCAGGTTCAGGGTTCTAGTAATTGAGGCAATAGATAAAGAGTAAAAAATATGGTGTAATTGGATGTATATAAAACTACTTGCAGAGGACAAGTTGTACTTGTCACATAGAACATCTAGAGAGGTGCATCTACCAGAATAAAGGAGGTCATAGGCCACTCGGATACCCCCTACCCAAGAAGCAAAGCATCTAGTATCAAGACCTGAAGTAAAAGCTATATTGTCCCACAATGGAGTAAAAGGTGTAGTATCAAAATGGGATTTGCAAAAGTCCCATATTGAACATGTACAAGCAATCATGAGATGGGACCGAGAAGCCGTTGGTCTGTCCGAAGGAGTTAGTCCTAATATAGAGGAAATTTGAGATAAGTTAGCCTCTATAGAAATCAACCTAGGAGATGTCACGAACCATGCAATCGCTTGACTAAAATGGGTAGCTTGATAATATAGATTAATATCTGGGAACTCGTTTCCTCCTTTAGATGTTGGGCTTTGAAGAGTTGCTAAGCTAATGTGAGGGGGTTTAAGTCCCCAGCAAAATTGGATAAACCATTTATGTAGTTTTAGTAGAGACAGTTTACAAAACTGTACGGGGAGGGTTTGGAAGAAATAAAACAGTCAGGGCAAAATATTCATTATTAAAGCTACTATTCTTCCTAAACATGATATATTAAGACCCAGTGGGTCAACTGGAGCACCGTGCATAGTGCTCTCCAAAACCGGGCCACAAACTGAACTCCGCAATCGGAGATGATTTCTAAGGGAAGACAGTGTAAACGAAAGATGTGTGAAATAAAAAGCTGAGCTAAAGAAGGAGCACTACAGATGGAGCCCCTGCCATCCTTTCCGGGGCTCGCCAGACCCTCCCCACTGGCGAGCACCGGTGGCAGGGGTTTCACTGAACTGGGATGCGCGTGTGTCTTACAGTCTCCCAGTCTCTTGGCGGGGATGCTGCGTGTTCCTGCCCATCTCCGCTTCAGGGAGACAGGCAGGGTTAAGGGGGTGCTCAGGGCTGCGAGGTCGGAGACGGCGGGGGAGGTGGCGGGGACCGGAGGAAGGCTCCGTTTCCCAGGGGGCGCGCAAGCATCTCATATGCACACGCCCCCTGGCGGGGCTGATATGTTGGCGGGGCTGGTGTTTAAAACGATGAAGCCAGCCCCATCTGTAGGTAATCCTTTGAGAGGAACAAAGTGGACCATTTTAGGATAATGATTGACCACAACCCAAATAGTATTATATCCACTAGAGGAGGGAAGATCAGTGATAAAGTCCATGTGTGTGCATGGCCATGATGGTATGGGCAAGGGACAGAGCTTTCCTACCAGAGACTGATTGGGAGTTTTGTGTGGAGAACAAATTGGAGAGGACAAAGTAAAGGCTTGACTATCCTTCTTCATAGTCAACTATAATTCCTACAAAGAAATTCGAAGGTTTTCTGGATTCCTGGATTTCTGGATGGCCAGAAAATCTAGAATCCTGTGCCCACCGCAGTAGTTTCTTGCAGAAACTAGAGGGTATAAAAATCTTGCCTGACGGAAGTGGAGCAACTTGTGTGGCCGCAAAAATTATGGGGTTAAGTATTGAATAAGTATTTTTCTCCTCCTCAGTTGAGGAAAAGGATCGAGATAAGATATCCATCTTGATGTTCCGGGAACCTGGGTGAAAGGTGAGTTTGAAGTTAAACCGAGTGAAAAACTTGTCCCACCGAGTCAAACGAGGCTTCACGGACTGGGCATTTTTTAAATATAATAAATTTTTATGGTGAATAAATATCGGAATATGAAATTGAGCTCCTTCAAGCATGTATCGCCACTCTTTAAGTGCTAGTTTAATTGCTAAAAGTTCCTGTTCCCCAATGGCATAGTTCTTTTCAGAAGGAAGAAATTTCCATGGGAAGAATCCACATGGATGTATGAGTCCATCCTCAAATCATTGAGACAGGATGGCTCCCACAATAAAAGGACGAGTAACATCTGGTTGGCGTAGAACAGGAGCAGAAACAAATGGTTGTTTTAGCAAAATAAAAGCAGATAATGCCTCTGGTGGCCAATTTTCAGGGTTAGCCCCTTTTTTAGTGATGGCCATAATAGGTGCTACAATAGATGAGACGAACCCCACAAATCGCTTTTAATGTGGTAGGACGATATCAAACCAAGACTGCTTGAACCGTTAATTTAAGGAAAGGGTACAGATTCCTTTTCAAAGTTGCATTTTTCAAGTTTACAGTAAAATCGATTGTGGCATAATCTTAAAATAACTTCTTGCACTTGAGCTCGATGAGATGCCAGATCTTTGGAAAAAAATTAAGATATCATCCAGATACACTAAAATCTCATTAACAAAATTTAGAAATATGGCTGGGGCATTACTAAGGCCAAATGGCATCACCAAATACTCGTAGTGGCCATCTCTAGTGTTGAATGCCGTTTTCCACTCATCTCCTGTTCTTATGCGGATCAGATTATAGGCTCCGTGCAGATCCAGTTTGGAAAATATTGTGGCTCCTTTGATGCAGTCAAATAATTCTGAATTAAAGGTAAGGGATACCGATTTTTTACTGTAATTTCATTTAACCCTCTGTAATCGATACAAGGCCTCAAAGAGCCATCCTTTTTTTTTTTTTACAAAAAACAACCCCACCCCAGCTGGGGAAGAAGAGGGTCGAATGAATCCCTTCTTTAAGTTCTCCGTAATATATTCGCTCATGGCCTGAGGTTCTGAAAGAGATAAAGGATAAATGCGTCCCCAAGGCAGAACTTTGCCTAGAACTAGATCAATGGGACAATTCCATTCTCGATGCGGAGGAAGAATGTCCACCACATGTTTTATAAAAACATTGGAATATTGTCGGTACTGACAAGGAATTTTACTTTCATAACTAGCTCTACTAGTTTAAAGGGAAATCACCCAGGACAAACATTTTTGAAAGCAAGAGGACCAACAGACTGTGATTTGCATGGTAAACCATTTTATTTGCGGGTTATATTTTTGCAACCAAGGAAATTCTAGTACAACTGGGAAAGAGACATGAGGAATCACCAGCAGATCAATAGCCTCTTGATGTAACACCCCAATACTCAGGGAAATGGGTTCCATACTAAAGGAGATTAACCCATTAGGGATATGGCTACTGTCAACCGCTGACAGACATAAAGTAACAGAAGATCCAGAGTCTCAGTGGAATAGAGTTGGCTTGACGTATGCGGCTGAAATGAAGTTCCCCGCTGCACCGGAATTTAGGAGGGCTTGTACCATTAAATCTACCTGCAATCAAAAACTAAACTTGAATCACTCAGTCAGATATTGTGTGAAGAGGAGGAGAACTGTCCAAGTCTTATCTCTCCAGCTTTGACTAGGACTCGTCGTTTCCCGGGCGATGAGAACATTGGACAACCTGATGACCGGATTCACCACAATACATGCAGAGCCTTTCTCGGCGGAGGCATTGTCGCTCTTGGGGCATGAGTTTAGCCCAGTTAATTTGCATAGGCTCATCTGCTTCAGGTGGAGAGGGGGCATGAGGACAGGTTACCACAAAACTCTGGGACCGATCACTTCTTGTCCTTTCTGCTTGTTTCTCCCTGTGCCTTAAGTCAATTTTATTGCACAGCAAAATCAATTAATCCAATTTAGAAGGAAGGTCCTGGGTGATGAGGTCATCTTTGAGCTTACCAAATAGGCCACTCCAGAACACGGTGAGAAGAGCTTCCTCGTTCCAATGAACCTCGGAGGCTAGGGTGTGGAACTACACCACATATTGGGCTACCGACCAAGTCCCTTGTTTTATACGCAAGATTTCTTGTGCTGCAGAGGAAGAGCGCCCGGGTTCATCAAATATTCTTCAAAATGGGTTATGAAGTCATCATAACTGGACCAGAGGGGATCATTTCTTTCCCATAGGGGTGAGACCCAATCTAATGCAGGACCGGTTAGAAGCAAAACTATATATGCCACCCTGGATGGGAAACTATTTGCTAATAATGACATTTGGACATCGCACTGATTAAGAAAGCAGCGGCACAGTTTCAGGATGCCATAGAATTTGCTAGGTGGTGCGAGATGTAAATGACTCGCAGCTGACAAGGTGACTGCCCCTGCTTCAGAGACAGGTAACGCGGGACATGCAGGAGCTTCTCTGGCACATGCAGCTTGGATGGTCTCCTACCGATGAGCAGTTGCCCTTGGGAGATTTCTAGACTATTCAGACGGGATAGAATTCTCGGAAACATTTCAGATCCGAAGTCAGCACCCGGAACAGACTCCATGTGGCTGGAATAAACTTTCATGGACTGGGTTTTTTGTAGCTGCTCTTTGAGGTTGCTCTTACACAGGGGTTACGGCAGGAGTGATAGTTGCTGGATGAATTTACTACCTTTGCATAGAAAAAAACTAACAAAGCATTGGCTCAACTTCCAGACGGAGGCTCGGAGTCTAACCGTGTGGCAGTTTTCACCAGTTACCCCCACAAGGAGGTTTGGACTGTGCTGCATCCACATGGCAGGTTGTGGCCCTCTGACGGAAGTGCCTCATTCATCAGAGGGGTAGCAGACACCGTAGATGAACGGCGGGGATACTGCTACTTCCGGATTAGCAGGTAACAGAACTAGGGAGTTTTAACATAACTGGAGATTCGCCTACTTGGCATAATAATGAAACTTAGAGATATGCCCACTTGGCGTAATAACAAAACTAAAAGGTATGCCCACGGCATAATAATGAAACTGACAGGTATGCCCACTTGGCGTAATAACAAAACTGAAAGTTATGCCCACTTGGCATAATAACAAAACTGAAATGTTTGCCGGCTGGTGTGGTAACAGTACTGCAGGATGGACCTGTGGCAGCTCAGGATGGTCACTGGAGACATCGGAGACTCTGAGGAGGTGAGGCTAGGAGTGCTGCAGCCATTATAAGGTCAGGATGCACTGAAGTTATTCCAGCTACAGGAACATCAGTGTCCTGGGAATAAATCCCTCCTGAGAGGCTGTCATTGGCCAGACATCAAGCAGAGGTCAGAAGAGAGCAGAGCCCTGCGCCCTCTACCCAGAAGCAGGATGATGGCCACAACACCCAGAGCCATCATCAGGGAGCCCGGACCCACGGGGAGACCACTGCCTGTGCCTTCTACTTGCCAGAGCCCCTCAGCCAGATGCTGGAGCAGCGCCAGGACTGAAGCCACCAGACAGGTGAGTATCGCGGCACCATTCTGCGGCCCATTGACACCATCCAAGTGCTAGGGTGTATCTTAACGTACAAGATTACTTGTGCAGGGTCAGTACTTAATTACACCATTTCTTATCTAGTTTGTATGTCATGAACTGGGGAATAAAAATTAAAATCTTTAGCTGTAGGTTATTTCACCTGACAAATATCAAACAAAAGGTGTTGACATAATAAAGACTGCAGAGCATTAGAGTTAGCTTGGTCTATGTTGGTTAAGGAAGCGGGGACTGGTTTGGAACTATCCAAATGTACATAGAGGGTGGTGTTAAAATCCCACCCCACTGCTGTCCTGCCTCGTATGTGCTGGGAAAGGAGTGTACTGAGGATATGAAAAAAATGGGGCTGATCTGTATTTGGGGTGTAGACATTGACAAATGTATATAGGATACCATTTACAGTAGTTCGCCCATCAAGAGAAAGTAGCATCCTTCAGGGTCTTGGATGATGGTAGAGGGGCTAAAAGTGAGATGACGGGCAAACAGTATTGCGACCCCTTTCTTTTTATGGGATGTGTCGCATGCATGGCATGTTAGAGGAAAATACTTTGATGTTTAAGTCCTGTAAAGTGTGTCTCTTGTAAAAAAAATTATATTAGCTTTGAGGGAATGTAGGGTGTGAAATAGAGTTGATCGGCGGTGGGGAGAATTCAGACCTTTGACATTAAAATTCAAGAGTTTAATAGTCATGTAATTTTAGTAATCCCTGTGCAGAAAACCCATACTTTGCCTCATGAAATAAGAAAAAAAGAGAAAAAAAGGACAGACAAGAAGAAAAGGGTGTGAGCTGTTAGAGTTCCCGATCGCTTTGTCAGAACCATGGAAAAATTAGGCCTACTAGCCAGGGGTGTCTGAAGACGGTCATACTGACCATGTGGGGTTATGTGGCTGGATAGCCATGTGCAGAATTATTAAATTATGAAATTAGAGAATGGGAGAACGATGCCCCATGTGTAGACCGGGCTATATTAAGGGGAATAGGATGTTATACTAGTTTAATAGACCAGAGTAATCTAATAGCAATGAGTAGTGAAGAACATAGGAGAGGTGTACACGGGGGAAAGGGAGTGACAACGCAAAAGGGCGGGTTAAATATTTCAACAATAAAGTGAAGTGGTCAAAAACTCAAAAACTCAAGACATTTCTGTGAGCAATTACAACCGCTCAGCGGTTGCCAGGCAACAGGGGATGCCGAGGGAGGCACGCTCGGTCATCCTGAATCACATTCTTCCGGAGGCCGGGTGTTTGGTGGCGCCATTGATTGGCTGCACCATCCTTCTTAAGGGAAGGGCAAAGGCAACATGGTGCCGGTTATAGCTTTTTCCCTAGCTATCCTGGTTGGTTCTCCAGCTCCCAGACCCTGTCTTCCAGAATCTCTGGTTCAGCAGTCCTGGTGCCTTTGCTCCGTTTGTCCTGCTCCCCCTCCAGGGGCCAAGTAAGTGCCTGGAGCCTGGTTGTTTTTTCAATATCTCTCAGTGGCAGATTGCCCTTATTTTTGGTTATTATATTTCTGGATGCCCAGCCCATCTCTTTGTTAGGGTTAGGTCCCTGCATTCTCTGTCAGCCCTACCGGTCCCTGTTAGCAGTGGGGCTGATTCAGTATTTCTGTAGATACTCTCCCTTCTTGGGAGTCCTCATTAGGCAGGGTGTTGTTCCTGTCACTTCCCTAGTCGTTTTGGGGAATTCGTTGTTTTTGTTTCCAGTTTTGGTTTGTGGTGATTCCCCTGTGACTGCGACTGGGTCACATCCCCGTCCTTGGCCTGGCGCCGGCAGACAGGGTGTCATCTCCAGTTAGGCCCAGTAGACAGTTTATCTCTTGAGCATACCTCTGACGATCACTAGCCCTTTGTCCCCACATAAGACCTAGCTGCATCGGGGTTGGAGCGGGCCTAACTCGCTCCTTCGAATGCGGCGGCCACAGGTGAACACTAGCGCTCGCAGGGGCTTGACATCTGCCAGAGGTACTCAACAGAGTGAGTGTAGGGTTCGCTGTGGCCGTCCTTACCGGCGGTCTTGGCTACTGGCTCACGCCTGATGTCCAGTACCCAGCCTCCTGGCATAACACTATGGCCCTCATTCAGGTTCATGCGCTCGCATGCACACATGCACGCAGTGCTACACTGCAAAACCGCTAGCACGCATCTTGCAGTCATGCCTATAAACTTGCCAACTCATACGTACGCACACATATCCCAAAAATAGGTGTGGTCTACCACGGCGTGCTATCCGAAATGCTCGCACGCCCCACCACATATCCACACGCACACGCACCACATTGTGCGTGCGAACATGTTTTCTGTGCGTAATGTTTTGCAGTATACACTTTTAAGCACGCAAGACACATGCACTCACCACATCAATCAATGATTTCACGCTCCTCAATTAAGTGGGATGGATGTAGAATTGATTCAATCTGCAAACCTCATTACTCACGCAGACAACCCCTTAACCTCGTTATTGTTTTCCATTAACGCATATTTCTACCTCAATAAAGTGTCTAATGTTCGATCTGTTGTTTTCTCATTACCTTTTTCGCGAATATGGTTGAATGTGTAGCGATGTCCATAATAAACACATGTTAGATACGCATATCACACACTAACAATATGGTTACACATGTCATTCGTCACAAATGTACAGACACACACTCATACACCTTTATGTTGTATCAGAATTTGCGTGAAATGTGGCATATATGCTATTTAAATTTTCGCACTTCATTATCCAATACCGACTCGGCAATATTTTAGAAGGCTGGTTGATCGTTTGCCCACCATTGGCCAAAGTAGGGTCAAGAGTAGGCTGTGTGCTGGTCCCTGCCTGTGCTTGTGTTGGTGGTGGGTCAGCCTGCTTTTGCCTTTGCCACAGCTCCTCAGCTTATCTGAGCCATAGCATCAATACACGCGCATACTGTATATACAGGACGTCTCCATGTAATGCATATTGTATGTATTGACGTGGTTATGTGTACGGTCTGCGTATTTTAATTTTCGCAAACATATTGTTCTGTGAAGATGGACTAATAAAGTTATTACATTACAATTTTTGTGACCAATCAGACACCAGGCAAACTTATATATGTACCTGCAATTAATAACTGCGCCATTGGCAAGATGTCTTCTGGAAGGGCACCATCTTTTTCCCTGAGGGAGCTTGTGGCCCTGGTTCGGGTTATGGACCATCGGCTGGGTGGCAGGGGCCCCTGTGTGTCCAATGCAGAGAAGCGGCAGGCGTATAATGCAGCCCGCCGGCGAATCTTCCTTCGGACGGGCGTCAGGAGGACCTTAGGCCAGGTTGAGCGCCGGTGGTCCGACCTCCGGCGAAGGCAGCCGGAGCTGCTATGTTCTATTCGCCGCTACAATAGCCGATGTGAGTATTTTGTCATTGCTTTAAAAATGCGAAATATTATAGTGTTTATATAGCACATTTTTAAATAATATTTCGTTGTGCATTAGTCTATGGGTATATTATGTCTATGGTATGTCGGCCTATATATGGGCTGCTAGGTTCATATATGGTTGTATAGTGGTATATATGGGTAGTGTGTATATGTCCATATATGGATGTAGATTAGTGTGCATTATTTTGATATAAATTATGTCATAATAAAAAATGTCACCTTTCCCATATATATCAAGTTTCTATGTTGTAATCTATACTAATTTATTCTTTCCTTTTCCCTTTCATATTCTGCCACCATCCCTGACTCCTGAACCATCATGCCCATTTCAGCTCAGGCCAGGGCACGCATCAGGGCCCGTCAGGAGGAGGCTGCGAGGGAGGCCATGGAGCAGGCCAGAGCTGCACGAGCCATGTCACCAGCCGCAAGCCAATCCACCTCCCACTCCCACACCTCCTCCCCCTCCACTTCCCCCTCCCACTCTGTTCGGTCACAGACGTTGGGACCCCCTGGAGAGCACCCCATATCCCCATCCACCTCCCACACCTCCTCCCCCTCCACTTCCCCCTCCCACTCTGTTCGGTCACAGAAGTTGGGACCCCCTGGAGAGCACCCCATATCCCCATCCACCTCCCACACCTCCTCCCCCTCCCCCTCCACTTCCCCCTCCCACTCTGTGTGGTCAGAGACGTTGGGACCCCCTGGAGAGCACCCCATATCCCCATCCACCTCCACCACCCACACCTCCTCCTCCTCCACCACCCCTCCCCCCTTCAACCCACCACTACCCCCTTTTGAACCACCCTATTACTCCCCACCACCCTCCCCAAACCCCTCCCAAACCCCACCACACCCCAACACCTTGGACATGACACCCATTCCTCCAGCATCCCTCCTTTTGGCTCCATCCCCCAGCTACAGGCCAACCACCACCAGAGAGCAGGATGACAATGGCACCCGTAAGTAAAGAATGTGCATAATGGTGACACCCAAAATGCAACACATTACCAAACACAACATACACATATGTGATGGCCACATCATTCTTTGTCCCACATATACACTGCTGTCCTAGGCTAACCTGTGTGGTCTTGGCCTCCAGGTTCAAACAGCACTGTAAGTTTTGAATTGTGGTGTGTGGCCATGCCTGACCATGGCAGAAATTACAAGTTACAAACTTAGAAATCATCTTTTCCTTTATTTTAGAACAGTGTCTCCTATAGCAAACCATAATCTGTGGCAGTTTACAAAGGAGACAGTGATACAACAAACATGGTACTTACAGACAGTTAAAAGGCTGGAGGGCCCTGCTCAGAAGCTTACAATCTATAGGGGCAGCTCATAACATATCCTACAGTAGTGGTGTTGGAGACTTGTGGGCAAAGCTGTTATATAAGTGTAGTTCCCAGCATGATGAACCACATACATTTTCACAGTGTTCGTTTAATAGTGTGTTAGGCAATGCTGAGGCATGCATGACTCAAACAGCTGTAGGCCCATGTACAATGTATTTGTGCAATTGGTGTGGTCTTCACAGTTAAATAGCAACTTCTTAGTTTTGCCTAATATACAGCAGAACTGCATTTATTACAGTACATTTACACAATAATATTTTTCATTCTAGCCAGAAACTGAAGAGAAGCAGCCAGATGCAGAACTTCTTGTGGCCTTCATACACCTCACCCTCCTCTACCTGGCCACACTTGTTGCTCAACTGCAGGCTCTTCTGCATCGTTCTTGATTTTTTGTTTGTTTTCTTATTAAAAACTTAGGCTAATGTTATAAGCTGTGTGTGTTATTTTTACTACATATGCCATTCACCTTTTCACAACCACATCAGTGTAATGTTGCTTAGTCCCCCATAACCATTGTCAATACAGAGATAGTGAGGCACACCAATGTATGTGATATGATAAATGTTTATTTTGCTGACAAAAATTATGTGAAAAGGTCTAATTGCTCCATAAAAGGCACAGCAGCTCCATTAGTGTGCAGTCGCCATCATACATGTGTACACACACCAAGCAGCATCCCGTAGGTGACCATTGAGCTCGCACCACAACACCTTCATGAGTTCATCTACAAGGATAGGAAAAGGCAAATCATTTAGAAATACATACTAGAAACCAATCATTACATGCAAACTAATGCTAAGCATCACATATATATTGATGCAAGTAAATACGCACAAGTTGTGATAATGTATTTCAATCTATGTTATATGGTGACACATCAATCTGCCAATGGAAGATGGTTAGTAGTTGACAATATGTTGTAAATGAATGACACTACACCTACCTGAAAAAGCGGCCCACCACAGAGTCTCGGAGGGTGTGTCCTCGAACATTTTCAGGGTGTCTGTAGCGGCAGGGGGCAGTGTCGTGTGCCTCAGGTGGATGGACTTCCTCCTCGGGGAAGGGTACAGACCTCGTTACAGCTATGTTGTGTAACAAACAACACAACCCCACAATCTTTGCCACCATGGCTGGCGCATACTGGAGGTCACCACCAGTGCGATGGAGCACACGAAATCGGCCCTTCAAGAGGCCAATGGTGCGTTCCACGACTTGCCTGGTGGCGACATGGGCCGCATTGTATGTCTCCTGTGGGCCTGGTGTTGGTGAGCTGTAAGGAGTTAGCAGCCAGGGTGTGCATGGGTAACCGGAGTCACCCAAAATCCACGCATCACGTCCTTCCAACTCTTTCAATCTTTGCCATATCCTGGTTTGCCTAATGACATAGGAGTCATGGGCACTTCCAGGAAAGTTGGAGTTAAAGGCCAGGATCTGCATGGATGGGCCACACACCACCATCACGTTGGGGGAATCTAACATCTTACGATTACGGAAGATGTGCTCAGTACGTGATGGTGGCACAAATGGTACATGTGTCCCATCCACAGCACCTATCACATTAGGGAAATCCGCAATGTGTTGAAATTGCAGCTTGACCCTATCCAGGCAATCCCGGTCTAATGGCATGGCCATGAAGTGCCCCTTGCGTCGAAACATGGCCAACATGATACGCCTCAGGATCCTACTGAAAGTAGGTTGGGAAACTCCTGCAAGCACTGCCACCACTTGCTGGAATGACCCAGAGGCACAAAAATGCAACACCGCCAACCACTGTGTGAGAGGCGGAATTGCTGTTGGGAGCCGGTGACTGCTTTCAAGATCACTCTCTATTAATGAGAGAGTGTCTAGGATCACATGCGGTGGTAACCGGTACCTTGTTTGTACCTCATCATCCGGCATCCCAAAGAGGGTTACACGTGTGCGGAAGATTTGGGCACGCCCCAGCCTCCTTCCTCGAACAGGTGGAGGCACACGTTCTGCCTGCTGCTGCACACCCACCTCAATGCCCACCATTTGCATCTGGAAGTAAAAAGGTATTGTTGAAAAAATGACCAAAACACACACAGACACACAGACTCACCCCACCAACAACACATCAAATACATACGGGCAGAGGATGCCTGTAGAGATCCATACTCAATCCTAGTCCAAAAAAAAAGGGCATGTATTGGAAGATGACCATTACCACACATGCATCACATAACATTACCATCTCCTTAAGTAACAATCCACCCAAGTTAGGTATGATTGCATGACGTACCAGAACCAGAACAAATACCAGAACCTACCAAATCAGCAATGGATATCTATTAGGGCGGAGTGAAAAAACTGAAATTGAGAAATTCAAAATCGGCTAGTGTGGGAAAGTTGTGACTTGACTTGAATAAGAAACGTGCAAAAGCTTTTTGATCTGAGTCAACATCTTCTGTTCTGGCAAGAGGCCTGAAGTTTCACTTTTTTGGTGAAAATGACGAAAACTATGAAGATGCTCCGATCTAGTTAAAATTATGTCCGGATGTCTTAGAGTGGTTCATTAATATACTTTAGCATAGTAAAAGAGAGTACGAGATTGTCCTAGTGCAAAGTGACTGACTTTGGCGGGAGAAAAAAATCCCTAATAATTGACCCATTTTCATGGTCACAATTGTGAATATTGTGTGTTTTCTCATGAACGTGTTTATAATAGAAGCACAAATACTCTAAATGGAATTTCGGTGACACTGTGAAATATAACACTGCATAATAGCCCTTAATCAGACCTGATTCCAGTACAAATTTGTTCTCAAAATGGGCAAAACAAATGCTGCATTGCAGGTGGGGCAGATGTAACGTGCTGAGAGAGTTACATTTGGGTGGGGTGTGTTGAAACTGAAATCTAAATTACAGTGTAAAAATAATGCAGCCGGTATTTACCTTGCACAGAAACAAAATAACTCACACAAATTTAAAGGTGGCCATACATCTACAGATCGATTGTCAGATCTGGCTGGTTGGAACAAACAGCTGGTAATACCTGAATGACAGTTTTTCAGCATTTCAAAGCAAATGGTCAACTGTCATTTGCTCTCATCTTTTACCGGGATTTTGTTCCAACCAGACAGATCGGACAATAAATCTGTAGATGTATGGCCACCTTAAATCTCTCTGCACATGTTACATCTGCCCCACCTGCAGTCCATCATTTTTTTGCCCATTTTGAGAACTAATTTGTACTGCGATCAGGTCTGATTAAGGCCCATTATGCAGTGTTATATTTCACACAGTGTCACTGAAATACATGAAATTGGATTTATGCTGCTCTCTTTGCAGTGCATATACAAAGATAGACAATCCTGTGTATATAAATAAGAAATAACTGTTGCAGTCTGTTATTGAAAAACAGTAACTGTTACAATAAGTATTACAAGTTATACCCCTTTCACATCGCACTTTTAAAACGGTAAATTGCCGTTTTTTTCCCTTTTTAAAACGTTTAAGCCTGCACTGTGAATGCACCACAGCCGATTTACCGTTTAAAGTTAACTGGCATTTCGAACCGTGTAAAAAGCAGAGTCCTACACGGTTCCTTGCCGTTTTTTGTGCAATGTGAATGTGTACAATGCTATGCATTCACAGTGCAGGCTTAAACATTTAAAAAGGGAAAAAAAACGGCAATTTACCGTTTTAAAAGTGCGATGTGAAAGGGGTATAAACCGGTATTTAAAACGGTAATCTGCGGCAATGTAAGGCTCTGACCCGTTTTAATTACCGTTTTAAAATACCGGTTTTTAAAACGTGTCGGCGATGTGAAAGTGGTATCAGTGTAAACTGTCTAATGTATCATTTTACATATCACTTCTGTTTATTGACAGAAAAACAGTGTTGCATCCCCTATACTGGGAACATGATTGGGCTGCATTACAGCATATAATTATGCCAAAGATAAGCCAATATATTAACTGTTAAATACGTTGAAGTGTATTATGATGTAATAAATTGTAAGCTTGCAGCAGGGCCCTCTAACCCCCAAGTCTGTCTGTCATTACCCAGTTTATTTTATCTGTCTACTATTGTAAAGCGTAAAGGAATCTGCTGAGCTATATAAGAAACTGTAAATAAATAAATAAACAAATACATCTAATGTTTAGGGGGAAAAAAACAAGAACATTGATTCAAAAAATAACAGGTTAATCATTCTATGAGTGGTGTCCAGCAGTACATATATGCCAATCACTGTGTTCATTTCTAGGCAGCAGGGCCGTCTTAACAGCAGTGTGGGCACCTGGGCAAAGCAATGCACTGGGGCCCTTACCCATTCTCCCCTCCTAGGGGTGGGGGGTGGTATCAGCAGCAGCTTTGATGTCCCACGGGTGGCAGGGGGTGCTCTATCTTACATTCAACATGTAGGACCTGGAGCAGTAACTTCAGCTAATTACTCATTTACTGCACAGGTGGTGGGAGGGAGAACACTAACGTGTGGAAGGGGGCACTGAGCCGAATGAAGGGTCCCTTGTAAATGACTGCCAGGGAGGTAGGGGGTGTTTTATACGCAGGGGAGGGTTGGATAATGGATCAGGCTTAATATTCGTCATTTTCCGGTGGAAGGGCAGCTTGTTTGACTGCAGATATCGCCATTATCTGGAAATAGATTTCTTAGCCTAGTATAAAAAGCTAGAGTCCCAACTTTCAGGAGGTGCTGGGAACTTGGGTATCAGAGATCAGGAGCCAGAGCAATCCATTGACAAAAATATAAAACTACACCAGACGTTTGGAGCTGGAGCAGGGACCGGCTGCTTGAAGGCTGATAACTCTGGTTCTGGGCATGATAGAGACAAGCCGCTAGTGTCAGAGAGAACCTGAGAAATATGACTGGAAATTGTAATTAACAGGTTGGATGTGGACTGCTGCATTGAAGTTGGATATCTGCAGTTCCCCAGGGCCGATTTTCAAAATTCTGGTATCCCTGGAAAAAGGGGATCCTCAGTTATCAACATAGAGCCCTTATGCGCCTGGGGCCCCTGGGCAAGTGCCCATTAAGCCCATACAAAAAGACAGCCCTGCTAGGCAGGATTGATCAGCAATACTTATTACAGCATATTGCACTTTAATGTATTTAACTGTTAATATATTGGCTTATCTTTGGCATAATTATATGCTGTAATGCAGCTGCAGGTGGGGCAGATGTAACATGTGCAGAGGGAGTTAATGTGGCCATACATCTACAGATTTATTGTCCGATCTGTCTGTTTGGAACAAAATACAGGTAATGGATGAGAGCACTTTGCTTTGAAATGCTGGAAAACTGCCAAAAACTGTCATTCAGATATTACCAGGTATTTGTTCCAACCAGCCAGATCTGACAATCGATCTGTAGATGTATAGCCACCTTTAGATTTGTGTTGAGTTATTTTGTTTCTGTGCAGGGTAAATACCTGCTGCATTATTTTTACACTGCAATTTAGATTTCAGTTTCAACATACCCCACCCAAATGTAACTCTCTCAGCACGTTACATCTGCCCCACCTGCAATGCAGCATTTGTTTTGCCCATTTTGAGAACAAATTTGTAATGGAATCAGGTCTGATTAAGGGCTATTATGCAGTGTTATATTTCACACAGTGTCAATGAAATTCCATTTAGAGTATTTGTGCTTCTTCTATTATAAACACGTTCATGAGAAAACACACAATATTCACAATTGTGACCATGAAAATGGGTCAATTATTAGGGATTTTTTCTCCCGCCAGTCAGTCACTTTGCACTAGGACAAGCTTGTACTGTTTTTTACTATGCTAAAGTATATTAATGAACCACTCTAAGACATCCTGACATAATTATAACTAGATCGGAGCATCTTCATAGGTTTTGTCATTTTCACCTAAAAAGTGAAACTTTAGGCCTCTTGCCAGAACAGAAGATGTTGACTCAGATCAAAAAGCTTTTGCACGTTTCTTATTCAGGTCAAGTCACAACTTTCCCACATTAGCCGATTTAGAATTTCTCAATTTCAGTTTTTTTCACTCCGCCCTAATATCTATACCAGGTTGAACTAGATGGACGCAAGTCTTTTTTCAGCCTTACCTACTATGTAACTATGTACCCCCTAGACATTTTGTATGATAATGACAGAGCACTGTACTATGATGTGTGGCTACACACCCAAAACATACTCCCACACCAAAAAAAATACAGCTGCAACTGTAAACACCACACACCAATGTCCGGTGAGCTGTGATTTACCTTAATATACTACTGAGGAAAGCAAGAATTGGCCACAGTACTTGACCACTAATCCAATCCTAAAGCAAAAGTAGACAATACAAATACCATTACAATGTGGCCCATTAACAATGACACCAGTATAAACCATCAGTGCAGAGATGCATAGTAACATTACAGATGGAATTTTCTGTATGCATGGCACACCTTAAAGCCAAAATGTGTCATGCAATAGAAAGATTGACAACATTACACATGGCAATATTTGGTACTCTATAAAAATAGCAACAATACTTACACAGTGTGCTCCTGAAACATACGCGAATAACGACGACCTATACATCAGCCGCAAGCAAACTGAACAATCGCCATATTTATAGGCACACAACATGATTGCGGATAACCACACAAATGATGCGCAAGCAAACACGCACTAAACACTGGCATGGATTGAGAATGACACATTCCAATTTCATGACTCCACAGTGCACATTAGAACAAAAAAAATTACGGATGCCATGCGCTTAATAACTTACACATGTGAGGACGCCCCAAAAGATAGTGATTGATAAGTTAGACATGTGGGAACGCACCAAAATAAAGTGATGGACGTTAGCAAACCTAAAGAGCCATGTTGCCAGGTTTTCACTGCTAACGCACGCGTGCTCGGGCGTTTGTGAAAATTAGCTGGCGTCCGAAAAAAACAATTAGCACACGAGCCAGCCTACAAATGGACACATGAGTGCATAGCACATTTGGCAGCTCAATGAGTTCTGATTCAGAGGGAGACGTTACCTCGGACCACGAGGCTATCATTGAAAGACTCACTGCCATCACTGAAGCTCTCATGGAGAGGAGAAGAGGAGAAGAAGGGGAAGGCTCATCCTCATCCTCACAGCTAGCCATTCCAACACACTCTGCACATCAGTCCGTGGGTGCTGCAGTGGCAGGCCAAAGTGCTGGGGGTCCTACAGATGTGGCTAACCGAAGCCGCAACACCCCTTTCACTAAAATTGAATTGGGCATTTTAGTGCCTAAAGCCAGAGACCTCATCGAATTTGGGCCAAAAAAAATGAGCACCAATGCCAAGGATAAGGTGTGGCAACAAATCACCGACGACATCAATGCCATCTCTCCTCAGGCCCGGGATTGGCAACATGTGAAGCGCAGGCAAGTGTGATATGGTGTGTGTGTCTGTGTGTGTGTCTGTGTGTGTGTGTGTTAAGTGTGTATGGGTGTTTTTTTAAACAATAACAAATGTAGAAGGCATGGGTATGTGGATGTATGTGCAGCTGAAAATAGAGGTAGTATCACCACATGTGGAATGTCTGCAAAATAGTGGTAATGGTGACACTTTCAGGGGTGAAGATGACAAGGTGTTTCTTATGTGTAATGGCATGTAGTGCATGTGTAAATAAAGTTAATGTGTCAGTGTTAACAATGCTAATGTAGTGTAATGCTTGGAAAAAGGTATGACATTTATATGGGCAGAAATTGAACCATGTGCATCATAACCCAGTGGACATATATAGACATGTGAAATGCAGACATATATGTTTCATTTTTGATTATTATTTTCCCAACATTTATGCAGGTGGCAAGATTTCAAATCACGCCTTAAAAGTAAACTGTCCAACAGATGGAAAGCAAGCCAAAAAACAGGTGGAGGAAATCTCCCTGACCACCTCCAGCTTACGTCACTGGAGGAACTGGCCCAGGACTGTATTTCCCAGGAGGAGATTAAAGGTGTCTCCAGCATGGACAGTGAATTGGGGCCAGATGAGTTTGGCGCAGATACTGCCGGTAAATGTGAAATAGAAGTGGCACACTATAGATTTACAGGTGTATGTGCAACATCTGATATTTTCTTGTCTGTGGTTTCTTCACAGATGACAACACTGAGGCTGACGCTTCTGCTCCTCCACCACCACCACCACCATCAACAACTGAAAGCAATGGTGGTCAAGCAAAAACAGCAGCTGAGAACATTTCCCTAGCACATGTACTGCAGGACATACGTGAGCAGGGCCGCACCACTATGGAATGCCAGGATCAAATGCTGCAGGTGGTTGTGAAAATGGCACACAGTCTGGAGGGCCTCCACCATGAAGCCAGACGCCTCAATGACCATATGGCCACTGAAGTATCCTCCACTCGGCCCACACCAGCAGCTTCGACCTCACCGGGTGAAGGTCAGAATGCACCCCCACTTTTGCGTACACGCAGGTGTGGTAGACCCACCAAAGGGGGAGTCCAGAAGCGACCGCGAAAATAAAATTTTTATTGTTTTTTTTTTGTATTTATTTGTATTTATTTTATTTTTTTTATTTTCCTTTTTTTATGTTTCCCTTTTTGTGGGTACAAATTCTGTGCCTTCTAATTGTAGTTTATTGCTGTAGTATATGCAAATAAAAATATACTCACATTTACCATGCGTTGTCTTGTGATTTTACGCAGATATATTAGATATATGTTGTATATGTGAGTTGACACATGTCGACTAATGTTGACAGTGCAAACATGCTACACATGGCAGAGTGAAAATGTACATAAAGGTGTGTTAGATAAGGCCAATTAATACATGTGTTAAGTGCATTTGCATTTGTGGCTTACAATTCACCCAAACATCATAATTTAAATGTGTCTGTTAGCTCCTGTTTGGTTTGGTGATGCAACCTGAAGTGGAGCTGAGTTAACTAATTGGAACAATCAAGCAATAATTGCGCACAATGGGGGTCAGGTGCTAATAACTTCAACATTTAGCAACTGTGTTTTAAGCGTACGAATGAGCAGTTCACAAGAAGTATGCTATGCGAAACTGAAAACCTGCTTTAAGCTTACGAAAGTTTGTGAGCTTGTGTGGGAACAATCCGTGTTGCAGTCATGCGAAACCAAACCCACCACTCCAAGTGAACACCCAGGTGTACGCCCATGTGTACGCCCAGTTTTGCTCATTATACTGGACGCGCCCATACAAACGCCTACAACACGCCTACTGGGGAATCTTTCGCTCGGATGCCAGAAACCGCTTGGAAGATTGCTTGCGAATAGGAATGTAGCAGTTTGCACATGCGCTGTGCGTACACTGCACATGCGCAATGACAGTAGTTGGTTGATGCGTGCGTGTGTGCATGCGAACGTGGCAACGTGAATAAGGCCCATTGTTCCAAAATAGGCAAAAAAAAAGATAACAATACTACTAAACATCTTTACAATTAGTGCACATTGGTACCTAAGACCAGAGAAAAACTCTGCCCGTAAACAATATAATAGGCCTTAGTAGAGCACTCTGGCCCAAAAAAACAGAGGATGCCTCTGGCTGTGAACAATATTACAGACCTTAATACCATATACTGTATAAGTCAGCTGTGATATATATAAATAAGTGAGACTGTACTGCTATACAATTATATATAAATACCCTTACTTTGTAATAGTACACACAGAGGGTTGCTGAATGTATTGCATATTAATAAAAAAAGACATCTCAAAGACACACAAAAAAAGACAAAACGTGAAAATACTTGTGAATGAGAGGTAGAGAAACCTCATTATTTATTAAAGATGACTATATATCGGCACTTAACTTTAAGTGAACCTCTGGACATTAATATCATGATAGCCCACCATAGCATATACTAAATAAGCTCAGGATATTAAAATATACTATAACAATAAGCATAAAGTAGTATCATATTACCCTTGTTTACCATACTGGGAACAATCCTGGTCCATACCAAGTGAGCAAATAAAGAAAGCCTAGTAGGGTCTCTTGTCACTGCATGTGAGATGGGGCAGAAAACAACTGTTTGCCATTCCTTCCTGAGGGCTCTTTGGGGAAGGGGGCATTTTGGGCAGCCGGTGGATACAGCTGTATATGCAGTTGGAGGGTCGGAAGAGGTAGTTGAGTGAATAGGTGAAGAGCCTTATCTGGAGAATGTGCTAAGAGGATTTTGCCCTGTGCCTTCACCTGCAAACTTATATTATCTTATGATCCCAAAGTGTTTTAGTGATGTCCTTCACTTTTTGGCACTTGGCCAGGGTAAGGGGAGATAGATCATGAAATATGAGTAATTTTGACCCCTCAAAGGATATATCTGAGGATCTGTGAGCTTGGGAGTAAACCTGATCGTTTGTCTTAAAATAATGGAAGCATAGGATCACACCTCTTGGAGCATCCCTAGGCTGCGATCGAGGTTTCAGAGCTCTATGAGCCCTGTCAAATATAAACATATTATCAGGAATAGAGGGGGATAGTGAGCAAAAGAGAGGTAGGAGATACTCCTCTATGTGGTTAGCCTCAACTGATTCTGGGATATTAAAGATCCTGAGATGATTTCTGCATCCTCTGTTGCCAAGATCCTCTTGCTTATCAGCCAATATTTATTTATTTACAGTTTCTTATATAGCGCAGCAGATTCCTTTGCGCTTTACAATTGTAAACATATATAAAACATACTGGGTAACAACAGACAGACTTGGAGGTAAGAGGGCCCTGCTACAAGCTTACATTCTATAGATAATAGGGCAAAGTCACAATTCAATTGAGTATTGTCCTGTTCAGACATTTGTTAAGAGCTTATTATTATTACTTCGACTTGCAAGAGTAGAGACTTTAGATTGCATACCGGAAAGAGCGTTATGCACTTCATCGTGTATGGCCTGGAGAAAGTGAGAATAGCTGCAATGTCGGCCTTAGTAGAGGGGGCCATTGAGTCTTCAGATTCAGATTCTACATTAGAAATGCCTCCCTGGGAAGGGAGGGTGGAATTTGTGAGTCAAACTGTCCGAGAAGGCTTAAAATAAAAGACAAGAGCTTTAGAACCTGCTTTATTGTGCTTAGGTGTGATGGGATCCTAAGCAGGTAGGATCAGTTAGGATAGTAATAATGACCTATTCAATGGGTCATAAAGCAAGTAATACACCCGGGGCAAATAAAGGTATAAACAGATTACATTGCACAGCAGCTCATATTTTGGGCGTGGCAGATAGTGTAGTCCTGGTCCAAATATTGGTGAATTGGGGGAGTAGGCAGGTTATAGAATAGATAATCCAGGTATAATGTCAAAGCCCATCAAAAGGTCCAACCCACTGATAGTAGGCCTATGTATATAAACTAAGTTATTTTACAAAACACAGGCCATAGCAAGCAAGGTGTGATTTATCGGGGATTAATGTAGATTTTGAGGGTCCTATGTAAATAGTCACATAGGGACACCCCAGCAATGAGGCTGTAAGACAACCATGGTCCTATCTTGAGAGCTCTGGGGACCCTGATGTCCTGGTTGTTGCCCACAGCAAGTAATAGAGTCAGAAAAGCTGGGGTACAAGCAGTGGCGTAGCTATGTTTTGGGCGCCCCCCCGCCGTTAGGGGGGGGGGGCGCCCATACCCCCCCGGCCGCCCCGTCGCCACGCCGCCTATGCTAACCCCCTCCCCCGCAATCTTACCTGGCTGTCGCGCTGGTCCCGGCGGCTCCGTCCGTTCATTTGCTGAGGACCACCACAAAATGGCCGCCCCCGTACAGCAGACAGTTTCAGAGAACTGTTTGCTATATGGGGGCGGCCATTTTGTTGTGGTCCTCATCAGAAGTACGGAGCCGCCGGGACCGCAAGATACGTAAGTCTGCGGGGGATTGGGGGGGTAGGTAACTATAGCACCGCAGCCCCCGGCGCCCCCACATGCACAGCGCCCCCCCGCGGTGGCGGGGGCTGCGGTGCTATAGTTACGCCCCTGGGTACAAGGAGCGTGAGGCAGGGCCTTTGTGTACAGGGCAAATGGGTAGAAAAGAGACAATTTAAATACCTAATATCAGGTTACCTACCTGAGGCTGTGCATCCCAGAAGGACCATGTTACTCCCAATGTCCTCCACAGGAAAGTGCCAGGTCAGTCCCCACAGACCCCAGCATCGGTGGAACATGACCCCATCCTTTAACCAGGCTTTTATATCAAATACCAATGAGTTTTTATGGCAGAGAAAGAAAGAAAAATTTGATACTGCACCAGCTTCTCAGGGATTGGCCCCCACCAGCTCTAGCTCACTCTTTTTGTGCCTGACTCCTGCCACACCAGGCATTCTCCAGACTGCCGTCTCTGGTTACTTCAACAGCTGCCTACCTCCGTCTGCCCGATGATACACTCATCCACGGATTCCCACCTTTGCCTCTCCTGGCTTCCACGTCATGAAAGGCAGCTCTCTTTTGGTGGCACACTTTACATTTTGGGCCTAATTCAGCTTTTGCGCAGCAGACATTGGCCTTGATTTTAAGAACCACAAGTATTTGAGCATGCACAGATCTCTAAACATAGATGTACATAAACAATTAGGTTTACATAAATCTCTGAATCAGATCCCTGGTCTGTAGGAATTTGAATTTACTGTACTATACAGATATGTACTCATACTGTACATCTAATTTCAATAATCTCAATATGCAAAAAAGCACAATATTCCTGCAGTGATCTGCCAACTCTAGTGCAACTCTGCTAGTGATGTTTTTTTTTGCACCAGATGACTTTGCTAATTTATTTAAAATGCAATACCAGTATATCTGTGTGCCAGTGGCGTAAGTTCGTTCCAATTGCCTGGAGGCAAGATATATATTGGTGCCCCCCCTCCCCCACACACAACCCTATATAACCTTATATACAATATATTTTTCTGTTCAGAAATATAGATAGAGAACACATATCTATTTCATAACTCAGCAATAGAAGCAATTTCCTTTAAATTAACTGATTTAAACTTCCAGGTGGAGGAGAGGCGCCCCCTTGGGAGCAGGAGCCCGGCGGCAGATAACTCCATTGCCTCCCAGAGTTCTGCCTCTGCTGTGTGTGATCGACTATGCATCAAAGCAATCAGATACTCAGTCATACACAATATACAAGTATCACATATCAAATTAATCAGTGCAGTCTCCCAATCACATTGAATTGCAACTAGTTGCATTGCAACTAATACCCCTTTCAAACACAAGTTGGGTTGAAAATCTGGCTTTTACTCAGCTTTTGGATCAAAGGTTGGTTTCCAGTAGAAAATCCAGTTCTGTCATTAAGACAGAAGATTAAATTACCAGGCCAAGAATTTTCCAGGCCAAGCATTTTGACCTGGCATTTGGACCATCTCATCCAGGTTATTTTTCTGTATGAAAAGGTCAACATGGGTTGCAATTCAAAACCAGAGTCAAAGACCTGTGAGTTTTGCACTGGGTTGAATCTTTCACACAGAAAATGACCCAGATTGACCCAGAAATGACCATGTCGAAGGCACTGTCTCAAAGTGGTCCAATTTTAATTTATTTTAAGTCGATGTACCTGCTATGTATCCAGGAATCTATTTTCTTAATGATATATTAGTGCATTTTAGAGATCTGTAGTATAAATGTTAGATTAGTTTAATATTGCTCATTTGGCAGGTTTTGACATTAATAAAAACTTATGAATATTTAGTAACATAAAACCATTTTTGAAATACTAAAGCTTTCTTTCTCATATATGGAGAAAGCATAAATTGCAAAATAACATATTTTGTTCATAAAATGTTATAATTTACTAGATCAATATGATTGCAAAGTTCATTAGTTTTCCAGAAAAATGGAGTTTAGATAGTAAAAAGTACAATAATGAATTACAAACCAATTGAAAATCTTCATTAGCCCCAGGCTAAAGACTTCATATCCCCAGGTATTAGGGTTGTTGGAAAATATCCAGTCTTGAAGATTTACAGTGTACAACTCAGCTTAGGAAAGACTTATTTATGCACAAAGAAGACTCTCCTTCTGTATGGTGGAATAAAATACAGATGGACCTCAGGGACTGTCCAGGTGTTCACCATGTAAATAATAAATGTATTTGACCATTAGAGAGATTTATGTTAATAATTAGTTTATAGGCTTAGACTATAAAAAAGTAAACCAGAAAATAAACCTCAAAATGTTAATGAAGCTTCAGCATTTTACTTTTCAGAATTAATTAAAACTTATTATCTCCTTGTTATGGAAAAAAAAAAAACATTTAAGTCACTCCTAGGTTCATATCTACTATACTGAGTTGGAATGCTTTTAAAATGAATAACATTTTCTAAGATTTGTGGGAAAGGAACATCTTGTATTCATATTTTCGTTCTAAATTGACAACATTGTTAGCTTCCATGTAGCAAGCAATGGTTAGTAGGAGCAGGCATATGTGTACTCTTCGATATTAAGCACTATGAATGCCTTGATCTGTAAGCATCGTGGCAAAACTGTAGACTGACATATCTGTACATTTTGATAATCTCTTTAAAATATGAAAACAGCTAGAAATCTGCAACTTTGAAAACATGCAGCTTAGTAAATATAGTCCTTAGTGCCATTGTATCGTTGTGCATGTGGAACTTATAACCTACAGTATTAATGTAATTATATATTCAAAATAAACATTCTGAGTTCATTCTTTATGAGATAATTTTTAAATGTCTATAAAACCAGAACATTTCTACTAAATAAAAAAATAAATAAAAAAAAAAAAAAAAAACACATCTGGTAATATATTATTTGTTTATTGTAATGAAGACATTTTTGTGTATATTTATATTTTACGAAAAAAGGTTGTGGCCCCAATATTGCGCTTAGATGAGCAGCACTTCTATAGTACCTTGCTGTTAATTGAGGTACAAGTGAGGTAGAGATATAAGAAAAGAATAGGGGTGCGCTAAATGTACCACTGAAAGACTTAACATATAATAAGTCAATAAAATAGATAAAAACAAATAAGCATTTATTAATGGTTTGTCCAGCAATGCAATTTCATTTCACTGTTTAAAGGTTTTCTTATGTCACATATAGATCCGCGGCCCAACGCGTTTCGTCCCTTAGGACTTCATCAGGAGCGATGAACCAATCGATATGGGTGAAAAAAGGAGAGAATGGGTAATCTCTCTGGTTATGCTTCCTTACACAAATTGACAGCGTTCTTCTGTCCACTATGATGGATTAATACGACCGATTCAGGTGTGTGTGTGGTCCCTAGTACCAGGGTTTGCTGACTAGATTTCACGCAGATACAGGTATAATTCAGTACGATGTCTCCCCGTTCACACGGAAAAAATATAATAAGCAGCCTCAGAATCAAAAGCAGAGGTCTCTAAAGCCAAGGGAGACGCTAGTTCAAAGACCGAGGTATCTGTTTGTTCACAGTCTCTGAGTGTAACCAATATCAGGAATCACAGGATCTGGCTCCTGGAGATCCTGTGATTCCTGTTATTGGTTACACTCAGAGACTGTATGTGTAGACTGTGAACAAACAGATACCTCAGTCTTTGAACTAGCGTCTCCCCTGGCTTTAGAGACCTCTGCTTTTGATTCTGAGGCTGCTTATTATATTTTTTCCGTGTGAACGGGGAGACATCGTACTGAATTATACCTGTATCTGCATGAAATCTAGTCAGCAAACCCTGGTACTAGGGACCACACACAAACCTGAATCGGTCGTATTAATCCATCATAGTGGACAGAAGAACGCTGTAAATTTGTGTAAGAAAGCATAACCAGAGAGATTACCCATTCTCTCCTTTTTTCACCCATATCGATTGGTGGTACTTCTGTAGTTTCACGGCGCCGCCGCGCGCACACTATGGCTCAGAAACTTGGCAGACTGCCAGAGGCTCTGATTAACCGTGCGCGTGCCGCTCTAGCTCAGACAGAGTGTGCTCGCGCCGCTCTAGCTGATCTGACAGCTACGTAAACAGCGTGGCGGCCGGGCAGCAGCAGCAGCGCGCTGCCCAGGCGCTGGCAGGTCACTGTGGTACTTGTAGTTCCACAGTGAAATAGGCAGCGCCTGGGCACCGCTGACAACAACGGGGGCAAGTGGACACACCCCGGGCACAACGCTGACTTGCCGGGGCATGTAAAGTACACACCACGGCACACCGCTGTGTCCCCCATGTACACGCTAAATTCAATGTGTGTCCCCCATGTACACGCTACTTGCAGACTAGATCTAGGCGCTAATGCGCCTGGATTCACACTCCCTGCAAGCCACTAAGAAGGAGGGGGGCGCCTGGATTTAGGCGCAAAACCCTCTGAATCCAGGCGCCTTGCAAGCCGCTAAGAAGGAGGGGTGCGCCTGGATTTAGGCGCAAAACCCTATGAATCCAGGCGCCTTGCAAGCCGCTAAGAAGGAGGGGGGCGCCTGGATTTAGGCGCAAAACCCTATGAATCCAGGCGCCTTGCAAGCCGCTAAGAAGGAGGGGGGCGCCTGGATTTAGGCACAAAAGCCAGGCTCCCCGGGAGCCGCAAAGGTGGTGGTGCATCTAAATTTAGACGCTAAAGCGTCTGGATTTAGTTGGGTGTAGTGTTACATCTAAATTTAGACGCAAAAGCATCTAAATTTAGCTGGGTTTAGGGGTACACTATTAAAACCCGTCCACAGTGGCACTAGTCGACGCAACAGCTGTCGTCCGTGTAAATCCCACTATCCACGCCCACCCGAAGCGTGGCGAGCGGCGGCGGTACGCGTCCTATGACCTTTTCATACCCCCACTATCCACGTCGGCGTGGAGTTGAGAATAGATTAGTGTGGCGAGCGCAGCGAGCCACTGAGCCCGAAGCGTGGCGAGCACAGCGAGCCCCGCGAGGGGCCGCTGACACCTGTGAAGCCCGCGAGGGGACGCGGATACCTTCACAGCTATCCGCGTCCCCTCGCGGGCTTCACAGGTGTCAGCGTCCCCTCGCGGGGCTCGCTGCGCTCGCCACGCTTCAGGCTCGGTGGCTCGCTGCGCTCGCCACACTAATCTATTCTCAACTCCACGCCGACGTGGATAGTGGGGGTATGAAAAGGTCGTAGGACGCGTACCGCCGCCCCTCGCAGGGCTCGCTGCGCTCGCCACGCTTCGGGTGGGCGTGGATAGTGGGGCTGATTCAGGAACACATTCACACCTGCACACTCACACACCTGAGACAGTGAAGACGACATTTTCGGCAACTGTTCACTTTTTTTTAGTTGAAATTCAAGTGAAATTTAACTTTTTTTTGTTGAAATTCAACATAACTGTAGAATATAAATGATTCAATGACATGAAATAATCATAAACAATAAAAAGTCCAACAATAATTTAAAAGTCATGATTTAATCAGTAGAGCAGGAAGGAACTTCGGCGTCTACGTCACCGCCAACATTTTCAGAGGACGGACCTGCTGTGTCGACATCACCGCCGGAAGGACCTACTGTGTCAACATCACCACCAGCATTCTCCTTCTCGACCAGGGGGAGCAGGGTCAGAGCGTGCCAAATACGATGGAAGGGGTCCTGGGCGCCTAAACTCTGCCTCCACATAAATTCCTGGAGGTATGAATCGAGGTAATGGCGTGCGGTACCCCTCTGGCGTTTATTACGCCACTTACAGCTGCCCCAGAGTCGCTCCACATTCTGGGTGTGCACCCCAGTGTCCAGGTCGACGAAGTGGTATTTGTGGTTCACCTTTCCGTGAACATAACCGGCCTGCTGGAGTTGCTGGGTATTGTACGCCCTCCAGCAGTCTGTGAAGACAGTAGTGCCCGGTTCCACATGGGCCTCGATGGCGGCCATCAGGGTGGCCGTATCCCGCCGCTCCACCGCAGTGATAAAGCACTGGCCGGACTCCCTAGATATTCCCCCGAATACCCACTGCTGGGGCAGGAGCCGTCCGACGTTGCTCTTTCTTTTTACGTAGAGGCTTTCATCTACCTCGACGATCTGCCCCGGGCCTCCGATTCGCCGATGAGGCTGTGCCAGCAGGTCCAGCGTGCAGGCCTCCCTCATTAGATTGCTGTATAGGACAGCAGTTTTTTGGCAGATGTTGAGCTGCTTGTCACAAAATTTCATTCTGGTCAGCTCTTCGGCCCAGCAATATACAAATCTGATCAGGGTCACGAAGGTGAGGTGAGATCCCATGAACCATTGAGCTGACCTGACGCTGACTTTTTTTCTGCAGCTCCTAATGTGGCAGCGCCACATGCGCTCCTTTATGCTGAGCTTCATGGGGTGGCCATTGGGGCAGGTCATGGTCTGTGGCAGGAACTGGCAGGCCTGCAAGAAAGCCACAGCCTCCTCCTCCGTCTGTGGCAGGTTAAATAACGTCAGACGCTCCATTGCCATACAGAGACTTGACACTGCCATTATTCACCTCAGCGTCTCGTACAGGGCTACAGCTGACTGACTGACTGACTAACTGACTACGTAAACAGCGTAGCGCGCGTCTAAGCCTGAAGTGCAGGGAGTGTGAATTGACACGCTAAAAGCGCAAAATAAGTTAGCGTCTACATTGGGGACACCCCCTGTGGTAGCGGTGTGCCGGGGAGTGCGATTTATATGCCCCGTTTAGCCCCTTTTGTCTCCTTTTTACACTTCATTAGATTTCAACTACATCACATTACACTATAACACTGTAGCTAGAGCGGCACGCGAGCCTCTGGCAGGCTGCCAAGTTTCTGTTAATAACACTGTAGCTAGAGCGGCACGCGAGCCTCTGGCAGGCTGCCAAGTTACTGTTACTTCCGGCGCCGTGAAACTACAGAAGTACCCGATTGGTTCATCGCCCCTGATGAAGTCCTAAGGGATGAAACGCGTTGGGCCGCGGATCTATATGTGACATAAGAAAACCTTTAAACAGTGAAATGAAATTGCATTGCTGGACAAACCATTAATAAATGCTTATTTGTTTTTATCTATTTTATTGACTTATTATATGTTAAGTCTTTCAGTGGTACATTCAGCGCACCCTATTCTTTACTTATATTTATATTTTAGTTGACAATTTTAAAATGAATACAGTTGATATACCTTAGCAGTCTATATTTTCAGATATTACGCACAATTTGCATTGCAGTGTTGTTTAGGCTTCTGCTTCATTGCATATACAGTAACATAGCTTTTCTTTGTCAGATTTTACATAACTACAAACTGGAATGCACATATTTGTTTAAGCTTTGCTCTGCTTGCTTTTGAAAGTGACATTGTTCTCCCAAACCTTGGCAATGTAAACTTTTTTCTAAACAGTAAAATAAGGAGAAAATAATGCTGTTTCCATCTGTCAAATTTTTCTAAGCATTCCAATTTCATATTCTTAAAATAAACATAACTTGTCAATATTGTTAAAACAGAATACTTTGAAGTCTATGTAGAATAAAATAAGTGAAGGTGCTTAAATGTAATGTCTATAATTGGGTACACAACTATAATCTCCAGGTAATGTATGACTTTAAAGATTACGTGTTTTCATAATTATTTGCGAACTGCATTCTGATACAAAAAATACTACCCAATTCAAAGAATTTTTTCTGCAACTCTCTGATTAACATTTTCAATTATCATTCAATGTTAAATTTACAGCTTCTTGAAGTTCACTTTAGTAGATTTCATCAATGGAGGGTAGGCTCATGTCATTGTAATTGATTTTTATTTACATATAAAATAAACACATACTAATTCTATCTATTATATGTGAATAGAAACATAGTTTAGCGCTCAATATCAAACACTAAAATAATCATTAAGCCCTAGTCCTCTGCAGCTGGAATACAATGGGGTGCTCAATCCCAAAAACCTGGTAATCAAAGAAAAAGTATATGTACCAGCACTGAGGGTTAGGTTTCAATTTTTTATATTCTTTTTATTAAATTTCAATTATCAAGAAAGAAAAACATACAATAGGTAATTAAATTGACTGATTAACATTCCATCTGTCATATACACTTGCAGGTTATAAACAATTACCTACTACAAATATAGAAACAAACAAGGCAAACATCATAAAATATATTCTGCCCAGCATTGCCCTCCCCTCTATTGATCATGGTAAACTGTTGGCGCTTGATTGACATTCCATCCAAAGTGTCTGTTATATCTAAAGACGATATAGACAAGGCGGAGCTGAGGTACCCGGTGTTATATTTTTCCTTTTCTAATATAGCTATAATATATTGTTTAATAATCTATTATGACCCATTACATGTGTCAAGAGAGTCTTGAGAAAGTATATTGATTATTTGCTCTGCGGCTCTTTATCTAACTACCATAATTTTGGGTCAGTTAAATTTTGTCTTTGGATTCGCTGCACAATCGCCGGGTTCCGGAGGGGTGCAGCATTCGCTGCCAGCCCCCCCTCACCCCCTATTCAACGCCTCAGGGGCTTGCTGCCCCTGGGGGCAAATTTTAACCCCCCCCCGGCGAATGCCACAGGGAGCCGGAGGACGGCTGCAGCCAGGGAGATGGAAGCCTCCCTGCCTGCACTGGACACTGTGTAGGTGAAGGAGGGCTGTCGGGGACACAGGGAGAGCCCCCCAGAGCTGGCAGGGGGCTGTATTATGTATCATATGTAATGATCGGGATCAGTGTGCAATGAATATATAAATATTAATGAGCGGCTCCCGGCTCGGCCCCCTGCTGGTGAATGTGTAAAAGAAATAATATATATATATATATATATATATAAAGATCCACAAATAACCTGCACTCGCACAATAAATATTTACAACAGCAGTGGGGTGTTTTTTAAGGACCACAGGCGTGCCTGTGTCCAAGTACAGAACAAAATACCTACACTGGGTAGGAAAAAACACTCGCCAATAGAAAGCAACCAGTTCAGCTTCTAGTTGCTTTTAAACAAGACAGTGCATCAAAAGAGTATATAACCTGTTACTACAGGATCCATCATCCGACGTTTCGGTCATCAACAGTGACCTTTGTCCAGGAATAAATGGTAGTCAGCAGAGGTAAACGGCATCAAAATAGACAACAGGACCAATTCCCATAAATAAGGGAAGCCACAAATACCCAGCGCCTCCGCCCGGCTATTTATACCTGCTGCAGAAGTCAAATTGGCGCCATTGCGCCGCTCGTTCCAGGCCTTGGAACGCAAGCATACGCTGCTTCCGGCCAGTGGAACGCACAAGCCGCACTTCCGGTATTTCCGGGAGTCGCGGCTGATAACATCCGTGCATAACTGACAGCTAGCTGCTGTGAAGTATGAGGGAGGCGGCACCGTACTCCGAGCCACCCCTCCAAGTCATCTAATCTATCAATACAAAAAAACAACAAACAACATGTGCCGCGCTTCCAGTTAGTATGGAGCTTGCGGCAATAGCATTGCGTAACCATGGAGATGTGTGCGGCCGCCTCATGTTACATCACCAACCTTCCACTTCTTTTTTATGTATGTTTGTTTATGTGTTCAGATGTTTATTGTGCCTTGTACATCATGTGGAACTCTCTGGTGACTGTTACAGTCTCTTGCGGAGTGTCGGTCAGTTAGATGTACACCCGGCTTACACCGCTATAGCTCAATGTTAAATTGCTGATACAGTACTACTGATCAGCCATAAGGAGAAGATGAGGCGGTTCCCGGCGTGGCGCCGCACACATCTCCATGGTTACGCAATGCTATTGCCGCAAGCTCCATACTAACTGGAAGCGCGGCACATGTTGTTTGTTGTTTTTTTGTATTGATAGATTAGATGACTTGGAGGGGTGGCTCGGAGTACGGTGCCGCCTCCCTCATACTTCACAGCAGCTAGCTGTCAGTTATGCACGGATGTTATCAGCCGCGACTCCCGGAAATACCGGAAGTGCGGCTTGTGCGTTCCACTGGCCGGAAGCAGCGTATGCTTGCGTTCCAAGGCCCGGAACGAGCGGCGCAATGGCGCCAATTTGACTTCTGCAGCAGGTATAAATAGCCGGGCGGAGGCGCTGGGTATTTGTGGCTTCCCTTATTTATGGGAATTGGTCCTGTTGTCTATTTTGATGCCGTTTACCTCTGCTGACTACCATTTATTCCTGGACAAAATCACTGTTGATGACCGAAACGTCGGATGATGGATCCTGTAGTAACAGGTTATATACTCTTTTGATGCACTGTCTTGTTTAAAAGCAACTAGAAGCTGAACTGGTTGCTTTCTATTGGCGAGTGTTTTTTCCTACCCAGTGTAGGTATTTTGTTCTATATACAGTATATATATATATATATATATATATACAGTATATATATATATATATATATATATATTGTTAAAAAAAATAATTAAAATATATTCATGTGCTGCAAGGACATGATTAAAAGTAGCATGCCCCTTCACAGAAAAAAAAATCAGATTTTTTTTTACACCAAAATAAAAATAAAAAACGCTTTATTTTCAAAGATCACATTCCAGTTCACCTAAAAAAGGTGACAAATGTAAAATGGAGAATCCTGGCGAAAATCACTGGAGAAAGCAGTTCTCCACTTCAGCATTGAATACACTCTCTGCGAATTTCACTGAAAACCCCATTGAAAACCACCGGCGAATCGCGGTGAATCACAAACGGCGAATCGCCAGCCATTCGCTCTTCATTTGCAGTGAATTGTGTCCATTGAATAGGGCGAATTGTTTTTTCTGTGAGAAAATTTGCCAGAAAACAGGCGAATTGCCAGATTCGCTGAAAAAAATGGCGAATCAGAGGCATTGAATACTGGCCAGAGAGTGTGAGTATACTCACACTCTGAGGAAGCCACTGAAACTGGATGGAGGTGGGAAATGCGTTACAGTTTATTCCTTGTACACCTAAGAGAAAAAATTATCTTTTTTTCATACAGCATTTCAACAAACATATTTTGTTTGGATCCGTGGATTCTGGAGATAGTTTTAACCTTGGCTTTAAAGCACCAACAGCTGGGATACCCAGAGAGCTGAGATTCACCTTTACGTCTGAGAGTTACTGAGTTACGTGTAATATTTATAGCCAGACTGAACTGTTTTCTGCATACTAACCATAAGACAATTAATACCATCTATATAATCTCTGCATTACAAACCTGTATAATAATGGACAGTACTACAGCTAAAAAACACTAACAAAGAGACTGTAAAAATCTGGATCATACAACTTAATTGACAGCTAGCTACATAAAGGATGGGCTGTTAATCAAACTCTGGTGAATTAACTATATATAAATAAGTGAAGTGTATGCATTTGCCAGCATATAATTTTATTCAATTTAATTTGAAGTGTAGACATTATTGTCTGTCTTTGATTATATATTTTTGTTTTTATTTATACTGTACAGAATTTTTGTTTTTATTGTCTTATAATTAAGTATGTATTGACATATTAAATTATTTCAAGCCTAACCCTCAGCGCTGGTACATATACTTTTTTCCATCTATTATATGTGTTTGATCAACATATGGATAAGATCTCATTAAAGACACCCATACTTTAGCCCTACTTATCTTCAGGGTAAGCCAGATCCGATTTCCTTTGAATTTCCCTTGAGCTCCCTTGGCAGCTCCCCAGGAGGGCTAACATCTGACTTGTCAATTGATGTTCCATATTTTCCATGGGATAAATCACATACGATTTATTGCATGTAAAAGAACTCCCAGGGAGCTGCCTTGTGAGTTCAAGATAAGTCAGATGCGATCATGGGTACTAAAATGCACCCGCGATGTACCACTGAAAGCTGCACATATGATTTATGTTATGTGCATCATGTCTGACCTCCAGCTCCTGGGTGAGTACAATGGGTTTAAAGCGGATGTGAAACAATGCGATTTGGCCCGATATCACCCGATTTCTTGGTCCGATCCATCAGAATCAGGTGAAATCAAGACAAATTGCACTAGTTTATGGGGGCCTAAGGACTGAGGACTCAGGCAACAACGTTAAGGTGTTAAGACAGGAGGGTTTATTAAAAATGGTTGCCTTCTGCCTTCTATAAGTTGCTTAATAAATAAGAAGTTTAATCTGAATGCCTGGTATGGGCAATATCCCATCTTCAATAGATCTCCCATCTTAGTAAATGTACCACTGCATTGGAGGAAAATGACAAGGTTAAGAGTATGGACACTGGACATGCACCAGCACTTTTAGAATTTTCAATAGGGATATTGAAGTCATTCCAGATGAGTGAGGGTTGTTTAAAGAGAAAAAAGTTTGGGAGCAAGGGATAAAACATCCACCCTACTCAAAAGTATAATGCCATGTACTATCAAAGCAAAGTAATATTGTTCCTTTCCTGGCATAGTCTGGGTGCTAAATTGTATTTGGTCTTTGTTTTCAATTTGATGTTATGCTATTAATCTTAAACAAACATCAAAATGTACATAACATTTCACAATAGATAATTGTTAAAGTTTGAAAAGCTTTAAAGGCTGCTTACTGGTCTTGCCACTACTGGTTGACAGAGCTTTGTGCAGAACTTTCACATTTTCTGAGGCAATTGAAAAATAACATTGTCTAACTAGATACTCTCTGGCTTTCCTACAAGCCAAACACTACCTCACATCAGTCAATTGCCAGTTTTCTGATCAAGACTGAGCAAACTATATAGATGCCCTCTTATTACAACCTCCCCTAGAGAAAAAAGCTATTTCTTGTTATTACCAGCATTTTAGAATAATTTTAGATGACTCCTCCTGTAAACAGGGATAAAATATTTTATTATTGTAATCCAAAAAGGAGGAGTAGAGGAAAGGGGTATCAGTCGCCTGACATGTTTCACTGAGGGAACCTCAGCTTTTTCAAAGAAATTAAAAAGCTGAGGTTCCCTCAGTGAAACGCATCAGGCGACTGACACCCCTTTCCTCTACTCCTCCATTTTGGATTACAATAATATGGACACCCGAACCAGGATGTGTGAACTTCAATTTGTGGTTCAAATCTACCAGCTAAAGGACTACCAGAAGCTTCCACCATTCCACAGGGTATTAAGACTCTGTTTTGCAGGATTATTCCAAAAAATCGTGAATGGTATGGAATTGTCCATCATAGGAACGGGGATCCACAATAAGAGTCCTAAAGGGGTGCTATTCCCTTATTTACTATTCAAAACTTAAGATCACCGGTACTCTTTACCTATCACGACGCCCATCGCGGGCATCGTGGGTACATTTATGTCTGGCCGCGACGCGACCGACGCGATGCCCGCGATTTCCCATTGAAACCCATGTTAAACATGGAAATCGCGTCGGTCGCGTCGCGGCCGGCCATAAATGTACCCGCGATGCCCGCGACGCGATGCACCCGATTTCCCATAGGAATCAATGTTAAATGGCCCGACCGACGCGATTTTACTGTTAAATGCCTCAATGGACCCGATGTGGCCATAGGAAACAATGTTAAATGGGCCACAGAGGCCAAATAGGCAACCTTGACTGGGAAATGGCCCCCCCAATTGTTACCGCCACCCCACGATCAACGTGAACCCGAAGCGTGGCGAGCGCAGCGAGCCCGCGAGGGGCGGCGGTACGCGTCCTCCGACCTTTTCATACCCCCACTATCCACATCGGCGTGGAGTTGAGAATAGAATAGTGTGGCGAGCACAGCGAGCCACCGAGCCCGAAGCGTGGCGAGCGCAGCGAGCCCCGCGAGGGGACGCGGATACCTTCACAGCTATACGCGTCCCCTCGCGGGCTTCACAGGTGTCCATGGCGACGCGGACACCTGTGAAGCCCGCGAAGGGACGCGTTTACCTGTGAAGGTATCCGCGTCCCCGCTGCGCTCGCCACGCTTCGGGCTCGGTGGCTCGCTACGCTCGCCACACTATTCTATTCTCAACTCCACGCCGACGTGGATAGTGGGGGTATGAAAAGGTCGGAGGACGCGTACCGCCGCCCCTCGCCTGCTCGCTGCGCTCGCCACGCTTCGGGTTGACGTTGATCGTGGGGTGGCGTAAACAATTGGGGGGGCCATTTCAGAGTTCAGGGTAAGTATTTGGGCTCTAAGGCCCATTTAACATTGTTTCCTATGGTTAAATCGGGTCCATTCAGCCATTTAACATGAAAATCGTGTCCATCAGGCCTTTTAACATTGATTCCTATGGCAAATCGTGGGCATCGCGTCGCGGCCATCGTGTGCACATTTATGGCTGGCCGCGACGCGACCGACGCGATGTCCATGTTTAACATGGTTTTCAATGGGAAATCGTGGACATCGCGTCGGTCGCGTCGCGTCCGGGCATCTTTAGCCCGCATACGACGCGACCGACGCGATTTTTTACCTCACGATGCCCACGATCAAGATCGTGGGCACCGTGCTAGGTAAAGAGTACCAGATCACCTTATGTATTTCAATGTTTAGACTTTAATCATGTATTATAAATGTATGTTGATATTAAATGCTTTCATTTAAAGTATATAATGTGTGATAAATTAGATTTTTTCCTCACAAGTGCAGTTTTACTTTTATCTCCTTTTTTTACAATTTAGAGGGAGGTGGAGACAGAAAGGCAACATGAGGTACAGGCAAGGAGACTTGAAGGCAATACATTTTAACAGCTTGGCAAATGGCTGTGGCGTTGCCAGATGAGTGCAATACCAGTGATCGTCCACCAGATGTCACTTTTTGAAATCTTCACTGCGCATGCGTGAAATGTGTGCTACAGCGTGTGCATGTAGTGACTACAGCATTAAAAATCTCTGTAGCACAGGAACTTATTTGCTACTACTGTACTGTCCAGTAAGCTACAGTACTGTAGATAGACACTAATAAATACAATTACATTGAAGTGTGTATCATTACACTATATTATAACTTGCTATGGGCACAGACGCTAATGCGTCTCATTCGTTTGGTTTGGTCGAAAGGCGCTAGGTAGAATCTGAGTGGAAGCTTTGGCTGCTCTTATCAGGTGTGTAGGCTAGTGGATAAGCGCGCCGCTCTGCATGTTGTACATTAAAGTACAGTATGCCTGAGTTTGATTAATAAAGTGAACTTATTTATTTTCCAACAAATTTACGGTAGGTCAGTAAAGGGAATTTATTTATTTTCCAACAAATTTATGGTAGGTCAGTTTACAAAAAATCCTGCCTCCCTATAAAGCTTTCCATGCGTCTGTACGGGCACAGGTGCTAGTGCGTCTGCATAGGAACAAACGCTAATGCTTCTCATTGTTTTGGTCGAAAGGTGCTAGGATGCATCTGAGTCGAAACTCTGGGCGTTTTTATCTAGTGTCGTAGGCTAGTGGATAAGTATGCCGCTCTGCATTTTGTACATAAAAGTGCAGTATGCCTGAGTTCGATTCATAACGGGACCATTTTTTAAGTACAGACGTTTAACAGTATTTAATACACAAAACAATCCTGCCTCCCTATAAAGTTTTCCGTGTATCTGCATGGGCACAGATGCTAGTGCATCTGCACGGGCACATACAGCTCTTATTGCATTGTACTGTAATGGCTACAGCTATAAGTGATATCTATATAAGTATACTGGGGAGGCATAAAAGCTCTTCCCTAAGTTCCTGGTTGCCAAAACACTGTGTTTATCTTTATACAGTATTTCCTATTTGCGGTACTCAGTAGTAATGTGCTAAGTGGACAATTGGAGGGACACTACCTACAATTGCTTCCCACTTCCCTTACTGATGTCATATAAACTACTACTGAAAGCCAAGAGTCTCCTCTTTCATATGGTACCAGTCTGAAGTCTCTAGGGAACATAGAACCGGAAATATCAGGGTGCCAAATAGACACATTTTTCCCCTTTGACTAGAATAGACCCATTAATTCAGACCAACCATGGGTTCTGATGCTTGCAGATACCCTTTACGGGGTTTGAGAAACTTGTGGTTCATATCCTCTGGTAGATAAATTCCAATTGGACCACTGAAACTAGAGAAATTAAGCTTTAAGCTCATTTTCATATATCCATAGGGTAAAGCTGTAGCAATGCTACGTTAGCATGCTTTTACACCAGCGCTACTAACTCTGTAACAAATGCTTTGGTTCTTGATGCATTGAGTAAAAAAAAAAAAAGGCTTTTATGGAAAAAAAACTTTTTTGTGTGTGCTTAGTTTATAACTTTCATAAATGTTTCAATTAAGAAAAATCTCAGTGATCGAACACAGATTTTCAGCGTGTAGAGCAGCGCAGATATGCACTTGCCTATGCCACTTGATGATATGTATGTAGAGAATGCTCCCATTTAGAGGCAGCTGTAGCGCCATTCCAGAAACTTGAGTTGCTGCTGTACATTGTCTCGGACACAATCATTGTGGAATAGTGTTGAATGTATTGTATTCAGCCCACCCCAACCCCCGCCTCTCTTCCCCCTTCCTAGAGGGACTTTTCACAGAGAATGCAATGGAAGAGGTGGATTCAGTCAATTTTGCTGGGGGAATGCACTATACAGACATGGGGCATTATTCTGGTTCACTCGGTCGGATGTGCGTTCGTTCGTATTGGACCGAATGCACTGCACTCCCACACGGTGTGCGAAGACATGCCTACAAGGCCTCCGCATCCGTTCAGATGGGCCACCACATAACAGGGAGTGGCGTGGTTCGGCATGAACACAGCCGTGTATGGACGGAACTCACAAAGTTTGCTCAGTCTTTCAGTGTCCAAGCGGCCGGACAGCCAACCAAATGCCCTCTGTTGGAGTTTTGCACAGCACAGATCGAATCCGCACGGAACTCATGCTTCAAACCCATTAAACAATTTGCCAAGCTCTATGGTCTTTATTACTTTCAATTAAATGCTTTTCTACCCAAATTGCAATTTACATTAACCCTTGCAACATTTATAAGTATTCTTTAGAATGTTGCATTGCACCACCTACCTGCGTTTCTGTGTCCCACAATTTTACATACTGCAGTGACCTTTGCACCACTACAATCTAATACCCCTTTCACACCGGACTTGTTAAACGGTATATTGCCATTTTTTCCCATTTCTAAATGTTTTAGGCTGCAGTGGGAAAGTGCCAGAGTTGATTTACGGGTTAAAGATAACCGGTATTTCAAAATGTTTAAAAAGCAGAGTCCTACACGTTTCAGAGCCGTTTTTTTACGCAGTGAGAATGGCTCTGAAATGGTATTTAGTAAAATCAACAGATTACAGACCTGTGATGTGAATGGTATTTAAACGGTATTTAAAATGGTAATCTACTGCAATGTGAAGGCTCGGACCCGTTTTAAATACCATTTAAAAATACAGTTTTTTAAAAAGTTTGGGCAGTGTGAAAGCGGTATGATGTTTATTCACCACCCCTTCAATTTGTATAACTGCCACAGTTGTGTACCCATTATGTAATCTACATCTAATATTTTTCATAAACATTATACAAAATATATAAATGTGTTGCATTTTTGAGTATTCAAATATTGTGACATGCAATGCTGTCACTTCCATATACTATATTTCCATACATATGTGGCACAGTATGTGTGTACTTGATCAGTTATCTATGATAGCATTGCAAAACACAATTTCTGCACTGGACTCAAATGTGTGCTTATGTATACATGTGTTTGAAAAACCATGGTCTGCTGTTACCAGTGTTTTCATACATTATTTTAACACAGTAAAATAAAAAAAATAAAAAATTCAGCAGGTTGGACAGGTTGTCCACTTCCTGTGCTGCCACCAACAAATATTGCCGCAGTCTGTCCAGCGTCCCTTGTACCGCCAAGTGCACTTGTGTCAGGTAATTTGTTTACATGAGAAATGGGGGTTCACATTATGTTTGTTAATGATTAACACATGTTAATATTTTTTGTCACAAGTTGTTTGAATTGAACTAGGAACCCAACAGTCATTTCTATATAGGATTAAAGAGGGTCCTGCTGTCAACATGTTACTAACTACGATGATGGAGAGACACATATGTCTATTGTATTAATTTTATGGCGTGTGCCATAAAATAACAATGTATGTGGACAAAGCTGGCCTAGGCTTGTGGCTGTGTCAAACTGGACAACCCTCTGCAATAAGCAATATACTGATAAGGTTCTAAAATTGAAGCTCTTGCCATTTTGAACCATCACCAACTATGTGGCTTTCCTTGAAGGTTTACTGCATGGACACAATTCCAAGCTTCAACAAGGGCACGAGTGTTTGTTGTGGTGAACACACAATAGTCATTGGTGTGGTTGTTGTGGCATGTTGTGCACATAGGGGCCCATTTATGATGATTGCATTTACAATGCAATCTGGATGGAATTTTACCACCCAGGATTGCATTGTAAATTGGAATCATTTCATAGGGATGTATCATCGCTGACAGTGCGGGGACAGGGCTTCAAAAAGAGCCTGTCCCTGCAAAGTGCAGACACGGAAGCTGGGGGTTTGTGCGCATGTGTGGTTATGCGCTGACCCCTGCTGACTCCTCTGACCCCACTGCCTCGCCGGCAGTTCAATCCCGTACCCATACCTTATAATGCCCTATTGCCATTTCAGAATGGCAATAGCCCAGGGATGTGAAGGCGCCCTAAAAAATGTTGATATATCTCCCAACTTTGCTACCCCCATAGAAACCTATTGGGGATGCAGCCGCCGGCGGTGAGGGGGATTGCAGCAGGGATCAGAGATTCCCGCTGCCGACCCACATTGATACAATATGGGGTGAATTAATATTTGTTTCTAAAGCCCAAAAACTGGTGTTTTCTGGGTTTTTTCTACAAATATAGTGTGATAAATGGGCACCATAGTAGCTGACATGTGGCATGTACACCACATAGCAAATACATGAGTTCAAGTACATGAGGCATATTGTGTACTTACCACTCTCTCCATCTTGTGAGTTCATTCCTGCATGCTGGGTTGTGGTGGGAAAGTAGGTGGGTGTTGGGAGAGAGGATTGGCTGAGGGGAGGGTAGGTGGGTGGTGAAGGCAGGGAGTGGGTAGGGGATTGGGAGTGGGTAAGGTATTGAGAGTGGGTGGGGGAATGGGAGTGGGTAGGGGATTGGGAGTGGGTAAGGTATTGCGAGTGGGTAGGTGAATGGGAGTGGGTAGGGGATTGGGAGTGGGTAAGGTATTGGGAGTGGGTAGGGGAATGGGAGTGGGTAGGGGATTGGGAGTGGGTAAGGTATTGGGAGTGGGTAGGGGAATGTGAGTGGGTAGGGGTTTGGGAGTGGGTAGAGGAATGGGAGTGGGTAGGGGATTGGGAGTGGGTAGGGTAGGGGATTGGGTGTTGCCCTCCTCTTCATGGGCTACCTCCTCCACCTGCCACCATTTCTGTCTTGATCTTTGTCGTGCTGAGTATATTTTGTCCAATTTTAGATAGTATCCATGGAGATGAGGAAAAAGATAAAAAATACATTATAGTTTTACTGCTGAAGTTAGAAAGCAATACACAGGACTCTTTACAAACAATACAACTGAGATAAGATGAAATAAAAAAAACACACACACTCACACTCACACACACACTCACTCACTCACACACTCACGCTCACACTCACACTCATACAAATCTCACACTAATACAAACAATTGGCCTAACATGGGCAAATATGAACAAACGCATGCAAACATTTGCAAAACAGCGAATATTTGTTGGATGCTAAAACACTCACAGTGTCTTAATCGGCCCATCAGTTCTTCTAGGAAATCCGGCTGGCGCCTCCGCAAGTCGGACCATCGCCACTCCAATTGGGCGATGGTCCGACTTACGCCCATGTGGGCGTATATGCGCAATCCGCAAGGTATGCCCAGCGCTTATCTCTGTTGGAGATATAGGGGCCTGCACACCCCAGCCTCCGCTTCATTACTCCCACAAGGGCCAGAAGCTCCCTGTGGGTAAAGGGTGCTGCCCTGTAGGAAGACATACTGTATTGGCAATAGCACAGTAAACAAATGCAAGGACATGTAGTAGTAGTAGTAGTAGTAGTACATTTATTTATAAGGCACCACAAAGTGTCCGCAGCACCGTACATAGCAAACAAAAAACTAATTACAAGGTAACGTACAGGGTGTGTTCATAAAATACAGCATAAATAGGGTATAGCTGGTAGAACTAAAATCAGCATCAGTTCTGAAGTAGGTGTCAAAATTGTCGAGGAGACTGAAGATAAAGTAGAGGAAGGGAAGAACAGGGCAGGACCACTGGTGAGGTAAAGAGATAGGGTGAGTATGTGAGGAAGGAGGGCCCTACTCATAAGAGTTAACAGACTAAAAGAAGGTGGGTGGATGAATGAAAAACAATAGGATAAGTAGGAACGGATGGAGGGGTAGGGTAGGCAGGATAGGAGGACATGTATTAATAATGGTGTTCTCTGATTGGTTGTTAGCATTCTTGTTTGGTATTAACTTTATTGATAATAGTTCAATTAACAGTATGTATGCAATTTTTTTTCCCCTACAGCGATCGGATCGGATTGCATAACTTACTCTATGCATGTATGTATATGCTCATATTTACTTCAATATAGCCATACACATATGCGCATGTCTCCTTATTTGTTTGGACATTGGTAAAATCTTTTTTTTTTTTTTTATATAACTTTTTATTGAAAATTTTCATGTACACAAACATACATATAATAGCAAAAAGAATGGATATGCAATTGCTTTGCACATTGTATAAGGAAGTTGAATACTGCTTGATCTTTAACAATAGGTCAGTTATACAATGTCAGAAATTGATAGCCAAATATTTTCTTTAACAATAGCATAGTATATTGAAATAGACGTAGAACAGACACATCGGGGGTGGGGTGAGGGAGGGGGGGGGGGGGTTGAGTTTAGTAAATGACTGGACTATTTGATAGCTTAATTTGGGTATTGCCGACTACGAATCGGACCAGGTAAAACAAGGAACAAATCTAGGAGCTCTCTTTGACATTTATTCTAACAATAGAGTATCTATGTCATTTAGGAAGGTATTGGCTAATTCGCTGTTTGAGTATTTCCTTTGGGAGGTACATTATGTAAGGCGTCAAAAAATGAATAATGTCAGAGCTGAGTAAGTTAGTTCGAAGGTGAGTTTGGCAATAAGCCTTTCAAATGGGGTCCTGCCCTTACCCATTCTCCCTTATTAAAGAATCCCTGTATGGTGTTTCGTGCTTCTTCGTCCATACAATTTATGAAGGCATCCCATTTATCATGGAAGGATTTTGCGGACACCCCTGCGTTTATCATAAGGGTTTTCACATCAAAATATAGCAATTGTAATAGTTTGCCTATCAGTTCTCGTATTGTGGGCGCTGATTTTTTGGTCCAATGTATTAGAATGTTTTTTTTTGCTAAGGTTAGTGTAATCACTAGAAAGGGGACCCGACGTGGTGTGTGAGGAGCTAGGCTCCAAGAGCTAAAATCAAGGAGCAAACATGCCTCTGGTGTTGGCAACACTGATATCCCCAAAACCCTGTTGACATAACCTACCACCTTTGCCCAATAGCGACGGATTTTTGAACACTCCCAGAAACAGTGATAGTATTTTGCATTTGCCATTTTGCACTTAGTGCAGTCACCTGATTCCGAATTCCCCGGCATCATAAATCTACGCTGGGCGGGGGTAATAAATGATCTATGCAATGTCTTTAGGTGGGTTTCTTGTAAGTAGGCAGAAGATAAGTATCGATTACATCTACCATAGTGAACTATTGTGGATGGAGACAGTTTACCAGGATCAGTAATATCTGTGGTCCATTTTGCTATTAAGTCTTGCGTAAGGGGTCTAGATTTATTTTTTGCCTCGACTAGGCATGGATATAAGTGTTTTATTCTATATTCTACAGTATCCCACGCCCGAAGTATTGCAGAGATAAGGTGTGTCTCCTTGCCCAGCAGGGGGCCCTTATCCAGTGACCGTACATAGTGTCTCACCTGAAGATAGAGATAGAAGGTGTTTTTTGGTAATATGAATTTCTCCTGAAGGTCAGCAAAAGGGACAACGTGTCCTCCTGGGTCGAACACCCTGCTTGCAAGGTCCACGCCAGCCTCAAGCCAGATCTTGAATGCAGGATTGGTCAAGGATGGGCTGAAACCGGGGTTTCCCCACAGAGGTAGGTAAGGCGAAATGTGGTAGTCCCGGTTAAGAAGTTTATTAATCCCCACCCAATTCTTGTATGTGTCTTTAAATAAGACATTTGCGAGTAAGCCTGGGGGAATATCAGAAGGTTTCATATGAAGTAGCGCCGCAGGTGAGAAAGGATGAAAGACTGCTCGGTCTAGTGCAGCGTCCGTATATGTAGACCTCCCCAGCAACCAGTCCCCTGCGTATCTGAAGAATATAGACTTAGAGTATAACTCAAAGTCGGGTATTCCTAAACCACCTTGGGGCCGAGGAGATGTTAGTTTTGCAATCGAGATCCTGGCCCGTTGCCCTTTCCATAAAAATTTGGAGATTGCCGATGTTATCCTTTTAATGTCAGTGTTGAGTATGGCTATGGGGAGCATCTGAAGTGCATAAAACACCTTAGGAAAGATCACCGTTTTGACTGCCGCGGCTCTACCTAAGAGGGAGAGAGGAAAGCTGTTCCACGTATTCATCAGGTTAATCACTTTGGTAATTATGGGAGTGAAGTTTGATTTGTATAGGTGTTCCGTTGTGTTCGGAATTTGCACACCTAGATATTTAATCTGGGTCGCTTTAGTTTTTAATTGTGCCAACCTGGGGGAGGAAGAGGGATCGATCTTGTAGTGCCCCAAAATCATTATCTCAGATTTGTCGAGATTTACTTTGTAACCTGATTCATGACCAAAAGTTTCTATTATCGAAAGTATAACTGGAATAGACGTCATGGGGCTGGCGACATACAGCAGCATGTCGTCTGCGAAAAGTGAGACTTTAATCTCATGTCTTCCTATTTTAATACCTTGGAAATCAGGGGCGTTTCTCAGTTTCATCGCTAACGGCTCAATGGCCATAGCGAAGAGTAAGGGTGATAGAGGGCACCCTTGTCTGGTGCCTCTATGCAATTTAAAGTGATCTGATAATTGGCCATTGCACATTATTTGGGAAGTGGGTGAGGTATATAGTAATTTAATATATTTGATAAATTTAGAGGGAATGCCAAATTCGTCCATTGTTTTATATAGATGGGGCCATAGCACAAGGTCAAAGGCCTTTTCTGCATCGAGGGACACAATGGCCCCTACAGGAGACATGCCTTCCCTTTTTTGTAGGTGTTGGACAGCCGCGATGACTTTCCTGACGTTGAGGACAGAATGTCGACCAGCGATGAACCCAGTCTGATCGGGATGGATAATGTCTGGCATGACACTTTTAAGTCTGTTTGTCAGTATTTTTGCCAGGATCTTATAGTCCGTGTTAAGCAAAGATATGGGCCTATAAGACCCTGGCAATGAGAGATCACGACCTTGCTTAGGTAGAATTTTGATATAGGCCGCGTTAAAATGTAAGGGGGGGATTTCAGATTGCAACATAGTGTTAAAGCAGTTTGTAAGGGGTTCTAGTATATGTTGAACCATGAATTTATAGAAATTACTTCCGTAGCCGTCCGGGCCAGGTGCTTTTCCTTGTTTTAAGGCCTTAATTGTATCAAGCACTTCTTTAGTGGTTATGGGGGCTGTGAGGTGTTCTGTCTTTTCCTTAGATAGGGTAGGGAGGCGAGGGGCTTCGCTGTCTGGGAGGGCGTCTTCGGGGGTTTTAAAAGCTGTAGTGTTTTGGCAAGTCGGTACTGCATAAAGGGATGAATAAAAGTCTTTCATGGTACATGTTATTTGTTTGTTTGACCTTTTGTATGTCCCGTCAGGGAGTTTTAAGGGATGGACGGTAGTGGCCGACCTAGTTCCATGTAACATGTTGGTGAGAAGCTTTCCAGTCTTATTGCCAAATCTGTGATATCGGTAGTTTGTATTGTATAGGTTTTTATTTCCACATGAGTGCAAATATTCATTGAAATGGGTATTGGCTATGGTGTACTCGTGCTTATTAGATGGCGTAGGATCTTGTTGGTATTTGGTATATGTGTGAGTAAGGGTTTTTTGGAGTTTAAGGTAGGTGGTTGAATTGGTAAAATCTTAAGCACCATATAATACCTATGTACAACAAATACAAAATACAAATACAAACATGACTGTTAAAGTAGAATAGACATACAAATAAACTTACCTTATTTGGCCTCAATAATCAGCTATATAGAAAAATTACAAATGCAATATGTTAGAAAATTGGCAAAACATGCAAATCATCACCCAGTTCACACATGACTGGGCCCCCAACCCATTACACCAAAATTAGTATGTAGGCTACAGGTACAATGTTGATGAATGTCAAATAAACCGTGATGTGACCTTTTAAACACATTTTAAAGTGTGTCTGCATTTGTAACGTAATTGATTACTTTAAGATATTATATAGTATGTTGTCCATTCACACAGATGCCTGAAGTAGCATGCCACCACACAGTCCCACAGATGGTATCCCCGGATGCTCTCACAGGTGCGGGATAGGCGCAGGGCAATGTCTTGCGGCTCAGCTGTTGTTACTTCTGACTTGGGAAAGGGAACATTATACCTCACATCGATTTTGTGCAGGAAGCAACACACCCCCACAATCCTTGCCACCATTTCTGGGGAATATTGCAGTGCGGTGGAGCACCCGAAAATGGCCCATTAGCAGGCCAATCGTGTGCTCCACCACTTGCCTGGTGGCGACATGTGCCTCATTGTATGACTCCTGTGGACACGGTGTTGGGGAACTGTAAGGAGTAAGCAGCAAGGGCATGCAGGGGTAACCGGAGTCACCCAGAATCCATGCATCACGGCCTTCCAGCTCTTGGAGTCTTTGCAGATCCCAGTTTGTCGGATAACATGAGAGTCATGGGCACTTCTGGGAAAGTTGGAATTGAATGCAAATGTTTCCATGGATGGGACAAATACCACCATCACATTGAGCGAGTGAAATATTTTCCTGTTACGGTAGATCCGCTCGCCCCGTGATGGTGGTACATGAGTCCCATCCACAGCCCCTATCACATTAGCGAAACCAGCAAGTTGTTGAAATGCCAGCTTACTCCTATCAAGGTTATCTTGGGCAAAATACATGGCCATGCACCAAGACATGGCCCCTTGCGCCTAAACATGGCAGACATCACACACCTCAGGATTCTGCTGGAAGCAGGCTGGGATATTCCAGCAAGTACCGCCACTACTTGCTGGAAGGGTCCTGAGGTGCAGAAATGCAACACCGCCAACACCTGGGTGAGTGGCGGTATTGCTGTCATGAGTTTCCAGATCACTCTCAATTAAAGAAAGAGTCTCTAGAATAACATGTGGGGGTAACCTGTACCTATTAAGTACCTCATTATCTGGCATCCCAAAGACGGTTACCTGTGAGTGGAAGATTCTAGCATGACCTGGCCTCCTTTGGCGCCGAGTGGGTGGAGCAGCATGGGTGGAGCTCCCCGTGCAAAACATACACCATTGCAGCTTCTGATAACTAAAATTACTGAAAATACTCACAATTAGCAATGTACTGTTAATGTTCACAAACCCACAAAATTCAACAACTATTTAATTCTACCATACATACAGGCGAGGGATGCTCCATTATTATATATGGATGGGAAATGTTTACTGAAACAATGGACACAACATTTAAGTTACCACACACCCCAATGAAACATATATGAAACATATATGTACTGTATGTGTATCAGGACACATCTATACCTCCATAAAGAATGTTGCAATCTTAGTTCTTGTAAAGATTTCATTTTTCTACGGTTGAAAGGTTTCATTTAAAATCCCCTTCCCTTGATTATATCTGAATATTTATTTAACTTTAGTAACCTGCTGTTTTTTGTCTCATTAATGACATTACTGTATGCAAATTTCCCCAAGTTGAAGTTGCCCGATTTATTCTTAAATACTTGTATAACAATTATTGTGTAAAGTGCTAATATTTTCATTATTATTCTTGCATACTAATGAAATATTTGTGTGAGCCCATAAGAATATTGTTATGGTAAACAGACTTTGAAAATTAGCTGCACCAGTTGATCAAGCATATCTATTCATTTTGTTGATTCATGCATGAAATACCTTTTTCTGGAAACTTTTCCAAATGTGTAATGAATGGAACAGGTCCAAACATTTGTCCATGGCTTTTCACAGCATGGATATTAGTGAAAGCTTTCTTAAATTTCATAATTTGGAAAATCTTATATTCTTACATACATGTAAATAAGGTTAATATAATGAACAACATATTTATAACTTACAGTACATACTCTACACAGTTTTAGATACTGAAAATGTAATTAGAAGTGTTATATACTGTAGATAAGTTTGCATCCTTTTCTAATTGTAAATACTGTAGCTGTATTATTTCATGGTGGAAAAAAGAGCAATTTTTTTTTAATTTTGGAATTATTCTATTTAAATTAAATTATTTTAAATGTCTAATCTGTTTCCTTTTAGTTTTCTCTACCCTATTTATTTAAGGGTTTAGCTTTTAATATTTTTTTTTTGCATTTTGTATGATTTATTTATTATTGCTTGTTTACTTAACATTATCATATGATATTAATTAAATAGTCTCACACTACGTATCTGGTACACTCACATATCAGGAAAGATCGAGATAGATTTCTGATTTAAGATAATAGGTAAATTTACAATTTTGATAGTAGCTCATATTAGAATAGTGATAAAGTAATATAGAAAAGCAGAAGTAAGACAACAGACTTTGCAGCTTTTTTGTTTTATTAGATTTCAAAAATCCCAAAACACCTACAGTATTTGTAAGTCAAGTATTTTTTTTTTTTTTAAATGATAATTTAGATAGCATAAATACATATGGTAAACAATATTATTTACCATTTTATTAAATATCAATATATACTTATTTTAATGGTATAGTACAGTATGTGTATTGCTAAATACAAGTAGGATGATCCAAAGTTCATTAATTATTGTCCAGAACGGCTGCACGCATTTACACATCATAACAGCATGGGAGTATTGTGCACTACAGGTCTGGCACTTGTGCCCTTGGCACTCATGGCTTCCAACACAACATCCCAACTTCTCCCATAGTGTCCCAAGTTTGTTGCAAGGCATTCCCCATTTGTTCCACAATGTATGGGCGGCGCCATGACACTTGGGATCAGCTGATTGCTGAATATTCAACCACAGCTTCCATAGCAATCACATGATTTAGGTGACCTGTCCAAAGTGCAAATCCATTGATTCAATACTGGACCCTGCTGCAGTTATGTGCCCACACGCAATCACCAGCCACTTGTGGGGATATAAGAAAAGCTCCTACAAGTCTCCAGTGCCTTTAAAATTGTCTGACTTAAAGATAGTCTTCCCAAAGGGTGCATTATAGGCTCCTGGCTTCAGTACCTGTTATCTTTCTCCTATGTATATCTGTGCCTCGATGCTGCACCTGCTGACCAGCCTTCTCCACCTGCTGCCTGTTACTTGCTACTGTGACTCCAGATTTTAGAATTCCATCAGGGTTATCTAATTTTCAGACCGATATCCCAAGACCATCTGTTCCCAGGCTGATTATCAAAGACTATTGGTTCACATGCTGATACATTCAGACATTCGGTTTCCAACCTGAAACATCAAGATCATCGGTTCCTAGGACAATACACCAAGAATTTTATTCTGGTTGACTTGCAAAGCTGCAAATTTTGCCTGCACAGATGCCGCCCCCCCCCCCTGCACACTGCATTCCCCGCACGCATGTGAATGGATGTTTTGCATAAACATCCATTCACAGTTTACATATGGGGAGGAAATTATTCAAGGGTCATCGACCCTTGAATGATATCTACAGCTCTCACAGATGTGAGACACCTCTCTGGTGTCTCATATGTATGAGTACCTTGTGTGGGAAGTGGGTGAGCAGCTGACATCCGCTGATATCAGCTGCCTGAGCCCACACTCACATCACCGGTGCATAAGCATTGGAACGACAAGCATTTTCATTGCCACCTCATGCCCCCTGCCCCCACTGCTAGGTGCAAATGGGACAGGGAACAAGTAGTTCACTATGCTGGCTTGCACCAAGCGGCTATACATGTGCATAAAAGTTTATGTGCATGCGCAGTTGTTCAACATCGCTCCACTGCATGAACACGCAGGGGAGCATGCAAACCAGAATAAGGGCCCAAGACCATTGTTTTCTAGACCAGTAATCTAATGGGCCCCATACATCAGAAATTAGTTCTGGAGATGATTGTCACAATTAATCTTTATTGTGTGGGCTCTCCTACACATTAAAAGGGATCGCCAATCAATTGCTGAATAAGACTTTTAAACATGTTTAAAAATCTGGTTTTATTGGAGTTTCATTTTTGTATGTGTGGGCATTCTAACAGGAAAAATCTGCTGATCACTGAAACAAATCTGTAGTGTGTGAGCAAGTCAAATAGATTGAAGAAACAATTTATCTGGGGGAAAAAATCACTGGATCTGAGAAGCAATTAATTGTGATCGCAGGTGTATTGGGCCCTTAAGTCCACCAATTGTGTTACCTTCTACTTACTACTTACTAAGTGAATTCTGCACCTCTGTTCTGGGTATCTGCCAACCTCCTCTGTACTAGCTGTTCCCTCTATGTTCATCCTCTCTCAAACTCCAAGGGGTAAATTTAATAGGAATTCATATTTTAAACGATGTCATTTGTATTCATATTTTTTGCTCAAAATAATTAACATAAATGGGTATGGATCATTGGACAGACAAGCATTAGGTTGACAGTTATTAGGTTGACCACTAAAGGTTGACATGCATCAAGGTCAACATGTCTGAAGGTTGACATGGGTTAGGTTGACAGGGTCATTAGGTCGACACATGCTTTAGTTTGACATGGGCAAGGTCATCAGTCAAAAGGTTGACGTGGGCTTTTTCACATTTTTTGTCCAGGTGCTTACTATGCTTCGGACTCCATGCCTCGCTATGCCCTAGTAGATGGTAGGACATAAAATACTGAATGTTGGCTAAAAAAAAAAGTGAAAAGCCCCATGTCAACCGTTTGACTGTCGACCTAGCCCATGTCAACCTAATGCTTGTGTCAACGTAATGTCCCTGTCAACCTAACCCAATGTCGAGCTTCAGACATGTCGACCTCCATGCATGTCGATGATCATGCATGTCGACCTTCCCCTTTTCGACCTAGTGACTGTATCCCCTGGCAAACCTGCTGATCATGCTCAGTTTCATTACCCTCCCATTGTATTCTTGTTTATTGTACAACAGGATCACCATATGCCCCTCGTTGCTGCTGCATTCAACCAGTAGTTCCCAAATAAATGGGTGGAGATCCACAAGTATAGGTTTATTGACACATGCCAACTTCTTATCCTATGTCCAGTATCCATGAGTGCCAGGCTAGGCAACATACTGTAGCTCAGTGAGTATGGGCTGCCTGCAGCTGACAGGGCTCATGCAAATAACCATTCTCAACTCTATCTGAGAGTATGGTCTATGTACGCCTTATGTATGGACCTCTGATGGAGTCTAATAATTTCTGGTCATCTGCTATTTGCAGATTAAATAAATATCTTAAAATATCCCAAGGTGGATTAATGGAACTAAATGTCATATGTAAAATAAGCCATTTAGTTCCATTAATCCACCTTGGGATATTTTAAGATGCTGCAAAACTTAGCTCCATAGAGGTCTCCTGATAAATACTTAATAACTTAATATTTCTTCAAAGCATTCAAACTACTTTTTTATTTGCTTATAAAAACAGTAACAGTCATAATTGGATATATATTGTTACTTTGATATGGTTAGATTTGAGTACAATGAGTGAGAACAATATAGGTCAATGAAAGTGTCATTGGAGTGGTTATTTAATTAAATGGCATTAAAAAAATAGGGAATCTGGATAACAGGTATTTAATTGAATGGTTTACTGTGATGTTTGAGTCCTGTCTTTATTTTAAGATTTGTTTTGACGGGGTGTACAGTTGACCGTGAGCCCTTTATGTACAGATAGGCTGGCACTTGTGGGTTTCCAAGTGCCATCATCCCTTCCCAGATTTGGTGGGACCAGTAATCTACTTTCAAAGAACAAAAGTAATTACAAATATTATTCTATATGTCTTCCACATTCAAACCCTGGGGGTGCGGAGAACAGCCATAGAGTTTTAGCCCAGGTCTGGCTGCCCTCCAGGGTATCTTTTTTTTTGGTGGATCAACCATTTACCATAGGTACCAACAGTAGTCTAAAGCTGGTTTTCCCTACAGTGGGACAAGCCCAAGCTGTGTCTTAAGGCTATTGTATAGTGTCACAGGCTCTGATTGATACAGTCCAATGCTGATTGTTGAAAACTAGATGGGGCTCCTTACCATTTACCCCTTCTATTGTTAAAGGCTATCGAAGACCTGGGACTGATAGTAATTTTGGAGGTCCCCCAAGCCTTTCTTTAAATAATTCAGTCGTATTCTCATATTTTATACATCACAGACTGCACAGATCCTAGTGGTCTGCGCAGTGCATGAAATCTGCCTCTGATTGATGGTGGACTCCAGTAGGATTCTTATCAGATTTGCAATGGGATATGAAAACCAATGGACAATAATGGCAGTAAAAACTGAATGATAGTAAATTCTGTTATTTTCAATGCTTAACTGCAATTGATGATTCAAGGAGTATATCACTCTTGGACACATCTTTAGCTTTTGAGTACAATGTTAGTAGAATACACATCTTAAAAAAATATGTAAGAGTAGTATATATTCGTCCTGATTCTGATTTGTAAGTACAGCAAAGAAGCAAGTACAGATGTGTCCTTCTACAATGTTGCTGCATATAGCAGCTTCATATAACCTGATACTGACGAGTCCCTCATTTGCATCACTGGTGGGTCCCATGGATGTAAATGCATGGTAGGGCATATGCACGCAAGCTCCAATTCACTTCACTGGCATAGCAGGAGCGTGCTATCTCATGCACCCTGCTATCCAATGACATCTTAGCTGCAATGCGCCTGTTACTGTTTATCTGGGACAAGCTATGTGGTCATGCAGGTTAAATATTAGCTATGTGGTCATGGTGCAGGTTAAATATTTGTTGCTTTTTCATGTAGCCCATTATGTTAGACAACTTTATTTTTTTAATGCAATTTATATTTTGGTTTCAATGCACCCCACCCAAAACTCTCTGCACATGTTACACCTGCAGTGCAACATGGTTTTGCCCAGTAAAGCCCCGTACACACGGGGAAGATATATTGCTCAGCCATATATTGCTAGCAATATATGGCTGAGCAATATATTGCTCAGTTTCTCCTTTTCATCAGCGACCAGAGATGGTCGCTGATGAAAAGGAACCTCAGCCGGCGGTGCCGCAGAGGTAATCAGCTGGTCGCAGGAGCAAGCTCCTGCGACCAGCGATTACAATGGGGCTGAAAATGGGAGCGCGCACCCGGTGATTTATCGCCGGGGCACACTCCCATCACTGGCAATATGGTTACCAGCGACCATATTCCCAGCGATTTAAGCCCCTATCGCCCCCGTGTGTACACAGCTTTACTTTCTTTTTGGCTTTGATTGCCAAACAAAAACAGGCCCATTGTGCAAATTTAGATGTAAGGCATGTAAAACTTCAGTACTATCTTAGCATGCATCATCAGGATAACTTGTTTGGGAGTTGTATGCAATATTCATTCAATTGTAAACTCGCAATCAACAATACAATCTTTAGTAACTAAAGGATACATTTTTTAAAATATATTTTATTATTGAATTGGGAGCATACAATAAAATCCTTATTACAACACATTATCTATTGATTTGTGCTCCTTATTGGTGGTGTATTGTAAAATTTGCTTAATCATTACTTACTTTTACTCCACTTTGGTTTGCTTGGAAATTGGAAATATTTCCACTGTATTGAAAGTGACTGTATTTCAATATTGTTATGCCTATTGTTGTGGACTGATTTTATCTTTGATTGTATTATAACTGTAATGGATTGGAGATATGACATCAAATTCTTTATTTAACCTTTTATCTGGACAGTAATAAATACATGTGTTCCAAATAATAAAAAACATAAATAACCAAATTGGACATACATATCCTTCCTAAAATAATAATGGAGAGTGATATTGCTGTAATTGCTTTTATTTTCTTGATTAATTACCTTCATTGTATGACAGTAAATGATCTGCCTGCTGAACAAAATAGGTGTAATGGGATTTGCGTTTTTTTAGCTAATAAAATGATTTTTTTAAATGATCTGATTACTGTATATATGGATTAAAGAAAACATTAGAAACTGGTTATTGTTTGGTTAAAAAGGATAATAACTGTAACAGAACTAATGATAGTGTAGGAATATATATATATATATACATATATATATATATATATATATATATGTAACAGTCACAGGTGGTGGTCCAACGTTTCAAATGTTCCAACATTTTTCATCAGGGTGTCTTGGAATAACATTTGAAACGTTGGACCACCACCTGTGACTGTTGTATTTATTTCTGGAGTGCCACCCGTTCTGTACCTGTATATTGGAGCGAGTCTCACCCTCTTCTCCTGGGAGGGCACCTGGCTTTTCTTGTTTGTGCTTTATGGAGTGCCAGCCATCCCTTGGACTCACGATAGATATATATATATATATATATATATATATATATATATATATATATATATATATATATATATATATATATATATATATATATATAGTTGTGCATGTGGATAGTAGTTCAGCCATAAGACAATATTATATTAACATATGTTTTTAGATACAAATAAAGGATTTACATAAAATTATATAAAATGTCTGTGTTAAAAAAAAGTTGTACTTCTAGGGAATAGAATTATATATATATATATATATATATATATATATATATATATATATATATATATATATAACTGCCTGCAAGGAAAAAAGATTTTTTGATCACTGGAGTCAGGTATAAAACCTTGGTACTTGTGTATTATCACGGCGCCCACGAAATCGGCCGAAAATCGCATGGAAAAATCGGATGCTATTTTGCGGCCGATTTTTGGCCGATTTTCGACCGATTTTTCACTTTTTCCGGCCGATTTGCATGCTGTTCCATCATTGCACACCTTGCACACCCCCGATTTCCATTGTAGTGCATCGCATGCAATATAGTGGCATGTGATGCATGCCATGCGATGCATGTGAAGCGATTCGATTTGTAATTGTACAATCACCCTGATGGGTGCTTACAATGTTAAATGCACCGCCATTGTTAACGCCACCCCCACTATCAACTCCAACCAGAAGCGTGGCGAGCGTAGCGGTACGCGTCCTCCGACCTTTTCATACCCCCACTATCCACGTCGGCGTGGAGTTGATTTTAGATAGTGCCACCGAGCCTGAAGCGTGGCGAGCGGACTCGGAATACATGTAAAGCAATCCGCGTCCCCTCACGGGGCTCGCTGCGCTCGCTAACGCTTCGGGCTCGGTGGCTCGCTGCGCTCGCCACACTATCTAATATCAACTCCACGCTGATGTGGATAGTGGGGGTATGAAAAGGTTGGAGGACGCGTACCGCCGCCCCTCGCGGGCTCGCTGCGCTCGCCACGCTTCGGGTTGGCATTGATAGTGGGTGTGGCGTTAACAATGGGGGTGCATTTAACATTGCGAATCACATTGCATCGCATGCCACTTGCTGGCATGCGTTGCTATGCGATATTTAATTGTACAATCAGGGGCATTTTCCAAAAAATCACATTGCATACCATCGCATAGTACCTGGGGGTGTGCAAGGATGGAATAACATGCAAATCATCAGGAAATGGCCGAAAATCTGCAAAAATCGGCCGAAAATCAGACGCAAATCGGATGCAAAATCGCATCGCAGATCAAATTGGCAAAAAATCTGCAGAAAATCGGCCGCAAATCAGCCGATAAATCGGATGCGATATCGGATGCGATTTAGATGAAATCGGGCGCCGTGATAATACACAAGTACCAAAACCTTTTCTCCAGATTACAAAAAGACCTGGCACTTCAATGTCAATGTAAATAGGAATTTATTAGTTTCAATATAGTAATACTAATTTTCAATTAGTTTATATATATATATATATATATATATATATATTATATATATTCCAAAGACAAAAAACCTTACGGTTTCACATGTCCCATTAAGGCTTCTTACACATGATCTGGCATTTCTGAAACCTGTTGTAACTCTTCCACTCAAACGCCAAAAAGCAATGAAATTCCGATCATTAAGGCTGACGCCTTAATGGACGTGTTCCTTGTGCAATACAGATATGGTACGCCATCACAGCCTGTGGGTAAGTGCAGATTCTGCACTCTCACAGAGTGAGATTGCTGTCACTCACACAATGGTGGAGCTGCTAATTCACAGATTTGTGTGCTCATTGGAATACACACATGCAGTCTATGCAACTGAAGGTCTGAGCAGTTATGTAGCGCACTCATCCTAATAAGTACCTGCAATCATCTAAAACTGTCTAGCCCACTGGATTACTATAGTGTTCATTCTAGCACCCGCCATCTTTGAAAACCCATGCAGTTCCTCTTCCCTGCCTGGGGTGTAGCTGTCTGCTGTAGTGCTTCTAGCACAGTGTGATCTGTACATCAGCACTGCAAACCAGACCTGTGCTAGAAACACTACAGCAGACAGCAACACCCTAGACAGGGTAGATGAACTGCATGGGTTTTCAAAGATAGCAGGTGCTAGAATAAACACTATTACTAGAACTATCCCACTGAGGGTCCAACATCTTTCACACACTACCAATATCCATTTCATTTAGTATTCACATACAGTTACAATAAACATCTTTCATAATTGCAAAAACTATAATACTCCCAACTACTATGCATCAACACTTTCCTCTTCTATACGCCTTCATGCTGCTCTGTCTTCTTCAATCCCTACTGCTGTGTGTACTCCCTCATCCGCACCAATGTGTCTTTCCCCATCTGCACTGCCCTGTCTTTCCACACAGATGCCGCTGTTTACTTCTACCTGTGCCACTGGCTTCCACACTATTAGTGATACTCTGTCTCCCCCTCCATCCATGCTGCTCTGCCTGCATCATCCATGACACAGTTTACTTCCATCTGTACTGCTCTGTTTTCCCTTTATCCCCTTTGCTCCGAACCCCCTCCCCCATCAGTGCTGTCTTTCCTCCAACTGCTCCTCTGTTTCCCACCCAATCGCATCACTCTGCCTTACCTTCCCCCAATCTGTGCCACTGTTTTCCACCCATCTGCTTCGTTAGTCCCCCATCAGTGCTGCTTCCCCATTATCTACACATTTCTATTTGTCCCCATCCACATGACACTGTCTCCTCCCCTAATCAACACCACTTTTACCCCATCCGCTCAGCTCTCTTTTGCTCAGACCTTCAGTTGCATAGACTGCATGTGTGTATTCCAATGAGCACACAAATCTGTGAATTAGCAGCTCCACCATTGTGTGAGTGACAGCAATCTCACTCTGTGAGAGTGCAGAATCTGCACTTACCCACAGGCTGTGATGGCGTACCATATCTGTATTGCACAAGGAACACGTCCATTAAGGCGTCAGCCTTAATGATCGGAATTTCATTGCTTTTTGGCGTTTGAGTGGAAGAGTTACAACAGGTTTCAGAAATGCCAGATCATGTGTAAGAAGCCTTAATGGGACATGTGAAACCGTAAGGTTTTTTGTCTTTGGAATTTCATAGCTTTTTTTCAATTTATTTTTTTTAATTCAGAAATTTTCACTGTAAGAATAAACATTGGATTTTTAAAAATGTTTAAAAATACACACCCTTGGCAATGAGCATTACCAGTGGCTACAAGCATTACAAACCCCTGGCAATGAGTATGACACCCATCCCAGAGCATGAAAGCCCTGGCAATGAAGACACCCATCTCATGAAACCCCTGGCAATGAGCATGACACCCAGTGTGTAGAAGCTATACTGTAGGGCATAATGTATCATGGGCATTGCAGTGTGGGGCCATTACTGTATGGGGCTTCATATGGTGAAAAAATGTTCTTCCTGTGGTGGTAAAGGTCTGTTGATGCAGGGCCAAAAACTGGGGTGTAAGGTAGTCTTCTCTGGTGAGGCCATGCCCATTTTGATGAGACCACGCCCCTTGCTTGGGGCAGAGATCAAATTACAAATGTATGGATAGGGTTAGGCTGCGAGTGTGTGTGTGTGTATGTACAGGGTTAAGCTATGGGTGTATGAATGGATAAGGTTAGGCTATGTGTGTGTATGGATAGGGTTAGGCTGCAGGTGTGTGTGTGTGTATGTATGGAGTGTGCGGATGGGCGTGTGTGTAGATAGGGTAGGCTACATATGTGTGTGGATGGTGTTAGACTATGTGTTTAGATAGTGTTAGGCTACGTGTGAGTGTGTATGGATAGGGTTAGGGCATGTGTATGGACAGGGTTAGGCTACATGTGTGTGTGCATATATGATAGACTATGGGTGGGTGTGTTTGGCTACTGTGTTATAACCCTGCACACACACACACACACACACACACAGAGTCAATAATGCCTATCCCTAGATATACATGACACGCTGACCCTACCAGGTCAGCTGCGGGTGTGTGAGAATGTATGTATGGATAGGGTTAGGCTACATATATGTGTGTGTGTGCACAGGGTTAGGATACAGGTGCCAGAGTCAATGATACCTACCTATACATGACACGCTGACCCTACCAGGTTATGGAACTTTAAAAGGGTGAGGGTTCCTCCCGGGGATGGCGACCAATCTGCTCCTTCTGTCTGACTTGATGGTTTCCCCTACAGCAGAGAGTTCCAGGCAGCCGCTCCCCTCTTCCCCGATGTCCGCAGATGCTGCCATGCCTTCTTCTGGCATGGCAGTGGTGCGGTCTCCAGACTGGATCGCCAGATTTAAGGGGAGTGTCAATGGGGTGACCAGGGCGGCATGGGAGGAGCTACACACGACTGTGCATGCGCAGCAGCCCTCCCGGAGCTATTTTGGTTTTGTGCAATGATCAAATTTGTTTTTTGGTTACGATCAAATTCTGCTAAGAGAAATGTGACCTATTTTAGTCTAAAAAAAAGGGAGGTAGTGAATCACACCATACCTCTGGTGCTATATTGAATAAAACAGTTAATAGCCAAAGAAAGCCGCATATGACAACAAGCAAACCAGCTTGTAAGAAATAAAAGAAAACAATTGGAAAGCTGTCACAGCATTAGCAATTATACCTTTGATTAAAGTTAAAAACTAAATGTAATATAGGTCCCCCTTTTCAATAATAACACAAGTCTCAGTTCAATTGAAATATCAAAAATATTTAATAAACACATAATATATACAAAAATATACATAAATCACATGTAATTAATGGTAAAACAATGTAACTTAAGGTGCTGGCGTCTCAATTAATTAATAGAAATGAATGTAGCAGCAGCAGCAGCAGACCTCACTTGGCAGGATGATGATGGAGTCGGCGGAAAACAGCTGGGTCATGATCAGAGCCCACAGCAGGTGCCCGCCGGCAGAGGAATCAGCACTGGTGCATCACCGAGGAGTAGGAGGGGGGTTTAGATGAGGTCTGACAGAGCAGGCAGTAGTAGGGAGATAGCCGTAGTGAGGGACCAAGTTTGTGTTTATGCAGGATGGGGAGGGGAGTTCGGCGGGTGAGAAGCCCCAGAGCAGATGAAAGCTGCCGGTCACTGGTCGGCCGGGTGAGAGGTACGGGCAGGAGGTGTGGGGGGAGAAAGCTGCAAGGGCCAGTGAGAGGGGGACAGTGTACACATGAGGTCACTGAAGGGATGGGGGGGACAGTGTACACATGGGGTCACTGAAGGGAGGGGGGACAGCGTACACATGGAATCACTGAAGGGGTTATAGGCTGCATATGGTTAGGATAATAGGCTGCGGGGGGGGGTGTATGGTTAGGGTCATAGGCTGTGGGGTGTGTATGGTTAGGGTTATAGGCAGCGGGGTGTGTGTGTGTGGTTAGGGTTATTGGCTGCTGGGTGTGTGTGTATGGTTAGGGTTATAGGCAGTGAAGTGGGTGTATGGTTAGGGTCATAGGCTGCGGGTGTGTGTATGGTTAGGGTTATAGGCTGCGGGGTGTGTGTATGGTTAGGGTAAATGGCTGCTGGGTGTGTGTGTGTATGGTTAGGGTTATAGGCAGTGGGGTGGGTGTATAGTTAGGGTTATAGGCTGCGGGGTGTATGTATGGTTAGGGTTATAGGCTGCGGGGTGTGTGTATGGTTAGGGTTATAGGCAGTGGGGTGGGTGTATGGTTACAGTTATAGGCTGCGGGGGGTGTGTGGTTAGGGTTATAGGCTGCGGGGTGTATGTATGGTTAGGGTTATAGGCTGCAGGATGTGTGTGTATGGTTAGGGTTATAGGCTGCGGGGTGTGTGTATGGTTAGGGTTATAGGCTGCGGGGTTTCTGTGTGGTTAGGGTTATAGGCTGCGGGGAGTGTGTGTATGGTTAGGGTTATAGGCAGTGGGGTGGGTGTATGGTTACAGTTATAGGCTGCGGGGTGTGTTTGGTTAGGGTTATAGGCTGCAGGGTGTGTGTGGTTAGGGTTATAGGCTGCAGGATGTGTGTGTATGGCTAGGGTTATAGGCTGCGGGGTGTGTGTATGGTTAGGGTTATAGGCTGCGGGGTGTGTATGGTTAGGGTTATAGGCTGCGGGGTGTGTGTGTATGGTTAGGGTTATAGGCAGTGGGGTGGGTGTATGGTTACAGTTATAGGCTGCAGGTGTGTATGGTTAGGGTTATAGGCTTCGGGGTGTATGTGTATGGTTCGGGTTATAGGCTGCGAAGTGTGTGTATGGTTAGGGTTATAGGCTGCAGGGTGTGTGTGGTTAGGGTTATAGGCTGCGGGGTGTGTATGGTTAGGGTTATAGGCTGCGGGGTGTGTATGGTTAGGGTTATAGGCTGCGGGGTGTGTATGGTTAGGGTTATAGGCTGCGGGGTGTGTGTGTATGGTTATGGTTATAGGCTGCGGGGTGGGTGTATGGTTACAGTTATAGGCTGCGGGTGTGTATGGTTAGGGTTATAGGCTGCGGGGTGTATGTGTATGGTTAGGGTTATAGGCTGCGAAGTGTGTGTATGGTTAGGTTATAGGCTGCGGGGTGTGTGTGTATGGTTAGGGTTATAGGCAGGGTGTGTGTGTATGGTTAGGGTTATAGGCTGCGGGGTGTGTGTATGGTTAGGGTTATAGGCTGCGGGGTGTGTGTATGGTTAGGGTTATAGGCTGCGGGGTGTGTGTATGGTTAGGGTTATAGGCTGCGGGGTGTGTATGGTTAGGGTTATAGGCTGCGGGGTGTGTGTATGGTTAGGGTTATAGGCTGCGGGGGGTGTGTATGGTTAGGGTTATAGGCTGCGGGGTGTGTGTATGGTTAGGGTTATAGGCTGCGGGGTGTGTGTATGGTTAGGGTTATAGGCTGCGGGGTTTGTGTATGGTTAGGGTTATAGGCTGCGGGGTGTGTGTATGGTTAGGGTTATAGGCTGCGGGGTGTGTGTATGGTTAGGGTTATAGGCTGCGGGGTGTGTGTATGGTTAGGGTTATAGGCTGCGGGGTGTGTGTATGGTTAGGGTTATAGGCTGCGGGGTGTGTGTATGGTTAGGGTTATAGGCTGCGGGGTGTGTGTATGGTTAGGATTATAGGCTGCGGGGTGTGTGTATGGTTAGGGTTAAAGGCTGTGCGGTGTGTATGGTTAGAGTTATAGGCTGCAGGGGGGGGAGTATGTTTAGGGTTATAAGCTGCAGTGTGTGTGTGTGTGTGTGTGTGGTTAGGTTTATAGGCTGCAGGGTTTGTGTTTGTATGGTTAGGTTTATAGGCTGTGCGGTGTGTATGGTTAGGGTTATAAGCTAAGTGTATGGTTAGAGTTATAGGCTGCGGGGGGGGGGATATGTTTAGGGTTATAGGCTGCAGGGTTATAGGCTGCAGGGTGTGTGTATGGTTAGGGTTATAGGCTGCGGGGTGTGTGTATTGTTAGGGTTATAGGCTGCCGCGTTGTGTATGGTTAGGGTTATATGCTGCGGAGTGTGTATGGTTAGGGTAATAGGCTGTGGGGGGGGGGGGGGGGTGTATGTTTAGGGTTATAGGCTGCAGGGTGTACATGTATGGTTAGGGTTATAGGCTGTGGGGTGTGTATGGTTAGGGTTATAGACTGCAAGGTGTGTATGGTTAAGGTTATAGGCTGCGGAATATGTGTATGGTTAGGGATATAAGCTGCGCAGCGTGTATGGTTAGGGTTAAAGGCTGTAGTGTGTGTGTATGGTTAGGGTTAAAGGCTGTGGGGTGTGTGTGTGTATGGTTAGGGTTATAGGCTGTGGGGTGTGTGTGTGTATGGTTAGGATTATAGGCAGTGTTCCCTCTAAGCTGTGCGCGTGCACACAACTCGCCGAGCCCGCGCACAGACATTAAAACTGAGCGCACAAAGTTTAATATCTTGTTTAGTGTTTTAATAAGGTTGAAAATCACTGATATAGCCTATATGTGTGGTGTGTGAAGTCTGTAAACATTCAAATTGCTTTATTAACTCGACAGAACGCGAAACCTAGGCCTGTATACGTTATGTGACGCACAAAAATGTACATTTTCTTCCAAAGTTGCACAGCCAATATCTTTTGCCGCACACAGCCTTCGTAAAATTAGAGGGAACATTGGTTATAGGCTGTGGTGTGTGTGTATGGTTGGGGTTATAGGCTGCGGGGTGTGTGTATGGTTAGGGTTATAGGCTGTGGTGTGTGTGTATGGTTAGGGTTATAGGCTGCGGGGTGTGTGTGCATAGTTAGGGTTGTACGCTGCGGGGTGTATGTGTATGGTTAGTGTTATAGGCTGTGGGGTGTGTGTATGGTTAGGGTTATAGGCTGCGGGGTGTGTATGGTTAGGGTTATAGGCTGTGCGGTGTGTGTATGGTTAGGGTTATAGGCTGCGGGGTGTGTGTATGGTTAGGGTTATAGGCTGCGGGGTGTGTGTATGGATAGGGGTAAAGGCTGTGCGGTGTGTATGGTTAGAGTTATAGGCTGCAGGTGGGGGGGGGGAGTATGTTTAGGGTTATAGGCTGCAGGGGGTGTGTATGGTTAGGGTTATAAGCTGCAGTGTGTGTGTGTGTGTGTGTGTGTGTGTGTGTGTGTGTGGTTAGGTTTATAGGCTGCAGGGTTTGTGTTTGTATGGTTAGGGTTATAGGCTGTGCGGTGTGTATGGTTAGGGTTATAAGCTAAGTGTATGGTTAGAGTTATAGGCTGCGGGGGGGGGGGATATGTTTAGGGTTATAGGCTGCAGGGTGTGTGTATGGTTAGGGTTATAGGCTGCTGGGGTGTGTGTGTGGTTAGGGTTATAGGCTGCGGGTGTGTGTGTGTGTGGTTAGGGTTATAGGCTGCAGGGTGTGTGTATTGTTAGGGTTATAGGCTGCGCTTTGTGTATGGTTAGGGTTATAGGCTGCGGAGTGTGTATGGTTAGGGTAATAGGCTGTGGGGGGGGGAGGGGTGTATGTTTAGGGTTATAGGCCGCAGGGTGTACATGTATGGTTAGGGTTATAGGCTGTGGGGTGTGTATGGTTAGGGTTATAGACTGCAAGGTGTGTATGGTTACGGTTATAGGCTGCGGAATATGTGTATGGTTAGGGATATAAGCTGCGCGGCGTGTATGGTTAGGGTTAAAGGCTGTAGTGTGTGTGTATGGTTACGGTTATAGGCTGTGGGGTGTGTGTGTATGGTTAGGGTTATAGGCTGTCGGGTGCTTGTGTGTATGGTTTGAGTTATAGGCTGTGGTGTGTGTATGGTTAGGGTTATAGGCTGTGGGGTGTGTGTGTGTGTATGGTTAGGGTTATAGGCTGTGGTGTGTGTGTATGGTTAGGGTTATAGGCTGCGGGGTGTGTGTGCATAGTTAGGGTTGTAGGCTGCGGGGTGTATGTGTATGGTTAGTGTTATAGGCTGTGGGGTGTGTGTATGGTTAGGGTTATAGGCTGCGGGGTGTGTATGGTTAGGGTTATAGGCTGTGGGGTGTGTATATGGTTAGGGTTATTGGCTGCAGTGTGTCTATGGTTAGGATTATAGGGTGCGGGGGGTGTGTGTATGGTTAGGGTTATAGGCTGTGGGGTGTGTGTATGGTTAGGGTTATACGCTGTGGGGTGTGTGTATGGTTAGGGTTATAGACTGCGGGGTGTGTATGGTTAGGGTAAAAGGCTGCGGGGGGTGTATGGTTAGGGCTATAGGCTGCGGGGTGTGTGTGCATAGTTAGGGTTATAGGCTGCGTGGTGTGTGTATGGTGAGGGTTATAGGCTGCGGGGTGTATGTATGGTTACAGTTATAGGCTGCGGGTGTGTATGGTTAGGGTTATAGGCTGCAGGGTGTGTGTATGGTTAGTGTTATAGGCTGTGGGGTGTGTGTATGGTTAGGATTATAGGTTGCGGGGAGTGTGTGTATAGTTAGGGTTGTAGGCTGCGGGGTGTATGTGTATGGTTAGGATTATAGGCTGCGGGGTGTGTGTATGGTTAGGGTTATAGGCTGCAGGGTGTGTGTATGGTTAGGATAATAGGCTGCAGGGTGTGTGTGTGTGTGGTTAGGGTTATAGGCTGTGGGGTGTGTGTATGGTTAGGGTTATAGGATGCGGGGTGTGTGTGTATGGTTAGGAATATAGGCTGCAGGGTGTGTGTGTATGGTTAGGGTTATAGGCTGCGCGGTGTGTGTATGGTTAGGGTTATAGGCTGCGGGGTGTGTGTGTATGGTTAGGATTATAGGCTGCAGGGTGTGTGTGTATGGTTAGGGTTATAGGCTGCGGGGTGTGTGTATGGTTAGGGTTATAGGCTGCGCGGTGTGTATGGTTAGAGTTATAGGCAGCGGGGGGGAGGAGCAGTGGCGTAGCTACAGGGGTCGCAGCGGTCGCAGATGCGACCGGGCCCCTGAGCCAGGGTGCCCAACCCCCGCCACTGTCCGGCCGTCCTGGAAGAGGAAAGCGAACAGGACGCACCCGTTCCCAGTGCTGCTTTGCGGGCCCGCGTTCGTCGCGCTGACGTCACGCGGCAAGGGGTCCCCTTCCTATTGGCTGCCTGCGGCTGGGGACGGGACACGGTGGCCGTATCTGAGCTGTGATCAGCGGCATAGCACTTGCTCCAGGCGCAGGAAGTTCACATGGCGCCGGAGCCGTGCTCCACAAACTCTGCCGCCCGCCCAGCACGCCTGCTCCCCCACCCGCTTCCCCGCACGTTCAGCACCCCCACCTCTGGTGTCCTGACACCTGGAACCGCAGCTCACTGTCTTAAGCCGCCAGTCATTGGTAGCCGCGCTGGGAAGAGGAGCACCCAGCGCGGTGACTGCGCTGTGGACTCTGGAGAGTAAGGCGCTGGGGAGAGGAACACCCGGCAGCGGAGACACTGTGATTGACACCAGGAGACTGGTGAGGGAGAAGCTGTGAGCACTGCAGGATGACGCCGGAAAAGTCGCGCCGGGGAGAGGAACACCCGGGGGCCGTGACAACAGGAGACTGCGGAGAGAAGCTGTGAGTGGTATGACACAGGAGACACCGCGCTGGGGAGAGGATGGAAGGAGAAACACTGACTGCACTGGGGACGGGAGAAGGAAGCGTGGTGAGCAGGTAAGTACTAGCAGTTAACACACTGCCTGTGAAAGGGAGTGTAGTTCCACTGTTACAGTGGAACTACACGTCCCAGCATGCCCTGTCACAGTTTTAGAAATCCATTATCTAAAATCTGTGGCAGGGCATGCTGGGACGTGTAGTTCCACAACAGCACTGACTCCAGTCCTGTCAGGCTTGTCAGCTTTTATTTTCTTGGGGTGCCTGCCTGGTGTCTGGCCATTTTGTTGTATGTAGGGGGGCCCCAAGCTGACCTTTCGCACCAGGGCCCATGAACCCTTAGCTACGCCCCTGGGGAGGAGTATGTTTAGGGTTATAGGCTGCAGGGGGTGTGTATGTATGGTTAGGGTTATAGGCTGCAGAGGGTGTGTATGGTTAGGGTTATAGGCTGCAGTGTGTGTGTGTGTGTGTGTGTGTGTATGGTTAGGTTTATAGGCTGCAGGGTGTGTGTTTGTATGGTTAGGGTTATAGGCTGTGCGGTGTGTATGGTTAGGGTTATAAGCTAAGTGTATGGTTAGAGTTATAGGCTGCGGGGGGGGGATATGTTTAGGGTTATAGGCTGCAGGGTTATAGGCTGCAGGGTGTGTGTATGGTTAGGGTTATAGGCTGCGGGGTATGTGTATGGTTAGGTTATAAGCTGCGTGGCGTGTATAGTTAGGGTTATGGGCTGCAGGGTGTGTGTATGTGTGTGTGTATGGTTAGGGTTATAGGCTGCGGGGGTGTGTGTATGGTCACGGTTATAGGCTGCGGGGTGAGCATGGTTACGGTTATAGGCTGCAAGGTGTGTGTATGGTTATTGGAATAGGCTGCGGGGTGTGTGTGTATGGTTAGGGTTATAGGCTGCGGGGTGTGTGTATGGTTAGGGTAATAGGCTGCGGGGTGTATGGTTAGGGTTATAGGCTGCTGGGTTTCTGTGTGGTTAGGGTTATAGGCTGCGGGGTGTGTATGGTTAGGGTTATAGGCTGCAGGGTGTGTATGGTTAGGGTAATAGGCTGCAAGGGAGGGTTTGTATGGTTAGGGTTATAGGCTGCGGCGTAGTGTTCCAAGGTGTGTGGCCTGGGGTGTCCCGCTACCCGGGGGGGAGCGGCCTGGGGTGTCCCGCTACCCAGGGGGGAGCGGCCTGGGGTGTCCCGCTACCCAGGGGGGAGCGGCCTGGGGTGTCCCGCTACCCAGGGGGGGGGGGGAGGCGGCCTGGGGTGTCCCGCTACCCAGGGGGGAGCGGCCTGGGGTGTATAGATAGTTAGGCTTGCGGGGGAGGTGTGTATAGATAGTTAGGCTTGCGGTGGAGGGGGTGTATAGATAGTTAGGCTTGCGGGGGAGCAGGGGTGCAGGGGAGGGAGGTGTATAGATATTTAGGCTGCAGGGGAACGGGGGGGGTATAGATAGTTAGGCTTGCGGGGGGAACGGGGGTGTATAGATAGTTAGGCTTGCGGGGGAAAGGGGGTGTATAGATAGTTAGGCTTGCGGGGGAACAGGGGTGTATAGATAGTTAGGTTTGCAGGGGAGGGGGTGTATAGTTAGAGTAAGGCTGTGGGCGATTGTGTGTGTGTAGTAGTTACTAACCTGGGTTTGAACGGAGGCTGCTTTTGGGGACACGCCGGATCAATTCACTAATTCATCCTATTTGGACCTCCATTTCCAGGTGCCATGCAGCCTTCTTCTCCACCCTCCAGAGCTCGGTTCTCCACCCTTCAGCCACTGGGACTCGCACTTCTTCTGGTTCAGTAGCAGGCACCGTGCATCTCTCCGCTTCTGCTCCATTTCATCAGCCCACACTGGCCTGACTCCTGTCCTACAGTCATGGCCCAGCACAGCAGAGAGCAGACACGTGCGCAAGGAGGGAGAGATGCTGCGGAAAACATAGAGAGCTGCTCAGGGAATCCCATGGTCAGCCTGCACACACATGCTGCCGCTGTTACATTTAAAGTAATTTTTTTTTTTTTAAATCACAAAAAAATTGGAAACTGACGGCAGTATATACATACATAATCGCTCTCATACATACATACATACACCATCACTCTCATCCATACATACACCGTCACTTTCAAACATATATACACCCTGCCGCTCACACTACCACTTTTATACATACATACATTGCTGCTCTCATACATACATACATACATACATTCACTGCTGCTATCACATATACATACATACACTGCTGCTCTCACATATACAAACATACACTGCTGCTCTCACATATACAAACATACACTGCTGCTCACATACATACATAAATACACTACTGCTCTCATACATACAGTACATATATTGCTGCTCTCATACATACACACTTGGGGGCAGTGACGGGGGGACACTTGGGGGGAGTGACGGGGGACAGCGTACACTTGGGGGCAGTGACGGGGGGACGGCGTACACTTGGGGGCTGTGACGGGGGGACGGCGTACACTTGGGGGCTGTGACGGGGGGACAGCGCACACTTGGGGGCAGTGACGGGGGGACAGCGCACACTTGGGGGCAGTGACGGGGGGACAGCGTACACTTGGAGGGGGGCAGTGGGGGGGAAAGCCTACACACGGAGGAGGGGGCACTGGGGGGGACAGCATACACACGGCGGGCGCACTTGGGGGGACAGCGCGCACACAGGGGCACTTGGTACACACAGGGACAGTGGGGGTGGGGGACAGGGTACACACAGGGACAGTCGGGGGACGGATTTACCTGGGTGCAGCTGCTCCTCTGATGGCCCAAGTGGCTTCTTTCTGCCTTCCCGGTGGCAGAGGCAACTCAAGGAAGCACCTTAGTCCCGGCGGTACCATAAAGGTGGTCAGCATCTAGGCAGGAAATATAATAATAATATTAAAGGGCACAGCGTACACACGGCGGGGGGCACAACGTACACACTGCATGGTGCACTAAGGGGGCAAAGCGTACACACGGGGGGCACTGAGGGGAGACAGCGTACACACGGGGGACACTGAGGGGAGACAGCGTACACACGGCGGACACTGAGAGGAGACAGCGTACACACGGGGGGCACTGAGGGGAGACAGCGTACACACAGGGGGCACTGAGGGGAGACAGCGTACACACAGGTGGCACTGAGGGGAGACAGCGTACACACGGGGGCACTGAGGGGAGACAGCGTACACACGGGGGGCACTGGGGGGAGACAGCGTACACACGGGGGGCATTGGGGGGAGACAGCGTACACACGGGGGGCACTGGGAGGAGACAGCGTACACACGGGGGGCACTGGGGGGAGACAGCGTACACACGGGGGGCAATGGGGGGAGACAGCGTACACCACGGGGGGCACTGGGGGGAGACAGCGTACACACGGGGGGCACTGGGGGGAGACAGCGTACACACGGGGGGCACTGGGGGGAGACAGCGTACACACGGGGGGCACTGGGGGGAGACAGCGTACACACGGGGGCACTGGGGGGAGACAGCGTACACACGGGGGGCACTGGGGGGAGACAGCGTACACACGGGGGGCACTGGGGGGAGACAGCGTACACACGGGGGGCACTGGGGGGAGACAGCGTACACACGGGGGGCACTGGGGGGAGACAGCGTACACACGGGGGGCACTGGGGGGAGACAGCGTACACACGGGGGGCACTGGGGGGAGACAGCGTACACACGGGGGGCACTGGGGGGAGACAGCGTACACACGGGGGGCACTGGGGGGAGACAGCGTACACACGGGGGGCACTGGGGGGAGACAGCGTACACACGGGGGGCACTGGGGGGAGACAGCGTACACACGGGGGGCACTGGGGGGAGACAGCGTACACACGGGGGGCACTGGGGGGAGACAGCGTACACACGGGGGGCACTGGGGGGAGACAGCGTACACACGGGGGGCACTGGGGGGAGACAGCGTACACACGGGGGCAGTGACGGGGGGACAGCGTACACATGGGGGCAGTGACGGGGGGACAGCGTACACACGGGGGCAGTGACGGGGGGACAGCGTACACACGGGGGCAGTGACGGGGGACAGCGTACACACGGGGGCAGTGACGGGGGACAGCGTACACACGGGGGCAGTGACGGGGGACAGCGTACACTTGGGGGCAGTGACGGGGGGACAGCGTACACTTGGGGGCAGTGACGGGGGGACAGCGTACACTTGGGGGCAGTGACGGGGGGACAGCGTACACTTGGGGGGGACAGCGTACACTTGGGGGCAGTGACAGGGGGACAGCGTACACTTGGGGGCAGTGACGGGGGGACAGCGGGACAGCGTACACACGGAGGAGGGGGCACTGGGGGGGGGGACAGCATGCACACGGGGGCACTTGGTACACACAGACACAGTGGGGTGGGGGACAGGGTACACACAGGGACAGTGGGGGGACAGATTTACCAGGGTGCAGCTGCTCCTCTGATGGCCCAAGTGGCTTCTTTCTGCCTTCCCGGTGGCAGAAGCAACTCAAGGAAGGGCATTAGTCCCAGCGGTACCATGGGGTGGTCAGCATCTAGGCAGGAAATATAATAATAATAATAATATTAAAGGGCACAGCGTACACACGGCGGGGGGCACAATGTACACACTGCATGGTGCACTAAGGGGGCACAGCGTACACACGGGGGGCACTGGGGGGAGACAGCGTACACACGGGGGGCACTGGGGGGAGACAGCGTACACACGGGGGGCACTGGGGGGAGACAGCGTACACACGGGGGGCACTGGGGGGAGACAGCGTACACACGGGGGGCACTGAGGGGAGACAGCGTACACACGGGGGGCACTGAGGGGAGACAGCGTACACACGGGGGGCACTGGGGGGAGACAGCGTACACACGGGGGCACTGGGGAGAGACAGCGTACACACGGGGGGCACTGGGGGGAGACAGCGTACACACGGGGGGCACTGGGGGGAGACAGCGTACACACGGGGGGCACTGGGGGGAGACAGCGTACACACGGGGGGCACTGGGGGGAGACAGCGTACACACGGGGGCCACTGAAGGGAGACAGCGTACACACGGGGGGCACTGGGGGGAGACAGCGTACACACGGGGGGCACTGGGAGGAGACAGCGTACACACGGGGGGCACTGGGAGGAGACAGCGTACACACGGGGGGCACTGGGGGGAGACAGCGTACACACGGGGGGCACTGAGGGGACACACCGTACACACGGGGGGCACTGGGGGGACACACCGTACACACGGGGGGCACTGGGGGGAGACAGCGTACACACGGGGGGCACTGGGGGGAGACAGCGTACACACGGGGGCACTGGCGGGAGACAGCGTACACACGGGGGGCACTGGCGGGAGACAGCGTACACACGGGGGGCACTAGGGGGAGACAGCGTACACACGGGGGGCACTGGGGGGAGACAGCGTACACACGGGGGCAGTGACGGGGGGACAGCGTACACACGGGGGCAGTGACGGGGGGACAGCGTACACACGGGGGCAGTGACGGGGTCACAGCGTACACTTGGGGGCAGTGACCAGGGGGACAGCGTACACTTGGGGGCAGTGACCAGGGGGACAGCGTACACTTGGGGGCAGTGACGGGGGGACAGCGTACACTTGGGGGTAGTGACGGGGGGACAGCGTACACTTGGGGGCAGTGACGGGGGGACAGCGTACACTTGGGGGGGGGCACTGGGGGGGACAGCGTACACTTGGGGGGGGGGCACTGGGGGGGACAGCGTACACTTGGGGGCAGTGACGGGGGGACAGCGTACACTTGGGGGCAGTGACGGGGGGACAGCGTACACTTGGGGGCAGTGACGGGGGGACAGCGTACACTTGGGGGGGACAGCGTACACTTGGGGGCAGTGACAGGGGGACAGCGTACACTTGGGGGCAGTGACGGGGGGACAGCGGGACAGCGTACACACGGAGGAGGGGGCACTGGGGGGGGGGACAGCATGCACACGGGGGCACTTGGTACACACAGACACAGTGGGGTGGGGGACAGGGTACACACAGGGACAGTGGGGGGACAGATTTACCAGGGTGCAGCTGCTCCTCTGATGGCCCAAGTGGCTTCTTTCTGCCTTCCCGGTGGCAGAAGCAACTCAAGGAAGGGCATTAGTCCCAGCGGTACCATGGGGTGGTCAGCATCTAGGCAGGAAATATAATAATAATAATAATATTAAAGGGCACAGCGTACACACGGCGGGGGGCACAATGTACACACTGCATGGTGCACTAAGGGGGCACAGCGTACACACGGGGGGCACTGGGGGGAGACAGCGTACACACGGGGGGCACTGGGGGGAGACAGCGTACACACGGGGGGCACTGGGGGGAGACAGCGTACACACGGGGGGCACTGGGGGGAGACAGCGTACACACGGGGGGCACTGAGGGGAGACAGCGTACACACGGGGGGCACTGAGGGGAGACAGCGTACACACGGGGGGCACTGGGGGGAGACAGCGTACACACGGGGGCACTGGGGAGAGACAGCGTACACACGGGGGGCACTGGGGGGAGACAGCGTACACACGGGGGGCACTGGGGGGAGACAGCGTACACACGGGGGGCACTGGGGGGAGACAGCGTACACACGGGGGGCACTGGGGGGAGACAGCGTACACACGGGGGCCACTGAAGGGAGACAGCGTACACACGGGGGGCACTGGGGGGAGACAGCGTACACACGGGGGGCACTGGGAGGAGACAGCGTACACACGGGGGGCACTGGGAGGAGACAGCGTACACACGGGGGGCACTGGGGGGAGACAGCGTACACACGGGGGGCACTGAGGGGACACACCGTACACACGGGGGGCACTGGGGGGACACACCGTACACACGGGGGGCACTGGGGGGAGACAGCGTACACACGGGGGGCACTGGGGGGAGACAGCGTACACACGGGGGCACTGGCGGGAGACAGCGTACACACGGGGGGCACTGGCGGGAGACAGCGTACACACGGGGGGCACTGGCGGGAGACAGCGTACACACGGGGGGCACTAGGGGGAGACAGCGTACACACGGGGGGCACTAGGGGGAGACAGCGTACACACGGGGGCAGTGACGGGGGGACAGCGTACACACGGGGGCAGTGACGGGGGGACAGCGTACACACGGGGGCAGTGACGGGGTCACAGCGTACACTTGGGGGCAGTGACCAGGGGGACAGCGTACACTTGGGGGCAGTGACCAGGGGGACAGCGTACACTTGGGGGCAGTGACGGGGGGACAGCGTACACTTGGGGGTAGTGACGGGGGGACAGCGTACACTTGGGGGCAGTGACGGGGGGACAGCGTACACTTGGGGGGGGGGCACTGGGGGGGACAGCGTACACTTGGGGGGGGGGCACTGGGGGGGACAGCGTACACTTGGGGGCAGTGACGGGGGGACAGCGTACACTTGGGGGCAGTGACGGGGGGACTGCGTACACTTGCGGGCATGGACGGGGGGACTGCGTACACTTGCGGGCATGGACGGGGGGACAGCGTACACACGGAGGAGGGGGCACTGGGGGGGGGACAGCATAAACACGGAGGGCGCACTTGGGGGGGGACAGCGCACACACGGGGGCACTTGGTACACACAGGGACAGTGGGGCGGGGGACAGGTTACATACAGGGACAGTGGGGGGACGGATTTACCAGGGTGCAGCTGCTCCTCTGATGGCCCAAGTGGCTTCTTTCTGCCTTCCCGGTGGCGGAGGCAACTCAAGGAAGGGCCTTAGTCCCGGCGGTACCATGGGGTGGTCAGCATCTAGGCAGGAAATATAATAATAATAATAATAATAATAATAATAATAATAATAAAGGGCACAGCGTACACACGGAGGGGGGCACAATGTACACACCGCATGGTGCACTAAGGGGGCACAGCGTACACACGGGGGGCACTGGGGGGAGAAAGCGTACACACGGGGGGCACTGGGGGGAGAAAGCGTACACACGGGGGGCACTGGGGGGAGAAAGCGTACACACGGGGGGCACTGGGGGGAGAAAGCGTACACACGGGGGGCACTGGGGGGAGACAGCGTACACACGGGGGGCACTGGGGGGAGACAGCGTACACACGGGGGGCACTGGGGGGAGACAGCGTACACACGGGGGCAGTGACGGGGGGACAGCGTACACTTGGGGGCAGTGACGGCGGGACAGGGTACACTTGGGGGGAGTGACGGGGGGACAGCGTACACGTGGGGGCAGTGACGGGGGGGCGGCGTACATTTGGGGGGGCACTGGGGGGGACAGCGTACACTTGGGGGGGGGGGCACAGCGTACACTTGGGGGCAGTGACGGGGGACAGCGTACACACGGAGGAGGAGGCACTGGGGGGGGGGACAGCATACACACGGCGGGCGCACTTGGGGGGGGGGACAGCGCACACACGGGGGCACTTGGTACACACAGGGACAGTGGGGTGAGGGACAGGGTACACACAGGGACAGTGGTGGGACGGATTTACCTGGGTGCAGCTGCTCCTCTGATGGCCCAAGTGGCTTCTTTCTACCTTCCCAGTGGTGGAGGCAACTCAAGGAAGCGCCTTAGTCCCGGCGGTACCATGGGGTGGTCAGCATCTAGGCAGGAAATATAATAATAATAATATTAAAGGGCACAGCGTACACACGGCGGGGGGCACAACGTACACACTGCATGGTGCACTAAGAGGGCACAGAGTACACACGGGGGGCACTGGGGGGAGACAGCGTACACACGGGGGGCACTGGGGGGAGACAGCGTACACACGGGGGGCACTGGGGGGAGACAGCGTACACACGGGGGGCACTGGGGGGAGACAGCGTACACACGGGGGGCACTGGGGGGAGACAGCGTACACACGGGGGGCACTCGGGGGAGACAGCGTACACACGGGGGGCACTCGGGGGAGACAGCGTACACACGGGGGGCACTCGGGGGAGACAGCGTACACACGGGGGGCACTCGGGGGAGACAGCGTACACACGGGGGGCACTCAGGGGAGACAGCGTACACACGGGGGGCACTCAGGGGAGACAGCGTACACACGGGGGGCACTCAGGGGAGACAGCGTACACACGGGGGGCACTCGGGGGAGACAGCGTACACACGGGGGGCACTCGGGGGAGACAGCGTACACACGGGGGGCACTCGGGGGAGACAGCGTACACACGGGGGGCACTCGGGGGAGACAGCGTACACACGGGGGGCACTCGGGGGAGACAGCGTACACACGGGGGGCACTCGGGGGAGACAGCGTACACACGGGGGGCACTCGGGGGAGACAGCGTACACACGGGGGGCACTCGGGGGAGACAGCGTACACACGGGGGGCACTCGGGGGAGACAGCGTACACACGGGGGGCACTCGGGGGAGACAGCGTACACACGGGGGCCACTGGGGGGAGACAGCGTACACACGGGGGGCACTGGGGGGAGACAGCGTACACACGGGGGGCACTGGGGGGAGACAGCGTACACACGGGGGGCACTGGGAGGAGACAGCGTACACACGGGGGGCACTGGGGGGAGACAGCGTACACACGGGGGGCACTGGGGGGAGACAGCGTACACACGGGGGGCACTGGGAGGAGACAGCGTACACACGGGGGGCACTGGGGGGAGACAGCGTACACACGGGGGGCACTGGGGGGACACACCGTACACACGGGGGGCACTGGGGGGAGACAGCGTACACACGGGGGGCACTGGGGGGGAGACAGCGTACACACGGGGGGCACTGGGGGGAGACAGCGTACACACGGGGGGCACTGGGGGGAGACAGCGTACACACGGGGGACACTGGGGGGAGACAGCGTACACACGGGGGACACTGGGGGGAGACAGCGTACACACGGGGGCACTGGCGGGAGACAGCGTACACACGGGGGGCACTGGCGGGAGACAGCGTACACACGGGGGGCACTAGGGGGAGACAGCGTACACACGGGGGCAGTGACGGGGGGACAGCGTACACACGGGGGCAGTGACGGGGGGACAGCGTACACACGGGGGCAGTGACGGGGGGACAGCGTACACTTGGGGGCAGTGACGGGGGGACAGCGTACACTTGGGGGCAGTGACAGGGGGACAGCATACACTTGGGGGCAGTGACAGGGGGACAGCATACACTTGGGGGCAGTGACAGGGGGACAGCGTACACTTGGGGGTAGTGATGGGGGGACAGCGTACACTTGGGGGCAGTGACGGGGGGACAGCGTACACTTGGGGGGGGGGCATTGGGGGGGACAGCGTACACTTGGGGGGGCACTGGGGGGGACAGCGTACACTTGGGGGCAGTGACGGGGGGACAGCGTACACTTGGGGGCAGTGACGGGGGGACTGCGTACACTTGCGGGCATGGACGGGGGGACTGCGTACACTTGCGGGCATGGACGGGGGGACAGCGTACACACGGAGGAGGGGGCACTGGGGGGGGGGACAGCATAAACACGGAGGGCGCACTTGGGGGGGGACAGCGCACACACGGGGGCACTTGGTACACACAGGGACAGTGGGGCGGGAGACAGGTTACACACAGGGACAGTGGGGGGGACGGATTTACCAGGGTGCAGCTGCTCCTCTGATGGCCCAAGTGGCTTCTTTCTGCCTTCCCGGTGGCGGAGGCAACTCAAGGAAGGGCCTTAGTCCCGGCGGTACCATGGGGTGGTCAGCATCTAGGCAGGAAATATAATAATAATAATAATAATATTATTAAAGGGCACAGCGTACACACGGAGGGGGGCACAATGTACACACCGCATGGTGCACTAAGGGGGCACAGCGTACACACGGGGGGCACTGGGGGGAGAAAGCGTACACACGGGGGGCACTGGGGGGAGAAAGCGTACACACGGGGGGCACTGGGGGGAGAAAGCGTACACACGGGGGGCACTGGGGGGAGACAGCGTACACACGGGGGGCACTGGGGGGAGACAGCGTACACACGGGGGGCACTGGGGGCAGACAGCGTACACACGGGGGCAGTGATGGGGGGACAGCGTACACTTGGGGGCAGTGACGTCGGGACAGGGTACACTTGGGGGCAGTGACGGGGGGACAGCGTACACGTGGGGGCAGTGACGGGGGGCGGCGTACATTTGGGGGGGCACTGGGGGGGACAGCGTACACTTGGGGGGGGCACAGCGTACACTTGGGGGCAGTGACAGGGGGACAGCATACACTTGGGGGCAGTGACAGGGGGACAGCGTACACTTGGGGGCAGTGACGGGGGGACAGCGTACACTTGGGGGCAGTGACGGGGGGACAGCGTACACTTGGGGGCAGTGACGGGGGACAGCGTACACACGGAGGAGGAGGCACTGGGGGGGGGGACAGCATACACACGGCGGGCGCACTTGGGGGGGACAGCGCACACACGGGGGCACTTGGTACACACAGGGACAGTGGGGTGGGGGACAGGGTACACACAGGGACAGTGGTGGGACGGATTTACCTGGGTGCAGCTGCTCCTCTGATGGCCCAAGTGGCTTCTTTCTGCCTTCCCAGTGGCGGAGGCAACTCAAGGAAGCGCCTTAGTCCCGGCGGTACCATGGGGTGGTCAGCATCTAGGCAGGAAATATAATAATAATAATATTAAAGGGCACAGCGTACACACGGCGGGGGGCACAACGTACACACTGCATGGTGCACTAAGAGGGCACAGAGTACACACGGGGGGCACTGGGGGGAGACAGCGTACACACGGGGGGCACTGGGGGGAGACAGCGTACACACGGGGGGCACTCGGGGGAGACAGCATACACAGGGGGGCACTCGGGGGAGACAGCGTACACACGGGGGGGCACTCGGGGGAGACAGCGTACACACGGGGGGCACTCGGGGGAGACAGCGTACACACGGGGGGCACTCGGGGGAGACAGCGTACACACGGGGGGCACTCGGGGGAGACAGCGTACACACGGGGGGCACTCGGGGGAGACAGCGTACACACGGGGGGCACTCGGGGGAGACATCGTACACACGGGGGGCACTCGGGGGAGACAGCGTACACACGGGGGGCACTCGGGGGAGACAGCGTACACACGGGGGGCACTCGGGGGAGACAGCGTACACACGGGGGGCACTCGGGGGAGACAGCGTACACACGGGGGGCACTCGGGGGAGACAGCGTACACACGGGGGGCACTCGGGGGAGACAGCGTACACACGGGAGGCACTCGGGGGAGACAGCGTACACACGGGGGGCACTCGGGGGAGACAGCGTACACACGGGGGGCACTCGGGGGAGACAGCGTACACACGGGGGGCACTCGGGGGAGACAGCGTACACACGGGGGGCACTCGGGGGAGACAGCGTACACACGGGGGGCACTCGGGGGAGACAGCGTACACACGGGGGGCACTCGGGGGAGACAGCGTACACACGGGGGGCACTCGGGGGAGACAGCGTACACACGGGGGGCACTCGGGGGAGACAGCGTACACACGGGGGGCACTCGGGGGGCACTCGGGGGAGACAGCGTACACACGGGGGGCACTCGGGGGAGACAGCGTACACACGGGGGGCACTCGGGGGAGACAGCGTACACACGGGGGGCACTCGGGGGAGACAGCGTACACACGGGGGGCACTCGGGGGAGACAGCGTACACACGGGGGGCACTCGGGGGAGACAGCGTACACACGGGGGCACTCGGAGGAGACAGCGTACACACGGGGGGCACTGGGGGGAGACAGCGTACACACGGGGGCCACTGAAGGGAGACAGCGTACACACGGGGGGCACTGGGGGGAGACAGCGTACACACGGGGGGCACTGGGAGGAGACAGCGTACACACGGGGGGCACTGGGAGGAGACAGCGTACACACGGGGGGCACTGGGAGGAGACAGCGTACACACGGGGGGCACTGGGAGGAGACAGCGTACACACGGGGGGCACTGGGAGGAGACAGCGTACACACGGGGGGCACTGGGGGGAGACAGCGTACACACGGGGGGCACTGGGGGGACACACCGTACACACGGGGGGCACTGGGGGGAGACAGCGTACACACGGGGGGCACTGGGGGGAGACAGCGTACACACGGGGGGCACTGGGGGGAGACAGCGTACACACGGGGGGCACTGGGGGGAGACAGCGTACACACGGGGGCACTGGCGGGAGACAGCGTACACACGGGGGGCACTGGCGGGAGACAGCGTACACACGGGGGGCACTAGGGGGAGACAGCGTACACACGGGGGGCACTGGGGGGAGACAGCGTACACACGGGGGCAGTGACGGGGGGACAGCGTACACACGGGGGCAGTGACGGGGGGACAGCGTACACTTGGGGGCAGTGACGGGGGGACAGCGTACACTTGGGGGCAGTGACCAGGGGGACAGCGTACACTTGGGGGCAGTGACGGGGGGACAGCGTACACTTGGGGGCAGTGACGGAGGGACAGCGTACACTTGGGGGTAGTGACGGGGGGACAGCGTACACTTGGGGGTAGTGACGGGGGGACAGCGTACACTTGGGGGTAGTGACGGGGGGACAGCGTACACTTGGGGGCAGTGACGGGGGGACAGCGTACACTTGGGGGCAGTGACGGGGGGACAGCGTACACTTGGGGGCAGTGACGGGGGGACTGCGTACACTTGTGGGCATGGACGGGGGGACAGCGTACACTTGCGGGCATGGACGGGGGGACAGCGTACACACGGAGGAGGGGGCACTGGGGGGGGGGGGCAGCATAAACACGGAGGGCGCACTTGGGGGGGGACAGCGCACACACGGGGCACTTGGTACACACAGGGACAGTGGGGCGGGAGACAGGTTACACACAGGGACAGTGGGGGGACGGATTTACCAGGGTGCAGCTGCTCCTCTGATGGCCCAAGTGGCTTCTTTCTGCCTTCCCGGTGGCGGAGGCAACTCAAGGAAGGGCCTTAGTCCCGGCGGTACCATGGGGTGGTCAGCATCTAGGCAGGAAATATAATAATAATAATAATAATAATAATAATAATAATAATATTAAAGGGCACAGCGTACACACGGAGGGGGGCACAATGTACACACCGCATGGTGCACTAAGGGGGCACAGCGTACACACGGGGGCACTGGGGGGAGACAGCGTACACACGGGGGGCACTGGGGGGAGAAAGCGTACACACGGGGGGCACTGGGGGGAGACAGCGTACACACGGGGGGCACTGGGGGGAGACAGCGTACACACGGGGGGCACTGGGGGGAGACAGCGTACACACGGGGGCAGTGACGGGGGGACAGCGTACACTTGGGGGCAGTGACGGCGGGACAGGGTACACTTGGGGGCAGTGACGGGGGGACAGCGTACACGTAGGGGCAGTGACGGGGGGGCGGCGTACATTTGGGGGGGCACTGGGGGGGACAGCGTACACTTGGGGGGGGGGGGCACAGCGTACACTTGGGGGCAGTGACAGGGGGACAGCATACACTTGGGGGCAGTGACAGGGGGACAGCGTACACTTGGGGGCAGTGACGGGGGGACAGCGTACACTTGGGGGCAGTGACGGGGGGACAGCGTACACTTGGGGGCAGTGACGGGGGACAGCGTACACACGGAGGAGGAGGCACTGGGGGGGGGGACAGCATACACACGGTGGGCGCACTTGGGGGGGGACAGCGCACACACGGGGGCACTTGGTACACACAGGGACAGTGGGGTGGGGGACAGGGTACACACAGGGACAGTGGTGGGACGGATTTACCTGGGTGCAGCTGCTCCTCTGATGGCCCAAGTGGCTTCTTTCTGCCTTCCCAGTGGCGGAGGCAACTCAAGGAAGCGCCTTAGTCCCGGCGGTACCATGGGGTGGTCAGCATCTAGGCAGGAAATATAATAATAATAATATTAAAGGTTACAGCGTACACACGGCGGGGGGCACAACGTACACACTGCATGGTGCACTAAGAGGGCACAGAGTACACACGGGGGGCACTGGGGGGAGACAGCGTACACACGGGGGGCACTGGGGGGAGACAGCGTACACACGGGGGGCACTGGGGGGAGACAGCGTACACACGGGGGGCACTCGGGGGAGACAGCGTACACACGGGGGGCACTCGGGGGAGACAGCGTACACACGGGGGGCACTCGGGGGAGACAGCGTACACACGGGGGGCACTCGGGGGAGACAGCGTACACACGGGGGGCACTCGGGGGAGACAGCGTACACACGGGGGGCACTCGGGGGAGACAGCGTACACACGGGGGGCACTCAGGGGAGACAGCTTACACACGGGGGGCACTCAGGGGAGACAGCTTACACACGGGGGGCACTCAGGGGAGACAGCGTACACACGGGGGGCACTCAGGGGAGACAGCGTACACACGGGGGGCACTCAGGGGAGACAGCGTACACACGGGGGGCACTCAGGGGAGACAGCGTACACACGGGGGGCACTCAGGGGAGACAGCGTACACACGGGGGGCACTCAGGGGAGACAGCGTACACACGGGGGGCACTCAGGGGAGACAGCGTACACACGGGGGGCACTCAGGGGAGACAGCGTACACACGGGGGGCACTCAGGGGAGACAGCGTACACACGGGGGGCACTCAGGGGAGACAGCGTACACACGGGGGGCACTCAGGGGAGACAGCGTACACACGGGGGGCACTCAGGGGAGACAGCGTACACACGGGGGGCACTCAGGGGAGACAGCGTACACACGGGGGGCACTCAGGGGAGACAGCGTACACACGGGGGGCACTCAGGGGAGACAGCGTACACACGGGGGGCACTCAGGGGAGACAGCGTACACACGGGGGGCACTCAGGGGAGACAGCGTACACACGGGGGGCACTCAGGGGAGACAGCGTACACACGGGGGGCACTCAGGGGAGACAGCGTACACACGGGGGGCACTCAGGGGAGACAGCGTACACACGGGGGGCACTCAGGGGAGACAGCGTACACACGGGGTGCACTCAGGGGAGACAGCGTACACACGGGGGGCACTCAGGGGAGACAGCGTACACACGGGGGGCACTCAGGGGAGACAGCGTACACACGGGGGGCACTCAGGGGAGACAGCGTACACACGGGGGGCACTCAGGGGAGACAGCGTACACACGGGGGGCACTCAGGGGAGACAGCGTACACACGGGGGGCACTCAGGGGAGACAGCGTACACACGGGGGGCACTCAGGGGAGACAGCGTACACACGGGGGGCACTCAAGGGAGACAGCGTACACACGGGGGGCACTCAGGGGAGACAGCGTACACACGGGGGGCACTCAGGGGAGACAGCGTACACATGGGGGGGGCACTCAGGGGAGACAGCGTACACACGGGGGGCACTCAGGGGAGACAGCGTACACACGGGGGGCACTCAGGGGAGACAGCGTACACACGGGGGGCACTCAGGGGAGACAGCGTACACACGGGGGGCACTCAGGGGAGACAGCGTACACACGGGGGCACTCAGGGGAGACAGCGTACACACGGGGGGCACTCAGGGGAGACAGCGTACACACGGGGGGCACTCAGGGGAGACAGCGTACACACGGGGGGCACTCAGGGGAGACAGCGTACACACGGGGGGCACTCAGGGGAGACAGCGTACACAGGGGGGGGGGCAAAAAGAGGTTCTTCAGCCGCTCGGTCATACCTGTCGGCCTGGCCTCCTGGCTAAGCCGTGCAACGCCATGCTGCGGGTGTGTGGAGGGATGGGGAGCCCCCCGGGAGCCGCTGCCTGTCACCGGCTGGAGGAGTGTGGACTTCTCCCCGATCTCCTCCAGCTGCAGCAGCATGCAGTAGGCTCCTTCTTCCTGAGCCATGCCACGGCGGGATGGGATGCCCCCGGGAGCCGCTGCCTGTCACCGGCGGCTCCGGGTGTGCGGCGGTATGGGGATCCCCCCCGGGAGCCGCTGCCTGTCACCGGCTGCGGCGCTGTCACTGGCGGCTCTGGGTGTGCAGCGGGATGGGGTGCCCCCCGGGAGCCGCTGCCTGTCACTGGCGGCTCAGGGTGTGCGGCGGGATGGGGAGCCCCCCCCGGGAGCTGCTGCCTGTCACTGGCGGCTCCAAGTGTGCGGCGGGATTGGGAGCCCCCCGGGAGCCGCTGCCTGTCACCGGCTGCGGCGCTGTCACTGGCGGCTCCGGGTGTGCGGCGGGATGGGGTGCCCCCCGGGAGCCGCTGCCTGTCACCGGCTGCGGCGCTGTCACTGGCGGCTCCGGGTGTGCGGCGGGATGGGGTGCCCCCCGGGAGCCGCTGCCTGTCACTGGCGACTCAGAGTGTGCGGCGAGCCCCCCCTGAGTCCTTTAATTCCGGTCTATCCCCCCCGCCCTTAACTGGAATAATATAATTGCTTGCGCCGGACAACAGGCTTTGAGCGGCCATCTTGGTACACCCAAGTGAAGCCTATTAAGTACTCCCCCTCCTGGCGGCTGTGTACTGCGCATGCGCAACAAGTTGGAGCTCCTATCTTTATAATGGGGGACATTTCACTAAATTTAATAAAAACTGTACCTATCTGAAAATCCTCAACCCCAAAAGGCACTCCACTGGGACAATATCTACCTAATAAAACAAACCCCAAGTCTCAATTGTTCCTCTACCCCGAGTTATGCCTTCCCAAAAAAACCCTCATAGATTAACATGGGTGACAAAGTGTCATTTCTGAAGTGTCCGAAAAAAACTGGCAGTTGGAAGTTTAGATCGCTCCCAATTGGTCATTTTTTTATATTTCGCCCTGAAATTTGGCAAGCAGCACCGGTTGACGATTCTACGCGTACATGCCAAATTTCAGCTCAGTACGCCCAGTCACTTTTGAGGAGCAGTCCCTCAAACACCATGCCCCCATCCGAAAAGTTCCCTATGGGAAAAATCCGTTCGTTGGATTCAGCCTTAATATAAGGGCACTACCGTGCCCTTATAATATATATATATATATAAATACAGTATGGACCTCGTATTGCGCTGACAGTAGTCTGCTGCTGCTCCGATAAGACTCCCCTGTTAGTGGGAGTCAGACAGAAGATTTGAAAAAAAGGGGGGGGTTTTATCGGAGAGCGCTGAATGAAGTACCACTTAGTTATTTCAATGCAATAAACAACACTGATACAATTTTTTTGGTAGTGACAGTTGATATTTGTCCCTTTCCCGAATGAGACGTGTCAGTCTGTTCAAGGTATAAAAGTTCTTTATTGAAATCCGAAACCCAACGCGTTTCGTCAGAATGACTTCATCAGGGGTAAAAAACTAGAGGTGGTACAAAAAGGAAAAAGGATGTACTAATCAATACTGAAATTCATCATTTCGATAGCCACATGGCATATACATCTTTTTAATTTGAGATACATACCAAAATGATTCTCAAGTAAGTGGTTAGATCCACTTTTTGTACTCGTACAAGGTATAATCTAAAATCATTAAAATAACCACACTTTACAATTAATGGTAAAAACAACATGAAGAGCAAGCAAGAAGATGAAAAAAAGAAGAAGAGAGGGAAAAAAGAGTGGTTGGCGTTTTTGCCAGACTACATACCCGTATGTGGGGTTTTGGCCGAAACGGGCTTAATATTCAAAATATGGATGTAGATCCAAAAACAATAAAGGATGGTTAGATCTGAAAATATTTAATTAAATTCATTTACTCATTTTACATTATTGGTCTTAAAATGAATTAATTTTTATTTCTTATTTTAACATACCCTTATTATGGTTGATCAGGGGAAAAATTCCGTAAGGTCGGTATAAATTAAATCTGTAGTTACTAAAGGCACCAGAGGTGAACCTAAATAACATATGTAAAATAATCACTTTGAAATATTGTATAATAGAATTAGAACACATTGTCATGTGGTTAATTGTTTACCTACCCGTAGTAGGTGACTGCTATATATATATACAAGATATATTTAGTAGATGGTTTAGAATTTTATGGGTTTGGAGGTCGTTCTGAATAAAAGATATAATATCAATTAGTTATATTTAATGGGTCGGTTTAAAAGATATACCAATTGATTATGTGAAACATACCCGATATAAGGTGCATTAACGTGCAGAATTCTTTTCGGTCGATTATCGGTAAATATGGCCTTTAATGGTGGGATTACTCCATACCTATATAACAATTAAATACATTCCCATAAATTCCAATCAGAAGAGAAGGGGAGAGGGGGTAGTTGGAGGAGGGGGTGAGTAAATAATTACGTACCAATTCGGTGGATATGATGGGTACAGGCTCCACCAGCCTTATATGAATAAAATACAGCGATTGTCAGGGATAAAAACTCAATCTAAAATTAAATTTTAAATATATTACAATGCAAATATTAGCCACTGTTTAAAGTAAAAGGGGCAGATTCATAGTAGACATACCGTGTCAACGTAGAATTAATATTTCACCACCAGTGGGAAATCAGATATATGGAAATACTTGATTTCGCAAAAAATCTCCTAAAAAAATGGATGGGTTATATTGGTAATTCACCTTAAACCATAGAATTTTTTAAAATTTTTTTAAATTTTTTTTAAAGAGGAGGACAATGTTTTTTTAGTTAATTTTTTCAATGTATTTGCTTGCACTTTTACATTATTGGAAATATACTCCTAAACAACAGAGGGGCAATATAATTAAAATTGCCATTTTTTACATAGATCAGATTTAAATCAATCAATGTATTTGTTTACACTTCTACATCACTTTAAATGTGCATATAAGCTTATAAACATGTTACAGGGTGTTACTATACAAAGTAACAACAGAGATTCCAAAGATACAGACTCACCACAATGTCGCAATTTTCAAAGGCTCCTTCACTGGCTGGTAGTACTTGCCTAGTGAGCACTGATGTCTATATATAGGGAAATGTACCCAGATTGACTTCCGGTATTAATTATTACTATTTAGCGGTTATTCATCTATTTTTTCAGGGGATAAAGATTATAGGTTGTTACATCAATTCCAATCATACTATCCGGTCGGTGAATAAACAGTGTAAACATGTAATAAGGTCCATAACGCTGTCTTTAAAGTGGTGGAACGCACGCCAGCTCATGTGCGTTCCACCTATCTATTTCCTGTTCGGGCGGATGTGGACGGGCGCAGCTCACAGCTCTGTCCCCGTTCTTCGGTTTCTACTCTTTACTGAATTAGCGCGGTATCCGCACAACAGTCTATATGTTTAAATCGCTCTCAGTGGCTAATCCACAGATAATTAATAATATAGATAATGGATTGCTATGTGTCAGACGGGTTTACCATGTGTGCATGGTTTAAATACTTCCCCGTTACTCTATAATAGAATGTGAGTGAATTAGTGTGTATATTAATTACTTCCCCGCAACTCCCTGTACTGAAGTTCCTAATGCGGACCACTATAACCGCATTACCAGTTATATACCAAGCAATAGGATAGAACATACACCTTATATTAAATCAAATTAAGCTAAATGTACTAAAAATAGCGCTATATATTTTTATTATTAGATGTGTGATTAAATGTGTGTGTCAGTGAATTGCTTCCCCGCAGTTCCCAGCTATAGAAGTGAGTGTAGTAAGTGTTCCTGACTAAGGAATGTGTCTATATTTTAGATATATTAAATATTGATTTATCTATTATTAATTAGTATTATATTAGTGGGTGCTTTTTTATATATTTATTTTTATTTTTATTTTTATTTTTATGGGGATTAGGTGATCCCCTAATCTAAGGTGTTATTATGTGAAAGTGTAATTTAGTATATATTATTCTAATATTCCCATGTATTAATTAGATATGAGTATACCAGTTGAGCTATATCTTTGGAATGTACAATTAAAGGCACAGTGTTATCACTGTACAATATTTAATGTGTGTGTCAGTGAATAGCTTCCCCGCAGTTCCCAGCTATAGAAGTGAGTGTAGTAAGTGTTCCTGACTATGGAATGTATTTTAGATATGTTAAATATTGATTTATCTATTAATTAGTATTATATTAGTGGGTGCTTTTATATTTATTTTATGGGGATAAGGTGATCCCCTAGTCTAAAGTGTTATTATGTGAATGTGTGATATGGTATATATTATTCTAATATTCCCATAAATTAATTAAATATGAGTACACCAGTTGAGCCATACCTTTGGAATGTACAATTAAAGGCAGTGTTATCACTGTACAATATTTCCATATACAATATTAGAACATTACACACCGTATAGATGATTACGGATATATTTCTCATAAACCTTCAATATAAATGTAAAGAAAAAGAGGGGGGGGGAGGGGGTGGGGTGGAGCTGAATATCCCCACCGTGTGGCAGTATAATAATTTCACATTACTGTGGGGCACATTAAGGGGCGTATTTAATTTACAAAAATGAGACTATATCTATGTTCTCATTGAGTCCTTTTGGGATCAACGAATCTAGCACATAAATCCAATAGCTTTCCTGTTTGGCCAGTTTCAGTTCTCGGTCACCACCTCTTGGATCTATTTTGATATGTTCAATTATTGTGAAACTGAAATTATCTTTTTCTATTTTGGAGTCGTGCTTATCAAGGAAGTGTCTGGAGAGACTATGCAACATGAATTTGTTTTTAATATTCCGCATGTGCTCCTGTATGCGAATTTTTAATGGTCTTTTTGTTTTGCCTATGTATACAAGGCCACATCCACAGACAATTTTGTAGACTACAAATGTGGTTATGCACGTACAGCTGGCATTCAATTTGTAGTTTTTATGTATACTGGTTTTATAACTAAACGATTTTTTATCCATGTACCTACAGCAGATGCATTTATTGCAAGGTATGCAGCGATTGAGTGTACTTAGAAAGATCTGATTCTCTGGAGGTTTTGGAACTGTGTCTCTGAGTTTGCTCGGAGCCAAAATACTTTTTAAATTGGTAGCTCTTCGGAAGGTCACCAGCGGTTTCTTAGGGAGGGTGGGTCCCAGTATTGGGTCCTTTAATAGGATATCCCAATGTTTTTCCAACACTTTCTTTACTTGGATGTTTTCTCTGTTAAACTGTGTAACAAAGGGTCTGACCTTGTTGTCTGAGGGGTTTTTCTTGCCTCGTGTGTTACTTATCAGATCTTCTCTCTCTCGGTTGTAGGCTTTGCATTGTGCTTCTTTCAGTTTTAAAGGATTGTACCCTCTTTCGAGGAACCTTTTCTCAAGGGTTTCAGACTGACTCCAGAAATCGGCGTCACTACTGCAGTTTTTTCTCAGTCGAAGAAATTGGGTGTATGGAACATCTTCCTTCCATCTTTGTAGATGGCAGCTTGTTTGTGGAATAAAGCTGTTCACATCGACCTCTTTGAAATAGGTTTTTGTGGTGATTTTTTGTCCTGGTATGCCCATTAATACCAAGTCAAGGAAGTCCATGGTTTCTTTATTCAACTTGAATGTGAATTTGAAGCCAAACGAGTTGTTGTGTAAGTGAGCCATGAAACTATCAATTTCTGATGGGTCACCCTGCCAAATCAATAGTAGGTCGTCAATGTAACGCTGATAGAATCCTATTTTTGGGTAAAATTCGGACTGGTAAATAAGCTGCTCCTCCCACACGGCCATCACCAAATTTGCATAAGATGGTGCAAATTTTGTACCCATTGCAGTTCCATGGGTTTGGCGATAGAACTTGCCTCCAAATTCAAAATAGTTGTGGGTAAGGATATAACGAATACTGTCTAAAATAAACTTGCTCATTTTTGATGTGACTGTTACATCTTTGGTTAGAATCTTTTCGATGGCTTCCACTCCACTCGTATGTGGTATTGAAGGATAAAGTGATTCAACATCGATTGTTAACCAAAACATATTATCTGTCCCTAAGAAACCGCTGGTGACCTTCCGAAGAGCTACCAATTTAAAAAGTATTTTGGCTCCGAGCAAACTCAGAGACACAGTTCCAAAACCTCCAGAGAATCAGATCTTTCTAAGTACACTCAATCGCTGCATACCTTGCAATAAATGCATCTGCTGTAGGTACATGGATAAAAAATCGTTTAGTTATAAAACCAGTATACATAAAAACTACAAATTGAATGCCAGCTGTACGTGCATAACCACATTTGTAGTCTACAAAATTGTCTGTGGATGTGGCCTTGTATACATAGGCAAAACAAAAAGACCATTAAAAATTCGCATACAGGAGCACATGCGGAATATTAAAAACAAATTCATGTTGCATAGTCTCTCCAGACACTTCCTTGATAAGCACGACTCCAAAATAGAAAAAGATAATTTCAGTTTCACAATAATTGAACATATCAAAATAGATCCAAGAGGTGGTGACCGAGAACTGAAACTGGCCAAACAGGAAAGCTATTGGATTTATGTGCTAGATTCGTTGATCCCAAAAGGACTCAATGAGAACATAGATATAGTCTCATTTTTGTAAATTAAATACGCCCCTTAATGTGCCCCACAGTAATGTGAAATTATTATACTGCCACACGGTGGGGATATTCAGCTCCACCCCACCCCCTCCCCCCCCCTCTTTTTCTTTACATTTATATTGAAGGTTTATGAGAAATATATCCGTAATCATCTATACGGTGTGTAATGTTCTAATATTGTATATGGAAATATTGTACAGTGATAACACTGCCTTTAATTGTACATTCCAAAGGTATGGCTCAACTGGTGTACTCATATTTAATTAATTTATGGGAATATTAGAATAATATATACCATATCACACATTCACATAATAACACTTTAGACTAGGGGATCACCTTATCCCCATAAAATAAATATAAAAGCACCCACTAATATAATACTAATTAATAGATAAATCAATATTTAACATATCTAAAATACATTCCATAGTCAGGAACACTTACTACACTCACTTCTATAGCTGGGAACTGCGGGGAAGCTATTCACTGACACACACATTAAATATTGTACAGTGATAACACTGTGCCTTTAATTGTACATTCCAAAGATATAGCTCAACTGGTATACTCATATCTAATTAATACATGGGAATATTAGAATAATATATACTAAATTACACTTTCACATAATAACACCTTAGATTAGGGGATCACCTAATCCCCATAAAAATAAAAATAAAAATAAAAATAAATATATAAAAAAGCACCCACTAATATAATACTAATTAATAATAGATAAATCAATATTTAATATATCTAAAATATAGACACATTCCTTAGTCAGGAACACTTACTACACTCACTTCTATAGCTGGGAACTGCGGGGAAGCAATTCACTGACACACACATTTAATCACACATCTAATAATAAAAATATATAGCGCTATTTTTAGTACATTTAGCTTAATTTGATTTAATATAAGGTGTATGTTCTATCCTATTGCTTGGTATATAACTGGTAATGCGGTTATAGTGGTCCGCATTAGGAACTTCAGTACAGGGAGTTGCGGGGAAGTAATTAATATACACACTAATTCACTCACATTCTATTATAGAGTAACGGGGAAGTATTTAAACCATGCACACATGGTAAACCCGTCTGACACATAGCAATCCATTATCTATATTATTAATTATCTGTGGTTTAGCCACTGAGAGCGATTTAAACATATAGACTGTTGTGCGGATACCGCGCTAATTCAGTAAAGAGTAGAAACCGAAGAACGGGGACAGAGCTGTGAGCTGCGCCCGTCCACATCCGCCCGAACAGGAAATAGATAGGTGGAACGCACATGAGCTGGCGTGCGTTCCACCACTTTAAAGACAGCGTTATGGACCTTATTACATGTTTACACTGTTTATTCACCGACCGGATAGTATGATTGGAATTGATGTAACAACCTATAATCTTTATCCCCTGAAAAAATAGATGAATAACCGCTAAATAGTAATAATTAATACCGGAAGTCAATCTGGGTACATTTCCCTATATATAGACATCAGTGCTCACTAGGCAAGTACTACCAGCCAGTGAAGGAGCCTTTGAAAATTGCGACATTGTGGTGAGTCTGTATCTTTGGAATCTCTGTTGTTACTTTGTATAGTAACACCCTGTAACATGTTTATAAGCTTATATGCACATTTAAAGTGATGTAGAAGTGTAAACAAATACATTGATTGATTTAAATCTGATCTATGTAAAAAATGGCAATTTTAATTATATTGCCCCTCTGTTGTTTAGGAGTATATTTCCAATAATGTAAAAGTGCAAGCAAATACATTGAAAAAATTAACTAAAAAAACATTGTCCTCCTCTTTAAAAAAAATTTAAAAATTTTTAAAAAATTCTATGGTTTAAGGTGAATTACCAATATAACCCATCCATTTTTTTAGGAGATTTTTTGCGAAATCAAGTATTTCCATATATCTGATTTCCCACTGGTGGTGAAATATTAATTCTACGTTGACACGGTATGTCTACTATGAATCTGCCCCTTTTACTTTAAACAGTGGCTAATATTTGCATTGTAATATATTTAAAATTTAATTTTAGATTGAGTTTTTATCCCTGACAATCGCTGTATTTTATTCATATAAGGCTGGTGGAGCCTGTACCCATCATATCCACCGAATTGGTACGTAATTATTTACTCACCCCCTCCTCCAACTACCCCCTCTCCCCTTCTCTTCTGATTGGAATTTATGGGAATGTATTTAATTGTTATATAGGTATGGAGTAATCCCACCATTAAAGGCCATATTTACCGATAATCGACCGAAAAGAATTCTGCACGTTAATGCACCTTATATCGGGTATGTTTCACATAATCAATTGGTATATCTTTTAAACCGACCCATTAAATATAACTAATTGATATTATATCTTTTATTCAGAACGACCTCCAAACCCATAAAATTCTAAACCATCTACTAAATATATCTTGTATATATATATAGCAGTCACCTACTACGGGTAGGTAAACAATTAACCACATGACAATGTGTTCTAATTCTATTATACAATATTTCAAAGTGATTATTTTACATATGTTATTTAGGTTCACCTCAGGTGCCTTTAGTAACTACAGATTTAATTTATACCGACCTTACGGAATTTTTCCCCTGATCAACCATAATAAGGGTATGTTAAAATAAGAAATAAAAATTAATTCATTTTAAGACCAATAATGTAAAATGAGTAAATGAATTTAATTAAGTATTTTCAGATCTAACCATCCTTTATTGTTTTTGGATCTACATCCATATCTTGAATATTAAGCCCGTTTCGGCCAAAACCCCACATACGGGTATGTAGTCTGGCAAAAACGCCAACCACTCTTTTTTCCCTCTCTTCTTCTTTTTTTCATCTTCTTGCTTGCTCTTCATGTTGTTTTTACCATTAATTGTAAAGTGTGGTTATTTTAATGATTTTAGATTATACCTTGTACGAGTACAAAAAGTGGATCTAACCACTTACTTGAGAATCATTTTGGTATGTATCTCAAATTAAAAAGATGTATATGCCATGTGGCTATCGAAATGATGAATTTCAGTATTGATTAGTACATCCTTTTTCCTTTCTGTACCACCTCTAGTTTTTTACCCCTGATGAAGTCATTCTGACGAAACGCGTTGGGTTTCGGATTTCAATAAGGAACTTTTATACCTTGAACAGACTGACACGTCTCATTCGGGAAAGGGACAAATATCAACTGTCACTACCAAAAAAATTGTATCAGTGTTGTTTATTGCATTGAAATAACTAAGTGGTACTTCATTCAGCGCTCTCCGATAAAACCCCCCCCTTTTTTTCATATATATATATATATATATATATATATGGACAAAGTAACGGGCGGCACTCGGAGACTTTCAGAAAACGTGAAACAGTGAAGCTTTTAATCTACGTTTCGGAACTCATGGCTCCTTCGTCAGCCATGAGCTCCGAAACGTAGATTAAAAGCTTCACTGTTTCACGTTTTCTGAAAGTCTCAGAGTGCCGCCAGTTACCTTGTCCATATCTGTAAGGAGGTGCCACCTTCCCGGGAAGGCAACGGGGCAGGAAACCCCCAAGGTAGGAGTGCCGGGGACCGCACAAGTACAACATATATATATATATATATATATATATATATATATATATATATATATATATATATATATACAGGTAGTAATCTAATTACTCGCTGCTGCAGATAACACCTGTGGGTTATGCCATACCCACGTTTAAACTCATAGAAAAAAAGAAACAACAATGGTAAATCATGCACTGCTGGGTAAATTATATCTGTTTAAACTCCGAATTATACTGCTGATACAGAATGAAAGCCGGACACACTGTTTATATTTAGTAGCAATTTATAAGAATGTACTGTAACATATAATCTAAAATAGTACATTTATAAGACACAAGACATAAGTAAATATAAAGACATCATTTTTAAAAGGTAAGTTATAAAAACTTAATTGGTAACGATGGATGTTGTTTTGAGGGGTCTCCTGAAATGGAAATTGAATAAAGCTTGATTTTTTGTATCCAATTGATATTTGTAGGTATAATTGATACAAGTATCCACACTCACACTGTATATATGGCAACAAAGTCCAACAACAAGTGAACAAGTGAGCTGCAATGTGTGCACAATAAATGGCAGTCCTTTAGCATACGAGCAAACACGCAATTTAAGAATGTCCAGCCATAATGGTATAGGTGCAGGAATAGAAGATATGCAGTAGTATGTTCAGATATCCTTTATGTTCACTTAGAACGCTCACTGATATTTTTATCTCTGGACTATTTGTGGAGGGGATAATGTGATTATCTCACCCCTTCGATGACGGCCAGTGCCGTTTGCTGAGCCATCGCAGTTCCGTTGGTGTTGGGCGGTGCTAATCCCGAGCGGGGTGCCCCCAGCATAAGCCGGCAGCCTCTGCTTCCCCACGTGCGGCAAAGCTGTCCAGAGCTGCCAAACTGCCTGCGCCCGCTCTAGCTTTGAATCCTGGCAGCTTGCCAAACTGCCTTACTACTCTAAGCTACGTTAGTTACCTTTATTTTCAGCTGAGCACGACCACTTTAGTCAGCATGGATAGTGTTTATAGCTGCAGTTTTCGTGTCCCTGCGACCACCTTAGTCAGCTTAGCGTAGCGTCCCTGTAGTCGCGTAGTTGGAGGCAGCGAAGTTGCGTCCCTGTCCGAGGCAGCATACAGTGATTCCGCAGTTAGCGTAATCAGTCAGCTGTAGGATCCGCGGACAGCGTAACGCAGTCAGTCAGAGTGGTACGCAGTTAGCGTAGTCAGTCAGCTGTAGGATTGTGTGAGAGACTGACATACCTGACTATCTTCTCTGTGCCCCAGATGGAGGAGGAGGTGGTGGCATTCCTGCAGGGCCACCAATTCCTGCCACACACCCAGACCTGCCCAATGGTCACTCCATGAGGCTGAGTGTGAGGGAGTGGATGTGGCGCGGTCATATCCGCAGCTGCCAGAAAAAGGTCAGCGTCAGGTCACCACAGATGTTCAGTGGGTGTCATCTGACATTTGTCATCCTGATCCGCTTTGTGTACTGCTGGGCTGAAGAGCTGACCAGCATCCGGTTCTGCGAGCGTCACCTGGGCATATCGCAGAAGACCACCATCATGTATAATAATTTAATGCGGGAGGCCTGCACTGTTGATCTGCTATCGCAGCCTCACCAGCGCATTGGTGGCCCAGGCACCATCGTGGAGATGGACCATAGCCTCTATGTCCAACGAAAGAGCCACGTTGCCCGCTTGCTGCCCCAGCAGTGGGTCTTCAGGGGCATCTGGAGGGAGACAGGCCAGTGCTTTATCACGGCCGTGGAAAACATGTGAAGTAATCTGCATCCCCTCACCATGCTTTGGGCTCGGTGGCTTGCTGTGCTCGCCACACTTTATAAAATCAACTTCATGCTGACGTGGATAGTGGGGGGATGAAAAGGTCGGGAGGACGCGTACATCGTCCGCTTGCCACACTTCGGGATGGCGTGGATGGTGGAATAAACAAGGTTGACAGCTGTTATGTCGACTATTGTCATTGTGAACAGATTTTTTAGTGTTTTTCATACTGCACCCCTATGTACCCCTATATCCAACTAAATTTAGATGCTTAACATGGGCCCTTCTTAGCGTTTTTCAGAGAATCTAAATTTAGATGCTTTAGCGTTTAAATTTAGGTGCACCCTTCTTGGCGATTTGCAGGGAGTCTCCATTTAGATGCTTTAGCATCTAAATTTAGATGGACCCTTCTTAGAGGTTTGCAGGGAGTCTAAATTTAGATGCTTTAACGTCTACATTTTAGACACCCCCTTTGTTAGTGTTGTGCCGGGGTATCTATATTTAGACGCCCCCTTTGTAAGCGGTGTTCTGGGGTGTCTACTTTAGACGCCCCCTTTGTTAGTGGTGTGCCGGGCTGTCTATTTCTCTTTGGAAGTACAAGTGCCACAATGACCTGTCAGCGCTGGGCTGCCAGATAACATAGCTTAGAGAAGTAAGGCAGTCCGGTGTGCCGGGTGTCTACTTTAGATACCCCCTTTGTTAGTGGTGTGCCGTGCTGTCTATTTCTCTGTGGAACTACAGGTGCCACAATGACCTGTCAGCGCTGGACTTGCGCGGAGTCACTACGCTGACAACATAGTTCAATCTGGCAACGTGAAACTACACAAGTAAGGCAGCTGGCAAGCTGCCAGAATTCAAAGCTAGAAAGAGCGGCGCACGCTGGGTCCTGTCCAAGAGGTAAGCGGTCACCGCAAAGGACTCCACATCCTGAAACGGTGAGCCGCGACACCTCGCCAAGACAGGGAGCAGCGTCTGCATTCACTGAAGCCCGGTCAGCCGTGTTACACACGGAGCTGCCGGTGCTCTACAGTACACAGACGTAGCACACCCAGTCCGGGACCCGGGGATCCCCAGCAACCTCGACTTAGAAAAAAACACTCCCGAACACGAAGCACCGCGCCCACAGGTGATTATTCCTTTTCAGGAAGTATTTCAAATAATAAAGGATTACAAATAGCGGGACGCCGCTTCACACTGCAAGACTGTGTAAACTTTTTTTCAGGAATTACCACTTCATTGTGTGCATATCCAACCCGAGTGTACAAATATACAATTTATTGGACATCCAATCCATGACCCAATTTATTTAATTATTCAATATTTTTTCTATTTTCACATTTTTTTCGTTTAATTGTATTCTGATATTGTGTAAATCAGGCACAACATTCATGTACCATTTTGTAAATCATATCTATTGACCTTGAAGGAATGCACTCTTTCAGCCCGATTGACTGAACAGTGTATTGAAAAGGCCAGTTGCTTTATGTATAAAAGCTACATTTGTAAACAAATAAAGAACAACATTTTATCAAACATCTGTAGAATTTCATTGACAGAGCGCGGCACCACCACCCATTCCAGTATCTTGTACAAACGGACCCAGTCATCCGTTCAAAGTGCAGCTGCTAGTCAAAGATGCAGATGGAAACAAGAATATACATACATAAACAGATACAATTTATGTAGCAACAGCAACATAATTATAAGAAGCAATTTAGTACTAGGGTCTCATTTAAACCTTGCGGACTAAGCGAATCCAATCTAAAGATCCACTCAGCCTCACTCTGTAACAAGATATTTGATCTGTTGTCTCCTCTTTCCAGAGGGGGAACATGACCGATTATCCGGTGTTTGAAGGCAGCAGGGGAATGTCCTAGGATGTCATAATGGCGGGCAACAGGTTGTTCATTAGAGCCTTTTAGGACAGCGGTCCTAAGTGCCATTTGAATTGGGTTGAACATGTAAATTTGATGGGGTAAGTTTTTTTTTTTTTTTACAAAACTTACCCCATCAAAATTAGAGTCACATGTTCAACCCAATTCTTTATCTATATCTATGTACTAGTGTGCCCTTGCGGCAAGTACTATGTTGGGAAAACAGACTGTAAATTTAAAACGCGCATGGCACAACATAGAATGGCACTTAGGAACACTGTCCTAAAAGTCTCTAGTGAACAGCCTGTTGCCCAGCATTATGCCATCATGGGACATTCCCCTACTGCCTTCAAACACCGAATAATCGATCATGTTCCCCCTCTGGAAAGAGGAGGCAACAGATCAAAGATCTTGTTACAGGGTGAAGCTGAATGGATCTTTAGATTGGATTTGCTTAGTCCGCAAGGTTTAAATGAGACCCTAGGACTAAATTGCTTCTTATAATTATGTTGCTGTTGCTACATAAATTGTATCTGTTTATGTATGTATATTCTTGTTTCCATCTGCAGTTTTGTAAAGTTTTAATTGGTGATGGATTCACTGGGTGATGTCATCATAATGGGACAGCTCAGAAGGCGTGGTGTGCGCCAAGTCCCGGTCTGATTCAGATGGTGAAGTCCAAAGTTTCTTTGTCCTGTCCTGATGAAAATAAGTAAATCTTATTAAAACATTGACTGCACACAGGCTGCACAGTGAAAGGCTTTCTCAGCCTGCCCCCCCCCCCCCCCGTGCCATGCACACTGTGACTCTGTGCAACTTCGGCGCCATGCGACATCACAGTTTGCTACGTCAATCAAGCCCTTCCAAAGCGACCTTGCCTGGACTCCGACACAGCCAGGTGCAGCCAGCAAGCGAGCCAGAGCAGCAGTCCTGTAAAGGCAGTCCAGCAGTGGCAGCAGGGAGTCTGATGATCCTTCTGATTGAGGTGAGATGAGGTGTCAGACAGGGCCGGCGCTAACCGCTCAGCAAAGGATGCGGTGCAGGGAGGCGTCGGGCAGTAGAGGCGCCTTCCATCTGCTCACTGCTTGCTACTGTACTGTGTGCTGTCTGCCATTGCGCCTGTAACACAGCACTGCCTGATAGGCAGCAGCGACGCCGACAGTGAAACCCCTCAGTCCAGCAGCTGATCTCCTTTCCCTCCCTACGAGTCCCAGCAGCACAGTCGCAAGGGGTTTCTGCAGTGTGTGACTGTGTATACACTCAGCCTGAATCTCCGTCCAGCGACCGCACAGGCTGGCACTGCAACTCCTCGGCTTAAGTCAGCTACGTACACTGTTTTACTTCCAAGTTCCTACACGTGAAGCCAAGACACTCATCTCTTCTCCTCCTGCTCTCCAGTTACTAAGCCCTCCCCCTTCTACATCCTGATGCACGGGGAGCTGCTGCCAGACAATCACACCAGAAGTTTAACCTTTCATACCCTGGATTACTACAGTGAGGTGTAAGTGTGTGTTTTTTTTTTTAACCAGAGCTATGTGGTTTTCTATATATATATATATATATATATATATATATATATATATATATATATATATATATATATATATATATATATATAGTCTCGTATGAAGGAACAGACAGCGGCACTCCAAGGGTTTTCAACAGCGTGTATTAAAGCAAACCAACGTTTCGGGGTATCATTCACCACTTTGTCAAGGTTTAAGTGCAATAACCTATTATTATTGCACTTAAACCTTGACAAAGGGGTGAATGATACCCCGAAACGTTGGTTTGCTTTAATACACGCTGTTGAAAACCCTTGGAGTGCCGCTGTCTGTTCCTTCTTAAGAGACTACCTGTTTGTTCCAGAAGGCACCCAGGTACTGAATCCCAGCTGAGGGAGTGCCAGGCCGTCTACCTCACTCACTATATATATATATATATATATATATATATATATATATATATATACATGCAGTTGGATGGTGCGGCACTCCCCGCATATTAAAGACAGGAGTCAGGTTAAAAGGCAACGTTTCAACGTCTTTTAATAGACGTTTTCATCAGGCTTGATGAAAACGTCTAATAAAAGACGTTGAAACGTTGCCTTTTAACCTGACTCCTGTCTTTAATATGCGGGGAGTGCCGCACCATCCAACTGCATGTGTATGAATCGCTCAGTTTGGGCAACCAGCAAAGTATTGTACAGCGTAGGAGCAGTGTGCGTGCCGGTCTACTGGATCTGTTATATATATATATATATATATATATATATATATATATATATATATATATATATATATATATATATATATATATAGATACAGAAGTACCAACACATTCGCCATTCCTAGGAATGGGGTGCAAACAGCACCCACATCTCAGGGTGGGGTGTGGTGGCCTGTGACCACACACTCTAGTAAATACAAACACAGGGGGCCCCCAAACTAGCCCAATAAATATATATATATATATACATACACACAGTGACAATGGTATATATATTTATATATATATATATATATATATATATATATATATATATATATATATATATATATATACAAACACAGGGGGCCCAGCACTCACTACAACAAACTAACTCACCTTAACATTCAAATAATCAATAAGTAAATAATGGGGTTTTAGTTCATGAATTGATCAATGCATTTAAGCTTGCAGCCCATCGCCAAGGGACCCAATTTCACTGCAAGTCCTACACTAACAACTGGTTTTCTTGGGAACCTGATTATTTGAATGTTAAGGTGAGTTAGTTTGTTGTAGTGAGTGCTGGACCAATTCTTTTAGTGTAGACTTATACTGGATAATTATCCCAAACAGATAGCACCAGATGAGTCCTCCTAAATGAGCTCCTTCTCCTACAGGGAAATCCACCACATTCCCTGTAGGAGAAGGAGCTTATTTAGGAGGACTCATCTGGTGCTATCTGTTTGAGATAATTATCCAGTATAAGTCTACACTAAAAGAATTGGTCCAGCACTGAATGCATAGGATATTTGTATCTTTATCAGAGAATAGGCTAATACATTACTACTCTAATCCCCACTGAGGAAAGCTACCTCGGGATCCCCTTAAAGAATTAGGGCGGTTAGCAGATCCAGTTCAAGGAAGATTTACTTTAACCTTATAAGGACAAGGTATAACACGTCTGGATATCTATTGGAAGAATTTGAACTATTTCCCCTGATGAAGTCTATAATAGACGAAACGCGTTGGTACATTGTTTGAACCACTTAAGAGTTGAATAAAGAACCTCTTGGAAATCCAACGTCTTTTGGTTTTATGAACATTGATGTGACACATGGACATTTAATCTAGGCGCTATACCACCATTTGGGAAGTATATTGTGGGTATTGTTTCCTAGCCCTCAGGAAACCTGGTGGTTAAGCAGCCGCAATTGAAGTTTAAAGTTGTTTCAATTTTTATTGTGCATATAAGGGCGAGAGGAGTATTGGGGATAATATATATATATATATATATATATATATATATATATATATATATATATATATATATATATCCAGAATGCTTAATACAAAGCAGGGGCACTCACCAGTTTTGCTTCAGTCAGCAGTTTTAATGCATAGAGTCACTCAAAAAAGTCGACGTTTCAACCCTCAAGGGGCCTTTGTCAAGACATACAAATTAGCCATCAGCACAGCAGGCAGAGAAGGTATATACTGACACATGCAACTGCAGCCATATTTATACCCCTTAGATTGCCAACATTGCTCACATCTGTGAGGCTCAATCAGCCATTGGTGGTGCAGTGAAACGCACACACATTAAACCAATACATCAATGTTTGCGGCCACATACACACACTATATACATCAATAGGCTTAGCGCTAGTGAGGGCACATAAAAACATGAAAAAGATGCAGAAACGAGCGTATAGAGAACGCTATTTACCTTAATAGTTGAGCCCTGTATCAGCGTATAGACCGGAAGTCCGCGTGGTGACACGCATTTGACTTCCGGTTTTTGCGTTCCAGCAGCAAGCCGGCTGGAACGCAAGGAAGCTGGAGAGAAGGGCTGTGCTGTAACTCACACGTATAGTGTGTGGGCGGATCCCCGCACATTGTAGCCTATTGAAAGCCGCTAAGGGGGGCACATACACAGCAGTGTAGTGTCATAGATGAACCCTTACGTGTGGCTATACTTGATACAAAAACGGAACATGATGTATGCTATTTTTAGAGCAATGTTGGTCTAGTCCAGGGGCGCATTATGACTGCTGATTACAATAAAAAACATGTACACAACGACTAAATAATAAAAGGAAACATGAAAAAACTTAAAGTCTAAGGAAGATAAACTTAAAGTCTAAGGAAAAATAAGCAAAGATATGAATACATTTGACCAGTGGTTATTATACTAGATAGGCATTACTTCATGATCACTGTTTCATTGGAGAAATATGTTGAGATGATTATACTCATTGAGACCCTTTGGGTCGATGGTGTTTAGGCGATTAATCCACCTCGCTTCCAGTTTTTTTAACTGAAGTTCACGGTTACCGCCCCTTGGGTTTTTCTGTACGTGATCAATGAGCATACATCTTAAGCTGGACACTTGATGCCTAGCTTGCATAAAATGTCTCGCGACAGGCTTATCCGAACTGCCGGCCAGCAATGCCGCTTTGATCGAAGTTCTATGATTAGCCATGCGTTCACGGAAGCATCGAGTGGTGAGTCCGGTGTAATACAGTCCACACGGGCATATCAAAATGTAGATCACATGATCCATGGTGCAAATCAATTTTTTATTGATGCGGATTTTTTGGCCACTATGTGGGTGGGCGAATGTTGCACCGGCCATCATTGACCTGCACGTAGTGCATGTAGGGCACTTGAAGCAGCCCTTTTTACCAGAAGTCAGCCAGGTGGATGTCTTCAGTGACGGATTCATCATTGGCCTCATCAGCATCTGTCGGATGTTGGGGCCCCGTCGGTAGGCATTCATAGGTGGCACTTTCTGGTCTAGTGCAAGAGCCGGATCCGATCCAACTATTGGCCACAGTTTTTTATATATCGACTGTGTGAGTCCAGACTGATGGTCATAGGTGCTGACATGGACCATTCTTTTTACTTTAGTGGCTGACTGTGACTGTGTTGGAGCCTCAAATTTTTTTATGGCTTTCTTGAGACAGCGGTCAACACTAGTTGGTGAGTGCCCCCTCTCTAGGAATCTTAGACGCATTTCCTCCAATTGGGTAGCCGCATTGTCCTTAGAGGAATTTATCCGGAGGACTCGCAAGAATTGCGATATTGGCAAACTCTCCTTGGTTGGCTCTGGATGTTGGCTGTTGGCGTGTAAGAGAGTGTTTCGGTCGGTCTCTTTCTTGAACAGCGTAGAACCGAGTTTAGACCCCTCTCTATATAGCCTTACATCTAAAAACTCGATAGAATCACTTTTGATATTATAAGTGAATTTTACAGGCTCATTTAGGTTGTTCAAATAATTGATCATCTCGATAAATTCACATTCAGTGCCAGACCACAAAATAAATATATCGTCGATATATCGATAAAAACGGAGTAGTTTCTGGCCAAATCTGGGATATATGTGGGTCGTTTCAAACGCTGCCATATAAAGGTTAGCGTATGATGGCGCTATATTTGAACCCATGGCGGTACCATTTCTCTGCTCGAAGTACTCCACACCATACATGAAAAATTTTTTTTTCAGAATTAACTGTACCAGACTTAGCAGGAATTCAACTGGTGGATGTGTGTGTCCTGCCTGGACTAGACTTTTTCTCAGTGTATCAATACCCTGCTGATGTGGGATTATGGTGTATAATGATTGTACATCCATCGTGCACAACCACACATCAGCAGGTAAATTGTCGACACACATAACCTTATCCAGAAAATCTCCCGTGTCCTTAAGATAGCTCGGGACCACCTTCACGAGGGGCTGGAGAAATTGGTCAACGAAGACCGCAAGCGGCTGGAGGAGTGAACCCATGGCGGAGATGATAGGTCGCCCTGGTGGGTCCTCCAGCCGCTTGTGGATCTTCGGTAACATGTATATGATGGGGCAGATGGGGTAATCGACAGACAGGTAGAGCATAGTTTTCTTATCAATCCATCCCGCATTCAGTCCCATAGCCAGCAGATCATCTACAAGTTTCTTGGTAGTTTTTGTGGGATTTTGTTTAAGATGGATATAGGTATGCACATCATCCAGTTGCCTCCGAACTTCCGAGTCATATTGGGCCCAGTCTTGAAGCACAATCGCCCCGCCTTTACTAGTGTTGACCGCTGTCTCAAGAAAGCCATAAAAAAATTTGAGGCTCCAACACAGTCACAGTCAGCCACTAAAGTAAAAAGAATGGTCCATGTCAGCACCTATGACCATCAGTCTGGACTCACACAGTCGATATATAAAAAACTGTGGCCAATAGTTGGATCGGATCCGGCTCTTGCACTAGACCAGAAAGTGCCACCTATGAATGCCTACCGACGGGGCCCCAACATCCGACAGATGCTGATGAGGCCAATGATGAATCCGTCACTGAAGACATCCACCTGGCTGACTTCTGGTAAAAAGGGCTGCTTCAAGTGCCCTACATGCACTACGTGCAGGTCAATGATGGCCGGTGCAACATTCGCCCACCCACATAGTGGCCAAAAAATCCGCATCAATAAAAAATTGATTTGCACCATGGATCATGTGATCTACATTTTGATATGCCCGTGTGGACTGTATTACACCGGACTCACCACTCGATGCTTCCGTGAACGCATGGCTAATCATAGAACTTCGATCAAAGCGGCATTGCTGGCCGGCAGTTCGGATAAGCCTGTCGCGAGACATTTTATGCAAGCTAGGCATCAAGTGTCCAGCTTAAGATGTATGCTCATTGATCACGTACAGAAAAACCCAAGGGGCGGTAACCGTGAACTTCAGTTAAAAAAACTGGAAGCGAGGTGGATTAATCGCCTAAACACCATCGACCCAAAGGGTCTCAATGAGTATAATCATCTCAACATATTTCTCCAATGAAACAGTGATTATGAAGTAATGCCTATCTAGTATAATAACCACTGGTCAAATGTATTCATATCTTTGCTTATTTTTCCTTAGACTTTAAGTTTATCTTCCTTAGACATTAAGTTTTTTCATAAGTTTCCTTTTATTATTTAGTCGTTGTGTACATGTTTTTTATTGTAATCAGCAGTCATAATGCGCCCCTGGACTAGACCAACATTGCTCTAAAAATAGCATACATCATGTTCCGTTTTTGTATCAAGTATAGCCACACGTAAGGGTTCATCTATGACACTACACTGCTGTGTATGTGTCCCCCTTAGCGGCTTTCAATAGGCTACAATGTGCGGGGATCTGCCCACACACTATACGTGTGAGTTACAGCACAGCCCTTCTCTCCAGCTTCCTTGCGTTCCAGCCGGCTTGCTGCTGGAACGCAAAAACCGGAAGTCAAATGCGTGTCACCACGCAGACTTCCGGTCTATACGCTGATACAGGGCTCAACTATTAAGGTAAATAGCGTTCTCTATACGCTCGTTTCTGCATCTTTTTCATGTTTTTATGTGCCCTCACTAGCGCTAAGCCTATTGATGTATATAGTGTGTGTATGTGGCCGCAAACATTGATGTATTGGTTTAATGTGTGTGCGTTTCACTGCACCACCAATGGCTGATTGAGCCTCACAGATGTGAGCAATGTTGGCAATCTAAGGGGTATAAATATGGCTGCAGTTGCATGTGTCAGTATATACCTTCTCTGCCTGCTGTGCTGATGGCTAATTTGTATGTCTTGACAAAGGCCCCTTGAGGGTTGAAACGTCGACTTTTTTGAGTGACTCTATGCATTAAAACTGCTGACTGAAGCAAAACTGGTGAGTGCCCCTGCTTTGTATTAAGCATTCTGGATGTATTTGGCTGTTTGAATTGGACTGCCTTAGTGGTGCACCCCTACTAATCAACCCGTCTGGATGTGAGTGCAGGACCCTACGCCTAAGTATTGTGGATCCAGCAGGATTGAATCCATTTGCCCTGCACCCATTGAATATTTGCTACTACAATTAACAATTTCAAATATCTGATTCTGGCTACATCAGGCTGACTATACTGATACATGGACTCTACTGGACAGTTCAGTATATTTTATTATGTCCCTATATGTTGTGTTTCTCTTTGACCAGTGGTTATAGATATATAGTATGTATCACATTCAGTGCCTGGTCACATATATGTGAAAAGATTATATATTTTCTCTTCAAGAGATTTTTTCTCTTTAAATTGTGTTTTTTCTCTTTAAATTGTGTTTTTGCATACTATTTTTTTCATTGATGATTGATTATGACGCAATTTGGAGCTAATATTGTTGATGAAGTTCTACTAGCATCTGCACAAAACACATTCATCTCACTTACAGATGATGATGCAGATAAGATTTATTTTGAGCAGATAGAATTTCATGACCTGCCCGCTGAGACCTCTGGCGACCTTTATCATAAATTATTACGCCTACGCAAGCGCGAGACTGACCTGTTATTACATGGGCAGTTCCTCAGCGAATATCATCGCAATAAAAAGATCCCTAGAGGTTTCAGGGTTCACAACGTCCCAACACTGGGCCGCAACAACCCCGCTTTTTGCTCGAGGTGGTGCGGAGTACTTAACAAGTGCTCCGCGGATCTAATATTACTTGTCATTGAGGAGGTTGGCAATGACCTGAAGAAGGTTAGAACCGAACTAGAGAGCTTTAAAACAACACATTTGAAAAAGTTAACAGCTGATAAAAGTGAGGCGTGGCTTGATAAGTTAAAAAATCAAGTTGACACCTACCACCAAGACCTGGTACAATTTAAAAGGAAAAAACTTGACACTGTCAACAGTGATTATAAAAATCACCAGGTATACAGGTGGCTCACAGGAGATTCTTCTGAAAATCGGAGCCGTCGCCCGCCAAGGCCACGCCGACCGAGGCAACAACAATTTATTGATACTGTCACCTCTTCGGAGGGGGACACATCTGATAGCTCCTCTAGAAGGCGACAACCTTTTTTAGGTCAGGGCCAGCCCAACCACCCGCCATACCAGTCAGGAAACGCTGCAGGAGCCACCAAAGGAGGGGTGGGTGGAAGGGTAAGATACCCAAGAGACAAGAAGAAACAGACATGATCTTTAATTTGTCAACCCATATGCTCAGTGAGAGTGAGCGGAAGGTCCTCTCATATGGCCTTTCATTTATACCAACCACCCCGCATGATCAGTTCGAGTGGTCAGTAGATCACTACAAGTTCTGCCGTAAGCTGCGTCTTAGAGAACAATTTCACAACTCTAATGACGAAATGCTACATGCTAATCAACTTACCAGACCTAGCACTTATGATCCGGTATCTAGAAATGCCAGTATAGGCACATTTTCAAGAATGGCCCAAAGTGAAAAGAACCAGATGGGTGCCATTAAGCCTAAATACTTTAATCTATCAGTGTCTGAAAGGCAGGCTCTCCAGTCACTTAAAAATAACACCAATATTGTCATCCGCCCCGCCGATAAAGGCGGGGCAATTGTGCTTCAAGACTGGGCCCAATATGACTCGGAAGTTCGGAGGCAACTGGATGATGTGCATACCTATATCCATCTTAAACAAAATCCCACAAAAACTACCAAGAAACTTGTAGATGATCTGCTGGCTATGGGACTGAATGCGGGATGGATTGATAAGAAAACTATGCTCTACCTGTCTGTCGATTACCCCATCTGCCCCATCATATACATGTTACCGAAGATCCACAAGCGGCTGGAGGACCCACCAGGGCGACCTATCATCTCCGCCATGGGTTCACTCCTCCAGCCGCTTGCGGTCTTCGTTGACCAATTTCTCCAGCCCCTCGTGAAGGTGGTCCCGAGCTACCTTAAGGACACGGGAGATTTTCTGGATAAGGTTATGTGTGTCGACAATTTACCTGCTGATGTGTGGTTGTGCACGATGGATGTACAATCATTATACACCATAATCCCACATCAGCAGGGTATTGATACACTGAGAAAAAGTCTAGTCCAGGCAGGACACACACATCCACCAGTTGAATTCCTGCTAAGTCTGGTACAGTTAATTCTGACAAAATTTTTTTTCATGTATGGTGTGGAGTACTTCGAGCAGAGAAATGGTACCGCCATGGGTTCAAATATAGCGCCATCATACGCTAACCTTTATATGGCAGCGTTTGAAACGACCCACATATATCCCAGATTTGGCCAGAAACTACTCCGTTTTTATCGATATATCGACGATATATTTATTTTGTGGTCTGGCACTGAATGTGAATTTATCGAGATGATCAATTATTTGAACAACCTAAATGAGCCTGTAAAATTCACTTATAATATCAAAAGTGATTCTATCGAGTTTTTAGATGTAAGGCTATATAGAGAGGGGTCTAAACTCGGTTCTACGCTGTTCAAGAAAGAGACCGACCGAAACACTCTCTTACACGCCAACAGCCAACATCCAGCGCCAACCAAGGAGAGTTTGCCAATATCGCAATTCTTGCGAGTCCTCCGGATAAATTCCTCTAAGGACAATGCGGCTACCCAATTGGAGGAAATGCGTCTAAGATTCCTAGAGAGGGGGCACTCACCAACTAGTGTTGACCGCTGTCTCAAGAAAGCCATAAAAAAATTTGAGGCTCCAACACAGTCACAGTCAGCCACTAAAGTAAAAAGAATGGTCCATGTCAGCACCTATGACCATCAGTCTGGACTCACACAGTCGATATATAAAAAACTGTGGCCAATAGTTGGATCGGATCCGGCTCTTGCACTAGACCAGAAAGTGCCACCTATGAATGCCTACCGACGGGGCCCCAACATCCGACAGATGCTGATGAGGCCAATGATGAATCCGTCACTGAAGACATCCACCTGGCTGACTTCTGGTAAAAAGGGCTGCTTCAAGTGCCCTACATGCACTACGTGCAGGTCAATGATGGCCGGTGCAACATTCGCCCACCCACATAGTGGCCAAAAAATCCGCATCAATAAAAAATTGATTTGCACCATGGATCATGTGATCTACATTTTGATATGCCCGTGTGGACTGTATTACACCGGACTCACCACTCGATGCTTCCGTGAACGCATGGCTAATCATAGAACTTCGATCAAAGCGGCATTGCTGGCCGGCAGTTCGGATAAGCCTGTCGCGAGACATTTTATGCAAGCTAGGCATCAAGTGTCCAGCTTAAGATGTATGCTCATTGATCACGTACAGAAAAACCCAAGGGGCGGTAACCGTGAACTTCAGTTAAAAAAACTGGAAGCGAGGTGGATTAATCGCCTAAACACCATCGACCCAAAGGGTCTCAATGAGTATAATCATCTAGACATATTTCTCCAATGAAACAGTGATTATGAAGTAATGCCTATCTAGTATAATAACCACTGGTCAAATGTATTCATATCTTTGCTTATTTTTCCTTAGACTTTAAGTTTATCTTCCTTAGACTTTAAGTTTTTTCATAAGTTTCCTTTTATTATTTAGTCGTTGTGTACATGTTTTTTATTGTAATCAGCAGTCATAATGCGCCCCTGGACTAGACCAACATTGCTCTAAAAATAGCATACATCATGTTCCGTTTTTGTATCAAGTATAGCCACACGTAAGGGTTCATCTATGACACTACACTGCTGTGTATGTGTCCCCCTTAGCGGCTTTCAATAGGCTACAATGTGCGGGGATCCGCCCACACACTATACGTGTGAGTTACAGCACAGCCCTTCTCTCCAGCTTCCTTGCGTTCCAGCCGGCTTGCTGCTGGAACGCAAAAACCGGAAGTCAAATGCGTGTCACCACGCGGACTTCCGGTCTATACGCTGATACAGGGCTCAACTATTAAGGTAAATAGCGTTCTCTATACGCTCGTTTCTGCATCTTTTTCATGTTTTTATGTGCCCTCACTAGCGCTAAGCCTATTGATGTATATAGTGTGTGTATGTGGCCGCAAACATTGATGTATTGGTTTAATGTGTGTGCGTTTCACTGCACCACCAATGGCTGATTGAGCCTCACAGATTTGAGCAATGTTGGCAATCTAAGGGGTATAAATATGGCTGCAGTTGCATGTGTCAGTATATACCTTCTCTGCCTGCTGTGCTGATGGCTAATTTGTATGTCTTGACAAAGGCCCCTTGAGGGTTGAAACGTCGACTTTTTTGAGTGACTCTATGCATTAAAACTGCTGACTGAAGCAAAACTGGTGAGTGCCCCTGCTTTGTATTAAGCATTCTGGATGTATTTGGCTGTTTGAATTGGACTGCCTTAGTGGTGCACCCCTACTAATCAACCCGTCTGGATGTGAGTGCAGGACCCTACGCCTATATATATATATATATATATATATATATATATATATATATATATATATATATATATGGGGAGCAGACTCTCTTTTCGCGCCACTAATTCTAGTATAAACTTTGTTGGGGCTGCCGGACTCACATGGACCCCTGTTGGATGGGGACAAGAAGAATGTGGATAGCAGTTGTGGGTTGGCGCCCCTTTGTGCGACCTTCAATAATTAGATCTGTACAGCCTTTAGTCAGAATTCCAAAACACATGCAAGTAAAGTCCAAAATTCGTATAAATTTATTAAAATGTCTTTGGTTCCACACTACAATGGTGGTTGAATCAGACCATAAAAAGTTCACTGGTATATTTCATAACAGCACTAAAAATGATTTATATATATATATATATATATATATATATATATATATATATATATATATATAGCATTGTCACTGTGTGTATGTATGTATGTATATATATATATATATATATATATATATATATATATATATATATATATATATATATATACATACATTTATTGGGCTAGTTTGGGGAGGATCAGCACTCATGCATTAGGAAACACTCTGGTGCCATTCAAGGATAAGTAGTGGCACTCATAGACTTGTACAGTTCAAATGTTTTTTATCCAAACATAGCATGCAAGAGTCCCAACGTTTCGGGGTCTATAAAACCCCTTTGTCAAGGTGCAAAAACACGTTTATAACACACACACACAATACTGTGTGTATGTCTATATACTGTATATATATATATATATATATATATATATATATATATATATATATATATATAGACAGTTGGGTTCTCAGGTTGGCACTCTGGTTAAAGATAAAACTGTTCCGGTGCCAGGCACATAATGTGGTTAATAGAAAGCACTTACCCCCTCGCAGAAAGGATTGGAGCCGGCACACGGTAGTAGGTGAAGAAAAAAAGGGTTTATTGCAATTACATCATTGCACAAAGAGACAGCTGCCGACCTGACAGCCGTTTCAACTGCATGTGAGCAGTTTTCATCAGAGGTGAAGCACACTGCAGCAGAGCAAACATATATACCATAAAATTGCGCCAAAAAACATGTAAATGAGGTCAACCAGACCTCCACTGACCTGGCTCGTCATCTCCATTGAGTGACAGCTGGGAAGGCGGGGGAGGGGCTCTGGGATGCAACTGAATGGGAAACTCCAGAGCATAATCAGCCTAGATGTGGCTGTCTCTGGGGTTCCATGCGCATCATGTGTGCGATGCGGCTGCTGTCACTACTTGTACAGCTGAGCCGCTGGGCGCTCATTGTTGCTGAAGGAGAGGGGAAGGGTGATGCTGCAGGCCGTAAGGGGAAGATCATAGATGCTGCGCTGGCGCTGTCATATAAAGTGGATAGTAGCGTATCATGTTGTGTCCATGTGTCAGGCTGGTTGACCCCAGGGTATAGCATAATACAGGGAAGCATGGATGTACAGTGTCAAACAAACGGCAGGGTCGTTAATTGTGCACATAGCCATGTGTTAAAGCAAAAAACACATACTGAAATAAACTGACGACACACAGCGGTGTCAACACCTCTATTGTATATAATGCCTCAAAACTGACGACATTGATGCACATAGCCATGTGTTAAAGCAAAAAACACATGTTGAAATAAACTGACGACACATAGCGGTGCCAACACCTCTATTGTATATATTGCCTCAAAACTGACGACACGCGGCGGTGTCAACACCTGTACCATAAATTGGGGGAAAAAGTACCGCAAATAACACATCAGCACATCATAGTAGGTAGAAAAGCGCACGGCAGCGCATACATCTGATCCCTGAGCACTCAGCGGTGCCCAGAGTTAGCAAGAACCATCACAGCAATACAGGAAAGACATATAAAATAAAATAAAGGGAATCATAAGTCACAGGAAACAACCCATTTTAAAGTCTTCATTGAGACCCAAGGGTGCAAGGCAGTTCAGTCTGAAAATCCACGAGAGCTCCCGCTGGAGTAACATCCTTTCCCTGTCCCCGCCATATTTGAGGGGAGGGATGTGGTCTAGTATAGTACATTTCAGATCTGTGACTTTATGGGATTTATTGAGAAAGTGTCTCGCAACAGGTAAGTTCTTCAAATCACTGTGTATCACATCTGGACTGGTACTCTTCTTTATGGACGATCTATGTTGGTTCAGCCTCTCTTTAAGCATGCGGGTGGTCTTGCCCACATAGACCAATTTGCAGGGACACTGCAGAGCATATATAACAAATTTGCTGTTACAGTCCAGGCGGTATTTAATATTGAAGGTCTCCCCATCTGAGGGATTGGTGAATTTTGTCCCAGTAAGCAGGAACTGACAGTTCACACAGCTGCCACACTTGAACGTACCCTTCTTTAGTTTAAGCCAATTAAATTTGGAAGATACGGTGGGGTTTGTGGCAGTCTTGACCAGCATATCCCTGAGGTTAGGGCCTCTACGATATGCAAATCTCGGGGGCAGGCTGAGCTCTTTTGAAAATATGGGGTCACTGGCTACCAAGTGCCAGTGTTCATTAATTTTCTCTCTGATGTGTTTCGATGCCACTGTATATGTGCTGACAAAATTCAATCTGGGTGATTTATCTGTGGAAGCAATATATACAATAGAGGGGTTGACACCGCTATGTGTCGTCAGTTTATTTCAACATGTGTTTTTTGCTTTAACACATGGCTATGTGCATCAATGTCGTCAGTTTTGAGGCATTATATACAATAGAGGTGTTGACACCGCTGTGTGTCGTCAGTTTATTTCAATATGTGTTTTTTGCTTTAACACATGGCTATGTGCACAATTAACGACCCTGCCGTTTGTTTGACACTGTACATCCATGCTTCCCTGTATTATGCTATACCCTGGGGTTAACCAGCCTGACACATGGACACAACATGATACGCTACTATCCACTTTATATGACAGCGCCAGCGCAGCATCTATGATCTTCCCCTTACGGCCCGCAGCATCACCCTTCCCCTCTCCTTCAGCAACAATGAGCGCCCAGCGGCTCAGCTGTACAAGTAGTGACAGCAGCCGCATCGCACACATGATGCGCATGGAACCCCAGAGACAGCCGCATCTAGGCTGATTATGCTCTGGAGTTTCCCATTCAGTTGCATCCCAGAGCCCCTCCCCCGCCTTCCCAGCTGTCACTCAATGGAGATGACGAGCCAGGTCAGTGGAGGTCTGGTTGACCTCATTTACATGTTTTTTGGCGCAATTTTATGGTATATATGTTTGCTCTGCTGCAGTGTGCTTCACCTCTGATGAAAACTGCTCACATGCAGTTGAAACGGCTGTCAGGTCAGCAGCTGTCTCTTTGTGCAATGATGTAATTGCAATAAACCCTTTTTTTCTTCACCTACTACCGTGTGCCGGCTCCAATCCTTTCTGCGAGGGGGTAAGTGCTTTCTATATATATATATATATATATATATATATATATATATATATATATATATATATACTGTATACCCCGAAACATTGGAATTCTTGCACCTTATGTTTTGATAAAAAACATTTGAACTTTACAATATAAACCCTGGCAATTCACATGTAACCCCTGGCAATGAGTATGTAATCCCAGGCAGCGACCACGCAACTCTTTGCACTGTGCATGTAACTTCTGGCAACGATCATGTAGACAGGTGGCACTTATGGGGCATATTATGTAATAGGCATTACAGTCGTGGCATAATGTGTAATAGGCATTACAGACCCTCATTCTGATTCAGGGTATATTATGCAAAATGTGCAGCTCCCCTTTGCAAACGGCTTCGGGTACTTGCATTGTCGCCAAGCCGTTCGCAAGGATCAGGGCAGGTAGGGGGCATCAGGGATAAGGGTCGCCCATGGTAATGTCCAGCATTTTATGGGCGCACCCATGAAAATACTGGGCGTTTCCATGGGTGTGTGGATGGGATAAGGTGTGCCTGGATGTCAGCCACCGACCCTGTCTTCATCCTGGTGCACGCTAAGAAAGATCAGTTCCCACTAACTTCTATTTGCAAAGCCAGGAGAAATTATTCGATGGTCAAAGACATCAAATGATTTCTCCACCAGTGGAGGCATGCAAGGGGATGTGGGTTTTTTTTGGAAAAGGAGTCAGCGGGGTTAGAGGGGCAGGTATTTGGGGTGGGGGTATCTCATTTGTTCAGTAAGCTGCGATCCTTGCAGCTTACCGATCGAACTAGAATGAAGCCCACAGTGTAATATAATATGTTATAGGAATTACTTGTGTGGCATAATGTGTATTATGCATAAAGGCGTGCGGTATAATGTGTAAGGGGCATTGCGGTGTGTGGCATAATATGTAATGGGCATTACAGTGTGTGGCATAATGCCTAATACAGTAGGCATTATGGCACGTGGCATAATATGTATTGGGCATTATGACATGTGGTATAATGTGTTATAGGCATTACGGTGTTTGACATAATGTATAAAAGGCATTACAGTGTTTGGCATAATGTGTAATAGGCATTACGACGTGTGGCATAATGTGTAATGGCATTACGGTGTGTGGCATAATGTGTAATGTAGATTTTTTTGGTCCAACCCTGGCGTGCCGTTTCGGTGCTCCTGCACCTTTATCAAAGGGTATCAACCACACTGAGGCAAAACAGTGCCTCTCCGCCAGCCTGCGCCAGCTAAGGGAATCTGGCAATTCCCAGCGCTGGCTGAGAGGCGCTCCACTTGTAATTTAAAATGTAGAGGTATGAGCAGCTACTGCAGAGGTCAGTGATCATACAAAACCACAAGGCCATAGATCAGGAGAGTCAATCTGGTCCTCAAAATCCCTTAACTGTCATGTTTACGAGACTATACTTATATATGTAGAATGTGTCAGCTATGAAAAATGTAACAGTTAGACAAGACCAATAGTAGCGCACCAGCTGGGTGGTCTGGAAATGTTTACAGTTAGTAATGACTATACCTGCGCACCAACTTTGTGGCTTTGGGTCATTAAAGATCATGCTGCCTTACTGTAGATGACAGAAATCTAATTTCTGTTGATTATTCCTTATAACATATAAACTTCAATTTCAAACTAAGCAAGTTGCTAGCGTAAAATTATGCTTCAAAAAACATTTGCATTCAATTATTTTACACGTTCCGCCTTCAATCATCAAGCTATTTCAAAATAAGTCACGTGACACAAATGACATCACTGGTCAACAAATACAAGGATTTATTTTTATATGAGTTTTCAAACATTCATGTTATTTTCTATAATATTACTATTGATCAGTATATAATAATAATAAAAAAAAAATCATATATATATATATATATATATATATATATATATATATATATATATATATATATAGCAGTTGAATGAACAGAGGGCACTCGCAAGATTTTTACAGCTGCACGGCAGCAAGCTAACAATAAATACAACAATTGACACAAGGGATTGTGAGTCAAGAATATATATATATATATATATATATATATATATATATATATATATATATATATATACATTTCATGAGCATTACAATAATGTGTTTGTAAAACAGAACATTTCAAATAATCCAAATATCAGCAAATGCATTAACTTATTTAAAAGGGTTTTTATTTAGCTGAACTTTATGTAAGTAAAGCTAGACATTAAAACATAATTGTACTTGATGATTGCTGCACAATATGTCTCACTAAAGATTTCCATTTCAACCCAAATTTTTCAACTGTGTTAATCAAAGTTCTTGGCAAAATCAATTTTGCATGCTTGCTTTGTGGTGTTATATCTCCTCCCAGAGGTAAACTGCTGTATTGTTGATTGTATGTATAACTTCACAATATCATTTACATTTCTATCATTTATTTTCTATTGTATACTGTATATTTCTAAGTAAAATAAGATTCAGAATAAATCAATTCATTATTATTAACGGAAACAATACTGTTTTTAATATTTTACATTTAATGTGCTTTTATTGGAAATTGTAAACTTCAAAGGTAACTGTTTATGAACGGCTGTAATAATCTTCATCACATTTTAATGCGACATACAGTATGATCATTTAAAAAAAAAAAAAAAACTCAAGATCATCTGAGTTTTGTATCAGACTCTACTGTAAAAGAGCCTTACCAATAAAACATTTTTTTAGCAGGGGTGTTAAAGGGCTCAGAAAGCAAACAGCCAATTAAAAAAGGCTAGATTGTCATCATTATCATCAGCTGCAAATATTTATCAGTCCTGTGGGTATATTTAATAAAATTGGTCTGAGTTTAAACACTCTTGGCATCGCTGGAATATGTAAGAGTTTTTCAAAATCAAACACTGGAATTTATTAAGAATCGTGTTTCAGATATTCATGTTTTCTGATGGGCTATTTAGTCCTGTTTGTAAGTGTGCTAGTTTAGCTGAGATGTGTCCAAATTCTATCAACTTGCATGTGAGAAGCATGTATGGAGAAGCCTGAGGTCTTGTTGTTGAATGGCTAAAAGACAGACTACTCACAGCCAATCAGTGACCTGTTTCCATGATAGTGGCTGATTGCCAGAAGGGACAAAAAGAGTGATACATAAGTTCCTTCACATTCAGTGCTATATACACAGTATGTATCAGTGGCATGTGGTGGGGTGAAATACAACTGTTTTTGGGTGAATCGCGCACTCACTAGTGTGTCCAATATGTATGGACCTCTGGCTAGATCTGGTATATATGTAATGAGAGACCGATTTAGTGTAAAACAGATTGCTTTATTTAGTAACCTTGTACAAATGTTATTGACAAGTGGTTAAAAATGGGGGAAATGATGCGGGGGTGGGGTGGGGGTGAGGAATGTCTCACTGGTGGATGGGCGTCACAGGGACCAATACTTCTGCAGATCTCACCGATGTGTCTTCTGCAGGTATAGGTGTGTGTCGTTCCTCCCTGTAGCGAGTGGTCTTGGTGGTGGTGGGGATCAACTGACCTCCGTGGTTTGGCAATGCATGGGGTTTGCTGGTGTGTATGGGGATGGGGTGGGTCTGTGGTGGGTGGCTGATCGGGGTTGTGGATGGGCACTTTAGACCTGAGGCCATAAACAGAAGTCTCTGGGCAAGCAGAAAAGTCTTGGTGGTCGAGGAAAGTGTATGGTGGTACCGGGCGCTGGCGTCCCTAACCCTCCGGTGGTGCACCATAACAATTACCCGATACTTGTCAGTTGCTGGTCACAGAAGATCTTCGCCGCGTCTCTCCTCCGTCTTCACCGGCATCCGCACTTCCCTTAATTCAGCCGGCAGTGTAGTCCACACTGCTACTACAGCCGCTCCTGTAACTTCCGGGGTCGGCTGGTGGGCGTTACCTGGAGTGTCAGGGCTGCTGGAGCGGTGTCCGCTCCACTCCTCCTGGAGGAGACTTGTGAGGTGCTGGGTGGGTGCAGGACTTACGTCCTGGGGTCCAACGCGTTTCGGCACTTGTGTGCCTTTTCAAGTGAGGGTGAGGGGCTGAGGCAGGTGAGGCAAAGCCTTTCCTGACATACTAGCGTATATATTAGAGTTTTGAATTTATAAAATATGTAAAAAACACAAAGAATATATAAAAAATTCTGGTACTTGTGTATTTTGGCGGCGCCCATCGCATTGCATACCATAACATATGCGATGGTATGCGATGCGACGCGATTTCGTGCCATAGTGTGCAATGGCATACAATTTTCAAATTGTATGCCATTGTACATGGCATACAATGCCATACGATGCGATGCGATTAAACATTGTATAAGCACCCTAATGGGTGCTTATACAATGTTAAGCACCCTAATGGGTACTTACAATGTTAAATGCACTGCCACACCACACCCCCACTATAAACGTGAACCCGAAGCGTGGCGAGCGCAGGGAGCCCGCGAGGGACCACGGTACGCGTCCTATGACCTTTTCATACCCCCACTATCCACGTCGGCGTGGAGTTGAGAATAGAAAGTGTGGCGAGCGCAGCGAGCCACCGAGCCCAAAGCGTGGCGAGGGGACGCGGATACCTTCACAGGTATCCGCGTCCCCTGGCGGGCTTCACAGGTGTCCGCGTGGCGAGCCACGCGAGGGGACGCGGACACCTGTGAAGCCCGCCAGGGGACGCGTATACCTGTGAAGGTATCCGCGTACCCTCGCGGGGCCGCTGCGCTCGCCACGCTTCGGGCTCCGTGGCTCGCTGCGCTCGCCACACTTTCTATTCTCAACTCCACGCCGACGTGGATAGTGGGGGTATGAAAAGGTCGTAGGACGCGTACCGCCGCCCCTCGCGGGCTCGCTGCGCTCGCCACGCTTCGGGTTCACGTTTATAGTGGAGGGGTGGCGTGGGGGTGCATTTAACATTGTAAGCACCCATTAGGGTGCTCAAAAGCACCCTTTAGGGTGCTTAGATGATTTTTCATCGCATAGGGGGTCAAAATCGCATCGCATGCCATCGGGTACATGGCATGCGATGCGATGCGTTCATCGCACGATGCTGAAATCGGGCGCCGCCAAAATACACAAGTATCAAAATTCTTATTTTTATAATTCTATTCATTGTTATAGTCAAAACTCTGGAGTAAAAAGACTATGGCAGTGCCTCACCTGGCTACCTTTTCTGAACATATCTTATAAAAACGCAGCGAATATCCAGCAGTATATGCTGTTGTATCTGTGTATAACACTGGCCTGTACCCCATTGCTCATATATTGTGTGCATATCTGGCTCTGGTACTTTCCAGACACTTGAGCTATTTACCTCACCCCGCATCCGTGGTATGTATTCAGGGCCGTCTTTTCGTATGGGCTTAATGGGCACTTTCCCAGGGGCCCCAGGTGTATAAGGGCCCAATCCTCATAGCTGAGGATCCCGTTTTTCCATGGATACCAGAATTTTGAGAATCGGCCCTGGGGAACTAGAGATATCCAACTTCAAAGCAGCAGTCCACATCCAACCTGTTAATTGCAATTCCCAGTCATATTTCTCATGTTCTCTCTGACTTAGAGTTTTTTTGAGAGTATATTCCAAAGTCTGGGACTCTCCCCTTTCTGTCGACACTAGCGGCTTGTCTCTATCATGCCCAGGCCCAGAGATATCAGCCTTCCAGCAGCCGGTCCCTGCTCCAGCTCCAAACGTCTGGTGTACAGTTTTATATTTTTGTCAATGGATTGCTCTTGCTCCTGATCTCTGATCCCCAAGTTCCCAGCACCTCCTGAAAGTTGGGACTCTATGTTTTTATACTATTGAATGAAATTTCTGGAGAGGGGTTAAGGTGATTATGTCTGTGCACTATTTTAGCTGTGTGATACTCTGCTGCCCTCTGTTGACCAAAAAAGAGCAACACTGACTCTTATAGAAGGAACCAAGAAGTTTATGTAGGTCCACAGAGATGGCGCAAGGGCAACACAGCTGATATGAACAATCTGGACCCGTGAAGGGATTTTAATTGACCAGAAGGATTTTATTGTACATATATCAACAATTTTAAAAGTGCAAGTGCAATAAAGTGCATATGAACAAGGTATGACAATAAATACCATATAATACAATTCATACGAGTAAGATAAAACAACAGTTTCTGTACCATATAAGGGGACGGGGGTGGATAACAAATTTATTGATCTCACCGTTTGTGGTGGGTGCGGTGGGCTTGGTGCTTAGAAAATGATGGTGAGTCCCTGGGAAGCAATGGGTTTGCACCACCGCACAGGCTTAATCAATAACGATCCCAGTTGGATAGTCTCCCGTCAGTGTATTGGCATCCAGCGTGACATGTTTCGGAGGTAACTCCTTCTTCAGACATGGATCCATTGAATAAAATTGAGGTGCTTAGCATAATTTTGGAAGAACATTTGAGCCCACCAATCATGACCAGGTGACCCCATATGGTGGGTCCCTTACATGACCCCTTCAAGTCCAAAGCATGGGACCCCCAAGGCCAGTGTCATGAACCTGGCTATTCTTGTATAACAGGCTCAGATATCTGCTTGGAATCCTTTCCTTTAGTCTGCAGCATTTCTGAGTTTCTCCAGCCTTGCTCCAGACAGATTGCAGTTATGCTGCTAGTCTTCAGTGAGAGAATATGTACTGCTGCTGCATTACTGATTGGACACATGTGAGACCTCTGATCAGCCATTAACCATTGTCTGTTTGCTGAAACTGCTGCCTCTCCTATTAGGCCCAGTTGGAATTATACTGAGTTGTTCCTGGTTTTGCAGATACTAGCTGGCAATTCAACCAATCCATGCAAGGCAAGTGTTTAAAGTATCCTGCTCAAGGAACTTGAAGTTGCCTTGATCATTGTTGCATCTACTTGCAGTTTCCAGGCATCTTGTGTAGTGATTCTACTGCTACCTGATTCCAGCTTCCAGTCACTGCATCAGTGGCAGCTTGGCTTTCTGCCATCTCCAGCTTCAGCCACTAACAGCACCTTTGCCATAGTCTGGCTTCCAGCCACTTCCTGCTGTCTGCTTGCTGTTACCAAGCCGCATACAGCTATATTGTTGCTGTCTGCTTACTATAAGCTACCATGTTGCATCCAATACCATTGTCATTGTCCGCTACTATATCTCTTGCAGTTTCTGGTAATCCTGCCATCCTGATGAATCCAAACGCTCATACTGTAAGTCACTGTTCAGTGGCCATGCTGCAATTCAGCACTCTGGTCCAGTCTCTGGTCAATCTCTGGTCAGCTCCACAGAACTCTGCAGATTCAGTACTCTGGTCCAGTCTCTGGTCAATCTCTGGTCAGTTTCACAGTATCCTGAAATTTCCCTGTCACATTTACATTGTTGCTCCTTCTTGATCAAAATACCACTGGTACTCAGTCGCAGTGTGCTAGTTTGCTACTAGTGGACTCCAGCTAAACACAATTTCTGCTGTGTATAGATGACTACCAGTCCCAGCTCCAATATATCCTCATCTGTTGTATACTAGCCAGTCTCCTCTGGCTCCCTACCACTCATACCACCAAGTGACATCACCTACCAGTACTCCACTTCTGTGTTATTGAAACACAGAGGCATAGCTGCTGTCCATATCCAGAAGTGTATTCTGGTGCTCCTGGTATACCTGGTTATTCTGGAGATCCCAGATCCTGTCTTCTCCAGTGTACCTAGATCAAGTACTCCTGGATCCTTGGATCCAGACTTATTGCCTAGAAGGAATTCCTAGTCCTTTCAGTTTAATTATTATATTGCCAAGGAGGCATTTCCTGAGTTTCTTCAGTTTATTTTATTATATTGCTAGAGGCAATATAGAGGCATTTCTCAAATTGTTTGCCAAGAGACATTTTTTATTGTTCTCGTCCAGAAACATCATCCAGAGTTTATTCCGGCTTCCCCAGAATCTGTAAGTAATTGCTTCAGTAATCAGTAACAAGTCTCCAAGTCACTTGGTCACAACTAGGTCCTCAAAACCTAGAATCCTGACAGTCAGCACAAATAAACCACCCCACTACTGACAGATTAGAGTGTTAAGAGGTGTTAAATTGGCAAGATACAGCAGTTTCTAACGGATCTATCCAGATTGCTTAGTTTTGTCTGAGGCAACTGAAAATGCATTTTCAAAGCTTTGATTTGTGCTCTATTCTGTTCCAGTTTTATATTTTCCAGGATTTTTTTCTTAATTTTGTAAATAAAAATAACATTACAAGGGCAAATTGGTTTAAACAAAATAAATTTAATCAACAATTTGTTCATAATTTTTCTTTTACCACAATCCTTACATTTCTACTTACATTTGTCATCTCAAACACTACTTTTTTTGCTTTGCAGATTTCCACTACAGTGAATTTTGAGTCAAAACATACTGTACGCATCTTTTTCTTATATCCAATTCAGTATTTGTAATCCACTGCAATTTACATAGAAATATCACTATGTATATAATTACATGAAGCATGTTGATAATATACTCTGTAAAAGCAGAAAGACTTTTAGTTCATGTTGTTTTCAGTTGACCTACCCTGACAGAAGCTTGCAAGAATATAAATATGTGTTTATGAAGACAAACAGTCATCCTTAATAAGTGTCAAAAAAAAATGCCTTCTTATTTTACTTGACCTACCCTCATACCAGTACAAAGAAGGTACAAATGTTGAAGACATTATGCAGTCAACCTTAATTTACATAAAAATCTTAATGTGTTAAGACTTGATTTCTATACCCGTTATATACTTTTTTAATGTGTACAGTATACTGTGTATATATATATATATATATATATATATACATAGAAATCCGCACTCCATATAATAGTTCATCCCGGTAGTGCTCACTCCAAGGCACTAGACCATCACATAGAATTTTTTGTAAGGAAGGCACTCACCAATTCGCAGTTAAAACTTCATATTTATTCAAACCTTTAAAATATTGAACATCAGGTAGTTGTCAACGTTTCGGTCTGCATTTCAGACCTTCTTCAAGACGGACAAATGCAGCAAAAGATCTTACTCCAATAGAGGTCTCTATTGGAGTAAGATCTCTTGCTGCATTTGTCTGTCTTGAAGAAGGTCTGAAATGCAGACCGAAACGTTGACAACTACCTGATGTTCAATATTTTAAAGGTTTGAATAAATATGAAGTTTTAACTGAGAATTGGTGAGTGCCCTCCTTACAAAAAATGATATATATATATATATATATATATATATATATATTAATATAGCTTCAACATAAATTGAAATCAAAAGGTTTTAATCTTCACGTGTGGCAAATTACACATCTTTAAATAAATAACATTTAAAATAACTATAATTTACTTAGTAATTCATAAAAAAGGCATGCAAATAAATTATAACAAACATAATAACATAGTAAAATACTTTTAGTACTAAAACATGGAAAACACAGGAGACTTTTTAGAGTTTTAATGAATTGCCTGTTGAATCTTTCAGATCCACTTTATACAAAGCAGATAATGTCTCTGTGTTTTTTTTCAATTCAGTAAAATTATTCAAACACATACAGTAGGATTGCCACCACCAGTCCATTATTTGCATCGTATAGTATAGAAATCACCAACACTGTTCGCATGCAGAGGGTGCCTGATCCATGAAAGCTGGTATAGGATAATTCAAAAGTCTGGGCACCTCACCATTGTCAGGGCATCATAGGCTGTCCCTCTCTTCTGTTTTATCCCAGCTGCAGCCAGCTATCTGTTCTAGACTTCACATGAGCTACCTATTTTTCTGTACTATGTCTACAGACAGGGGTATGTACCTGACTAGGGGCACTAACATTCAGACTAAGTCATTGTGTTAACATGTGCAGCAAGTGAACCTTGGTGTGACTGGCCAACAGAGCCATGATAAATGTGGCAATTAAAGCACCATGTAAAAGAAGTTTTAAATCATCAAAGTTGCAACTATTTGAAACTGCCACCAATGGCGGTGGAGCAGACATCCACCAACCACTATGGGGGTTATTCTAGTTTACTCGCAAAGGCACCATCACTCTCTAATGGAAAAAAAACATATGCACTGCAGGTGGGGCTGATGTAACATGTGCAGAGATAGTTAGATTTGGGTGTTTTATTGTTTTTGTGCAGGTTAAATACTGACTGCTTTATTATTGCACTGCAATATAGATATCAGTACAAACCCCACCCGAATCTAACTCTCTCTGCACATGTTACATCAGCCCCACCTGCAGTGCATATGGTTTTGTCCATTAGTGAGTGAGTGTGCCTTTCCGAGTGAACTAGAATAACCCCCTATATGCACACAATGTCTGCATACCTCCACCAACAAGAGGGTTGTCAATGATTCATTTCCTCTTGATGCACTGTTCTGAGTTGACATTATAAGCTATCCTATGCAATAAAAAAGGGCATGGAATCACCATTATCTAGTGGCGCAAAAAAGTGTAAACAATGTGAATGGTGTACAAATATAAAACGTGAAATAATCAAACATGAACGTATTACGTTTTTCAAAATAAATCTATTTTTTTGTGAGTGTCAGGAAATTCCTTGAAGGAAAATGGATGTTGAAGTTACAAAGAAAACTTGATATGCTTGCACACAACTCGACTTTGGGTGAGTAAACAGTATGCCTATTGGATTAAGGGATACAATATCCCTTTTTTCTATGAATGAGTGAAGTGTAAATGAAACCATTACATGTGTCAATCCTTCATTGTCCTAGCAAGTGGGGTACGCCTTCACAACTTTATAGCTATATGGTTTACCTGACAAGGGGATCAAAGAGAAAAGAAATCATTATAAGGGTTGATTACATACTGTTTCCTGTAAGTGGGGTATGCCACCCATCCTTATTTGTCTGTATTCAAAAGGTACCATTATATGTTTAATTTTCCTCTTATTGAGGTGAGCAAGGTATGCTAACAGTGGCCTACCATCCCATTGGTACAAATAAACTTCTCTGTGTATGGTTAAATCCCCATTCAGTGTGAGTAGGGTACATTGCTTTAGTCCTACATTTATTTCATATCATTATATGTCTTCTAGCCACTCCTATAGAGGTGGATGAGATATGTACAGGATTATTTCAGAATTTATTGCCTCAATCAAATCCTGACACTGTATCATTTACACATTTGTTTAATTTGCCACTTATTGGAATCACCATAAGAACCACTTACTTTAAATTCTGGGACGTCACAGCATCGCCAGGTTCGAATACATTTTAGAGGCACTCATAAAAAGAACGATTGTTTGGAAAAATGTAATACTGTACATTCATGTTTGATTATTTTATGCTTAATATTTTGTAAGTGTGTACACCATTCACATTATTTACACTTTTTGCGCCACTAGATAAGATTGATTCCACCTCCTTTTTTATTTTTCAGCTACAGATCTGGTGAGATTTATTTAGGTATCAACCCATCTTAAGGCAGCACTGCACCCAGAACTACCCACACTATCCCTCCTTTTTTTTTACTAAGCTATTCACACCCAATGTTTTACTGGAACTATCTTAACTGGTTACTGTATTGCTTCCCAAACTTATAAACACAGATTTACATCTCTTACAAATCTGATTGATCTCACTACTTCCTTGTCACGTGGCCAAATAATAGTCAGTTAGACAATATTGAACACACAAGATGGAAGTAACCAGCGCTATTTGGGGATTTTGCTTGTAGTCTTGGAGAACAGGTGGTCTGATTAACCAAGGAGTAATTAGAACCACACTTACTTCTTAGTTCTTCCACGAGTACATATAGCAGTTTATTTAAAACCTCACATGGGGCACCTCACATGGGACATAATAATCAAACACTTACTTAAAAGTTCTCACTCGAATACATCAAAAGGTATCTTTCAATATCCCTTTCAGATAAACGGTAATCAGCCAACACAATAGCGGGTAAAAGGTGACCTGTTATTCGTTTTGTATGTGGATCTTAAATAAACCTGGCTTGTTTTACGGACGTGTGATGCAAGATACCTTTACATACATGCGAGTTAGAACAATAAAGTAAGTCACCCTTTACCCGCTATTGTGTTGGCTGATTACCGTTTATCTGAAAGGGATATTGAAAGATACCTTTTGATGTATTCGAGTGAGAACTTTTAAGTAAGTGTTTGATTATTATGTCCCCTATGAGGTGCCCCATGTGAGGTTTTAAAGAAACTGTTATATGTACTCATGGAAGAACTAAGAAGTAAGTGTGGTTCTTATTACTCCTTGGTTAATCAGACCACCTGTTCTCCAAGACTACAAGCAAAATCCCCAAATAGCGCTGGTTACTTCTATCTTGTGTGTTCAATATTGTCTATATTCCAGAGTGTGGATGGTCTCTGGGGGAAGATACCAGCTGCAATCTTAAAGCGCTTGTTATATATCCAATCCCTTCTGTGCAAATAGTCAGTTAGAGCCCGATAATTCTGTTGAAACTAGTTTTACATTATGTACATACAGTAAGTATTGTTATTTTTTATTGTAAATTTTTAATTGTATCCAATTTGAAACTCTTTTACCATCCAGTTCCTGAAGAAGGTGTTGAGTTGCCACACCAAAACAAATTGAGCCTGCTTTACTTACCAGTTCTGGACCAACCACACCATCCAGAGGCCTAGCTTTTACCATTGCCATGTTGCTCCACATGTGAGGATGCCTTGCTAACACAGATTTCCATTGACGGACTACCATCTTCTCTGTATAATAGTATTTGTGTTTTTAGTGCTGCGCTCCGCCCCAATATTGTGGTGTGTGCATTATAGTACTAATATTCTATTGGTAAATTGCAAAAACACACTTTACTTGTAAATTTGAAAAACAGACATATACATAGAAAATTTAAATTTAAAAGTAAATTACATTAACATGAGTCTGCAAGAGTATTGCAGCACGGTGGAAAAACTACTGTTAGCCTCAATGGCTCCCAGTGACTGTAGTCCAACAGTTTCCAATATACACACAATTCCCAATGAATCAGATTTGTGGTCTGTCCTGGTTGGGTAGTGTGTATGCTCCTATCGGATCTGTTTGCAGGTGTTATAGTATGCAGTCTCAGGTTTAAACTGTGAGCGCGGCGTCCCGCTAACTCAGATGTATTTGAGATGTCTTCAGGTACCCCTTTGCTGATAAAGACGTTGGTGATGAGTGGTTTTCGGAAGAGGGGTGGATGGTGCACGTAGGGTTTGCCAGATGACGCTGTTTCATCCGCCGATGCCTGCTGTGTGTGTGGGGGGACAAAACGCTCAGCACCACGGCTCTGTTTGGTGATTGCGGTGACTCGTGCGCCGTGTTCCGACCTCCCTGCCTGGGAACCCTCCTACCTCACGTCTCACTCGCTGCCTCCTACTTACCTGTCCTCTCAGTTGTTTCGTCTTGCTGTCCTTGCTCGCACTCCGTCTTCCTCCGTCCTGCTGTCAGCTTCCCAGCTTGCGCTTCTGTTCTGCTGCAGCTTGTTGCACCACAAGTCTCGCGGGATGGAATAAAGTTCTTTTCTCTGGCGTGGAGTAGTTTTCAGGTGTCTCATATGTATGCACCAACGCGTTTTGGCTATTTTAGCCTTCTTCTAGGGAGATAAGTGTATGTCCATGGTCGGGGTTTTTATTTATCCCTCCATTAATTCAGCTTGTCTGTCATTGGTTCATTTTCATTTGTCCTCATTTGTTGTTTGTTTGCATTCTCCTGATTGGTTTTGCCATGTGTCAATCATGGTTAATATGTTGCAATGTGTTGCTGTTGAATTGATTGGTTGGACTGTCTGAACAATATCGTGGCAGACAGTCCGTCCAATGTTACAGCAGACAATTAATGAAAACATAAGATCTTCAGTTATTATGTCAGTTACGTGCTAAACAATTAATCTGATCGCTATCTGATATGATGTGTAGAAGGATTTCAAGCTGATTTGTGTTGATATTATCCCAATTTCTTACTTCTTCCCCACTATCGCTTTTACCTCATTGTCTAGATTTAAGCCTCTGGGTTTCAAGGTTTTTAATACATACATCCATTTAAGCTCTAACTTGTTTATTTTAAGTGTAAAGTCACCCCCTCTCCAGTTCTGTTTAACTTCTTGGATGCCTATAAATCTCAGTGTGCTCGGGTCCCCATTGTGGAAGTCACAAAAATGTTTTGATAGATTATGTTCCTCGTGTTTTTCTTTATGTTGCGTATATGTTCCGCTATCCTGATTTTGAGTGTCCTTGTTGTTCTCCCTACGTATTGTTTATGACACCCGCATTCCATAATGTAAATTACCCCTTTGCTGTTGCATGTGATCCTATTTTTGATTTCGAATGTCTCTCGAGTGATTGATGATCTAAATTCAGTAACTGATTTTGTTGATTTTGTTTGTTGGTTTATGCATCCTGAACATGTCCCGCAGTGAAAAAAGCCCTTATTCGGTTGGCTGTTACCTATTGTTGTCTGTATTTGTGTTTTGGGGGGAATCTTAAGGCAGCACTGCACCCAGAACTACCCACACTATCCCTCCTTTTTTTTTACTAAGCTATTCACACCCAATGTTTTACTGGAACTATCTTAACTGGTTACTGTATTGCTTCCCAAACTTATAAACACAGATTTACGTCTATTACAAATCTGATTGATCTCACTACTTCCTTGTCACGTGGCCAAATAATAGTCAATTAAAGCCTGATAATTCTGTTGAAACTAGTTTTACATTATGTACATTAAGTATTGTTATTTTTTATTGTAATTTTTTAATTGTATCCAATTTGAAACTCTTTTACCATCCAGTTCCTGAAGAAGGTGTTGAGTTGCCACACCAAAACAAATTGAGCCTGCTTTACTTACCAGTTCTGGACCAACCACACCATCCAGAGGCCTAGCTTTTACCATTGCCATGTTGCTCCACATTCGAGGATGCCTTGCTAACACAGATTTCCATTGACGGACTACCATCTTCTCTGTATAATTACTGGCCTTGTGCTGAGCAATTGACTGGAATTTACTCTTATTTTGTTTTGAATACCCAATGCCACGTTTGGAAGTGGTTCAGACCGTGCCATTTAATTGATTTACAAGCTTCAGCAATGTTACCTGTACACATATACCCAATTCTAGTATCAGATAATAAAACAGACATGATTTATACTACACTATCAAGGCTAAATTTACTAAAGCTTCTAATAGTGAAAATTGGGGATGTTGCCCATAACAACCATATTATACCTATCATTTTCTAGTATGCAATAGAGAAATAATAGACATAATATGATTGGTTGCTATGACTGGTTGCAACTTTTAACTTTTAGAAGCTTTTGTAAATTTACCCCTATGTCTATTTTATATTCAATATATTGTTCTGGGGTTACCTTTGTGCTATTCAGTCAATGCATTAGTGTTCATAGACAAGGTACAATGGGGTGATTCAGGTTGGTTTCTTTAATTGGAAAAACCATGTGCAATGTAGGTGGGGCTGATGTAACATGTGCAGAGACAGTTACATTTGGGTAAGTTATTTTAGTTTTGTGCAGATTAATTACTGGCTGATTTTTTACACTGCAATTTAGATTTCAGTTTGAACACACCACACCAAAATGTTACTCTCTCTGCCCCACCTGTAGTGCACATGGTTTTTCCCATTTAAGAGAGATTTTGCTTTTGTAAGCCAACCTGAATTGTGCCCATTGTTCTGACAATGAGCAATACTTTGATGTGCTATTTTCTTCTTTGTGCATTTCCTGCATTCCCAAAAAAAACAGGAGTATGTTGGTGTATTGGGGACAAATTCAAAACACTGTATAAGTTCATCGGTACTCTTTACCTAGAAGGGCGCCAACGATCAAAATCGTGGTCATCGCGGGTAAAAATCGCGGTGATCGCGGTAATCGTGGGCATCGCGGGTAAAATTGGATGGTCGCGATGCCCGCGATGACCGCGATCACCGCGATTTTCCCATAGGGAACAATGTTAAAAAAGCTGATTGACCGCGATTTCACTGTTAAATGGCTCAATTGACCCGATTTGGCCATATTAACCCTGAATTAGGCCCAATTAACCCTTAAATGTCCCCCCCAATTTTTGACGCCACCACACGATCCACGCCAACCCGAAGCGTGGCGAGCGCAGCGAGCCCGCGAGGGGCGGCGGTACGCGTCCTCCGACCTTTTCATGCCCTACTATCCACGTCGGCGTGGTGTGAGAATAGAATAGTGTGGCGAGCGCAGCGAGCCACCGAGCCCGAAGCGTGGCGAGCGCAGCGAGCCCCGCGAGGGGACGCGGATACCTTCACAGGTAGACGCGTCCCCTCGCGGGCTTCACAGGTGTCCGGGTCGCCACGGACACCTGTGAAGCCCGCGAGGGGACGCGTATAACTGTGAAGGTATCCGCGTCCCCTCGCGGGGCTCGCTGCGCTCGCCACGCTTCGGGCTCGGTGGCTCGCTGCGCTCGCCACACTATTCTATTCTCACACCACGCCGACGTGGATAGTAGGGCATGAAAAGGTCGGAGGACGCGTACCGCCGCCCCTCGCGGGCTCGCTGCGCTCGCCACGCTTCGGGTTGGCGTGGATCGTGGGGTGGCGTTAAAAATTTGGGGGGACATTTAAGGGTTAATGGGCTCTGTGGCCCATTTAACATTGATTCCTATGGCCAAATCGGGTGGATTGAGGCATTTAACACTAAAATCGGGTCCATCGCGGCTTTTAACATTGCTTCCTATGGGAAATCGGGAGCATCGCGTCGCGGGCATCGCGGGTACGTTTATGGCCGGCCGCGACGCGACCGACACGATTTTCATGTTTTACATTGATTTCAATGGGAAATCGCGGGCATCGCGTCGGTCGCGTCGCGGCCATACATAAATGTACCTGCGATGCCCGCGACGGGCGCCGTACTAAGTAAAGAGTACCAGTTCATCAAGCAACAAAAAATGCTAATTTTTAACCTGATAACATTAGTTTAAAACTCTCTGACCCTCTGTCATCCTGGATTATATTAAGAGAAGATGTCTGTTGATGCTCTCTGTGACTCATCAAAGCTTCTACACTTCTGTGAGCACTGATTTCAGTGCGTACAGCATTGCTTAATATAACTTTTCCACGTTATTGTCAACCAGTCAGTCCTTTTGTCACAAAAAAAATATTTTTCTTTTGTACAAATTACCCTTAACTTCACAGGCACTGCCTGCCATTTACAGTGTATACAGTATATTATTTTAATATCGTAAGACTAAAATCCAATTTGTTTTTGTACTTGTAATTAGCACCATTAGCTTTTTGGCTGTACAAATATCCAGAAAATGCATTACTTTATGTTTACAAACTAACCAACACAAAACATGATTATTGCTGTACTAATAACAAGAAAGTTTATCCATAGCCTCTAATTAAGGCTATTTGTCATTGTGAAGCCACACGACCTAATTTAGAAAGCAAAACATATTCACTTCCCATTGCACAACTAGCTTTCACTCTGCTGCTTGTACAAATTGTTCTAGATTTCTACAGATGAGGATGGCTAAGAAGCAAAAGTTAGAAACAGGGCAATCAGAAGGCGAAATGGATACATTCTCTCATTTAGGGCCAGATGTACTGTATCAAGCTTCAAAATGTGATCAAATGGAAAGTGATAACAACCAGCCAATCAGCTCCTACCTGTAATTTTTTCAAACATTACTGCGCTGCGCTCGCCACACTATATAAAATCAACTCCACGCCGACATGGAGAGTGGGGGTATGAAAAGGTCGGAGGACGCGTACCACCGCCCCTCGCGGGCTCGCTGTGCTCGCCACGCTTCGGGTTGGCGTTGATAGTGGGGGTGGCGTGGGGGTGCATTTAACATTGTAAGCACCCATTAGGGTGCTTATACAATTAAAAATCTTATAGGGGGGCCAATTAACATTGAAAGCACCTATTAGTGTGCTTATACAATTTAAAATCTCATCTCATCGTATGCCATATACAATGTATAAGATCGGGTCCCATCGCAGCACATCTCATCTCATTGCATACCATCTTAAGCCTTATGGTATGCAATGAGATGGGATGAGATGGGAGCCGTGATAATACACAAGTACCATAAATAGTCACAGTGCTACAGCCCACAGCTCCACACCCTAACCATCCAGTGTGAGGGAGGGCCATTTTTAAGATTCCCAAAAAATGATCCGATGCTTGAAAGGTGACTCTTTTTCTTTTTGAGTATGGCGGTTCAGGGGTGCACGCTCGCTTAGATTTTGACAGGTTTACGATTTGATTTTGCTTATAGAAGCAAAATTGAATAGAAATCGAATGATTTTAAAGATAGTTTTGAATATTGAATTTGATCCAGTAAATCCAATGTGAATTTGCCTTGAATGCAAATCCAATTCGATATCGAAATCAATATTGAATGCAAAAGTACAGATCTAATGCCAAATCTAATGGAAAATCGAATCAGACATCATATCTAAAGCAAAAATGAAGTGACCTCTAATGTGGGTGAGAGGAGCAGACAGAGGATGGCCTCTGTCTGCCAACCAGGATGAGGCAGAGTATAGCAGAAAGCCTTCCTGATGACTCTTAAAATCTCTAATCTGGTGATGCTTGGAGTCCGAAGTACCACTCGTAACACCATGCTAAGATGGTCACAACCCTCTTTGGGGTCAGGACTAACAGTTTGTGAACTACTGTGTTAACATAACAGTACAAAGACAATTGTACACTAAATGTACAAGGAGATTTAGGTGTACTGTTTTATCATTCTTATGTAAGATCAGTGCATACAGTATTTTAAATGAGCATACTTTACAAGAAATGCCCTCATCACCTTTAGAAATTTAACAGCAGCTAAAATGTGTACTTCTAAATAAGTAAAATTTTTCCTATGCTTAAGAGACTGTGAAATAAGGAAACATATCAATGACTTATTTCACATTTAAAAAAATTGCTGCTAAAGCCTTTTTTACAGAGTGGCAAGAAAACAAAGGTCATCAAAGCAGCAATTCATTGCCTTCTTTGAACTAACACATTCACTTACTTGTACAAGGCATCTTTCAGTTTTGAATGAATAAGAACATGATAATGATGCTGCCGGAGAAGTATATATAATATATATTACAGACAAGCATCAAGGATTGATAAATGATAATGGTGAAGCAAAGAATAGATTTTTAGAGCATATATACCTTGGGGAATGTTACTAAAATGTGTATTCTACATCACATGTGACATTGCTATTGGCAACCAATCAGATCCTGTCTACTATCTTCTAGAGGGTGCTAAATAAATAAGAAGTAGATTCTGATTGGTTGCCCATAGCAACATCACATGTGAAGTAGAATACACATCTTAGTAAATTTCCCCCCTTATGTCATATTTGCCAATGCTTGCCTACCACTTTATGTGCATGTTTTATGTCATTTTGGGGCAAGGATACACAACAAAAGAGAACAAACAAGAGCCATCAAGGATGTTTACACTTTTTTGTAGTACTTAAATGGGTTATTTATTAATTCCCATCCAACCCACATTGTTGTAATGTTATTTGTAAGCGCAACCATGTATGCAAGCAAACTAACTGCAGTAATTCAAAATATTGCCTATTTTCTTTAATTGTCATTATCAGAAAAGGTAGGTTTTTGTGAGATTATCCGTAAGACTATATATATTCAGATGCTACAAGCAGCGATTTGGCAAAACTTCATTGGGATATAATGCTTTTTTTATTGCCAAAAATGCTTACACACAGTTCAATAATCCATACTCAAGAGAACAAATATTTAAAAGAAAAATGTGTCAGTGTTTATACAACTGCATGTCAGTAATAACAAACATAATAATGAAATTCATCAAATTGTCACCATAATTCCTAAAGAAAGAGGAAATAAGGAAGGAAAGTATAGTAGCATTAACTAAATTAAAGTCTATTTTGTTGTATAACATCTTTCTTAAAAAACACATAAAAAACTAACAATTTGTCAATAGAAAATTGTGAAAGCATACCATATCGCCACACTAAATTACCAAAGCAAATTTCCACATGGGATTACCATACTATGTTGACACTACTGCTTGTCGTCAACTGGAATACTGTATATGCTAAGGAAGATAAACCAGAAAATAAAATTTTGTTTAATGTGTTTCCAATGCTTACCTTGTAAATGCATCCAAAAAAAGGGTTTTTTATTCAAAAATAAATGTGAAAAAGCAGACATTTATAACAAACAATAAATGGTAACCCTTAAATTAACCCTCTTTCTTTGACATTATCAAAAAGAAAAATCATGTAAAAAAAATCTTTACTCCTATAACATTCTGTAACATTACATTGATTTGTGAACAAAAGTATTCTCCAATAATTAAAAACTGGTTTCAATAAGATATCAAATAGTAAATTAAAATTTTGTGTTGTTGTTTTTTTTATTATTTGTCAAAGGGTACACATCCATTATCATGCTGCAGGCAATCTTCAAAGTCAAAACAATTAATTATGTGAATCATAATCCAGTTTTTCATTTGGCTATGATGTCACAGCCTGGTGTCACAACCCTCTTCCATTGCACTCAAGGCACAATGTAGGGGAGATGCAGCATCAGTCTGAGAGAGAGAGTAATGGGAAAGAGGATTTCACCATCTAGGGCACCATTGGGACACATGCTAACTTTGCTAAACAAACTTCATAACACTACAGATTCCGTGGTGTCAATCATCTTACTTTTATGACATTGTTATATTACACCTGTCAGACAAAGCCTCACATTCTGTCACTCTATTAATACAATGCAGCATGCTCAGGTACAATTTTAGGGAGAAATCACATAAGCTTCAAAATGTACAGCACTCATATTTTAATAAATAGAAACATAGATTTTGATGGTAGAAAAGAACCACCTGGCCCATTTAGTCTGCCCTTTTTTTATCCTTTATGCAATCTCAACCCTTTATAAACCATTAGTTCTTTTCTTCTTTAAATTGTTCTACTGTATTAGCTTCTACACCCATTGACATTTCTTGGGAGCTCACAATTTTGAGAGTAAATGTATGCAGAAGAAACTCATAGTATTGATTATTATTATTATTATTATTATTATTATTATTATTATTATTATTATTATTATTATTATTGTTTATTTATATGACTCCACAAGGTTTCTGCAGTGCCTAATGAGCAAAATGCAAATAAGGATTGACAGTACAAGACAATTTAGGACAAGTACATGGTAAATAAGGATAGTTACATCAGGGGACAGGACACTGAAGCAATTATCAGGGTGGCAGAGATGTATATATTCTAAGAAAAGTACATGAGGAGAGAGGGCCCTGCTCGTGAGAGCTTACATTCTAAAGGGAAGGGTAAGACAGACAGGAGTAACACACAAAAGGGTAGCAGTGATAATAAATAGACGGTACTCTTTACCTAGCACGGCGCCCATCGCGGGCATCGCGGCCATCAAATGCACTAAAAAACGGGTGCGACACGATGGCCGCGATGCCCGCGATTTCCCATAGGGAACAATGTTAAAAGTGTGATTGGACGCGATTTTACTGTTCAATGCCTCAATGCCCACGATTTTTCCATAGGAAACAATGTTAAATGGGCCACAGAGCCCAAATAGTGCCCCTGAAGTCTGAAATGGCCCCCACAATTGTTAACGCCACCCCACGATCAACGTGAACCCGAAGCGTGGCGAGCGCAGCGAGCCCGCGAGGGGCGGCGGTACGCATCCTCCGAACTTTTCATTCCCCCACTATCCACGTCGGCGTGGAGTTGAGAATAGAATAGTGTGGCGAGCGCAGCGAGCCACCGAGCCCGAAGCGTGGCGAGCGCAGCGAGCCCCGCGAGGGGACACGGATACCTTCACAGGTAAACGCGTCCCTTCGCGGGCTTCACAGGTATCCGCGTCCCCTCGCGGGGCTCGCTGCGCTCGCCACACTTCGGGCTTGGTGGCTCGCTGCGCTCGCCACACTATTCTATTCTCAACTCCACGCCGACGTGGATAGTGGGGGTATGAAAAGGTCGGAGGACGCGTACCGCTGCCCCTCGCGGGCTCGCTGCGCTCGCTGCGCCCTGCGTTGATCGTGGGGTGGCGTTAACAATTGTGGGGGCCATTTCAGACATGAGGGGCACTATTTGGGCTCTGTGGCCCATTTAACATTGTTTCCTATGGAAAAATCGCGGGCATTGAGGCATTGAACAGTAAAATCGCGTCCAATCACACTTTTAACATTGATCCCTATGGGAAATCGCGGGCATCGCGGACCCGATTTTTTAGTGCATGCGATGGCCGCGATGGCCGCGATGCCCGCGATTTTTTACCCCCGATGACCGCGATGGACATCGTGGGCGCCGTGCTAGGTAAAGAGTACCAAATAGACAGTTAGGATAAAAGACCATTGGATTTTATGCTGGAGGGTGGGAAGATGATCAGTTCAGTCCTAAACATTTTAAGTCTAAGAAAGCTCTGGATCATCCAAGAATAGATAACAGAGAGACAGTTCAAAATGAGTGAGGATAGAGGGAAAGAGATCAGGAAAGGAGAGGTAGAGTGGAGAATTATCAGCATAAAAGTGAGCTCACCCAGAGAGGGCGTACTGAGAGAGAGAAGAAGAGGACCAAGAACAGAACCTTGGGAGACACCTACTGACATTGGAAGTGCAGTACAGGTGGAGGCATTAGAGGTACAGCTGGGTATTTTCAAGACTGACAGTAAAAATACAAGCATTAACGGTTACAGTGAATGTTCTTGCTGATGTCAAAAAGGTGGTGTTATTACAGAAGAATATCCAGATTAAGTAGACAGGAGTTGTATGGTGTGAGGATAAAGTGAACTCACTCAAAGTAGTCCTTTGTTTTTCAGAGTTGTGGTTGTTATTTCTCCTTCTGTTTCACTTTGGTATAACGCTGATATAATGCTGCAGTTATGTTTAAATGAAGCCGCCCTTTAATATTATGCCCATACCATGCATACAGCCTAAACTGGCCACAGCCTATGCAATGATCCTTAAATGCTGAGACATCGAATGTTCTCTGCTTAATTGGACTCTACCACCCAAACTCCACCCCGCTACTACAATGAGAAGTAATAAAAGTGGCTAACATAAACAACCATAGAATTCCAACTTAAGTTTGTCAATAACACTTTTCTGACATCTAAAGCAGTGTGCAGAATGATCAATTACCTATGACAATATCAAATCAATCTAGGACAGTGGGTGCAATAATCTACGGTCAGGTATGTAGAATGTTGGTTACCTGAATGAGAAAAGATGAGAAGTCAGAGAATCATACGCTAGTATAACACTGTAGTTATGTTTATATGAAGCCGCCCTTTAAAATTATGCCCTTCAAATATTGTGCACACAGCTATACCAAGCACACAGCCTAAACCAGACACAGCCTATGTAAATCATTGATAAATGATTTACAAGCGGATTAATATAGTATATACAGTAAAATGGGTTTATAAAATGGTAACTACGGAGTATAGATAAAGGACCTTTTAACTAAAACTACTGTCATAGACTAAGAAACCAAGAATAATCTACTCTAAATTGTCTAAAGTCTTTGAAATTTAAATTTAAAGTAGCTGAAATGTGGCATTATATCCCAGATTCTCAAAATGAAGTGATCAACTGTCTTTATTTCAATAAATGTGAAAATGCTGTTCTATAATAATAATAATTCCTACATCAAGATATTGTAAAAACTTAGTGAAGGACTTAAGGTGCCCATACACTAGTAAGATTTATCTTCAGATCTGTCTACTTGGAACAAAAACATGGTTATGGATGAGTGACAGTTTATCAGTTTTCCAGCATTTCCAAGCAAATGGTCAACTGTCATGTGCTCTCATTCATAACCAGCCAGATCTGAAGATAAATCTGCATGTGTATGGCCACCTTAAAGGTCCATTCACACTGGGCCACTTTGCCCAGCGTGTATGGACAGTGATGATAGTGTTTATCGCTGCGGGGAAAGCCGCTCAGTGCATACACACTGAGCGGCTTTCCCCCTGGCTGGAGCCGACGGAGGGGGGGAGGACGGCATTGCAAAGTGGAACACTATGCAAAGCTGTCCTGAAAGCCGCTCATCTGATGGTATAACCAGCAGATGAACGGCTTTCCCAGCAATGTTGCGGAAGCGCGCAGTAGCGCTCATCGCCAGGCCATACACACTGGGTGGTTTTGAGCTGAAAGCTGCTCAAACCTGCTGTTTTCAGTGACTTTCAGCTCAAAGTCGCCCAGTGTGTATGGGCCTTTACACAGTGAAAATACCTTTACCTAGAAGTTGCTTTAGGTATGATGGCCTGAAATGGTCATATTGAATCAATAAATAAAGTTGATGATGGATATTAAAGATTTTGAAATGCACATACACCCTTAAGAATAGCATAATTCATATAATAAAGGGTGCATACTATTATAGAATAGAATAAAATAGAATAGAATCAACTTTATTGGCCATGTGTGCTTGCGCACACTAGGAATTTTTTGTGGATTACAGTGCAGCATCAGCAGGGATGAAATGGGGGGGGGGGGACACGACACATTACATGCATACCATTGAGACATTTTACACATTCCATTGAGACATTAAACGCATTACATTGAGAGCATTAAGACATCACTTGCGGGGATCACATGCCTGCCAAGCTGCACAGCGCCTAGGCAGCCATCATCGGCGCCACTGGTTGTTGCAGCAGCCAGGTAAGTAGCAATATAAGCAGGACAGTACATTTATCACATAAGGGACATGAACCCGCCGAGCTGTACAGCGCCTAGGCAGCCATCGGCGGCGCCACTGGTCGTTGCAGCAGCCAGGTAGGTAGCAATATAAGCAGGGACAGTACATTTATCACACAGGGAACACATGCCCGCCAAGCTGCACAGCGCCTAGGCAGCCATCAGCGGCGCCACTGGTCGTTGCAGCAGCCAGGTAGGTAGCAATATAAGCAGGGACAGTACAGTTATCACACAGGGAACACATACCTGCCGAGCTGCACAGCGCTTAGGCAGCCATCAGCGGCGCCACTGGTCGTTGCAGCAGCCAGGTAGCAATATAAGCAGGGACAGTACAGTTATCACATGGGAACACATACCCGCCGAGCTGCACAGCGCCTAGGCAGCCATCAGCGGCGCCACTGGTCGTTGCAGCAGCCAGGTGAGTAACTGTATGAGGTAACAGTATGAGCAAAGACAGCACAGTTGTAACAGAGACAGAACAGTTATCACACAGGAGACACGGGATACATATGGCTGAGTGCACAGTTCCTAGGCAGCCATTGCGGCGCCATCTTGAATCTTCCTGTAGGGAGAGCCGTGGGCGGCATGGATGGTGGTGGCGGCGATGGGGGGTTGGGGGAAGAGAGAGAGAGTCACCGAAGCCTGGGCAGAGTCAGTCAGGACTGGGGCTGGAGTTGGAGGGGGGGGGGGAGAGAGTCAATGGGGCCTGGGCAGGGTCAGTGAGGCCTGGGAGATGAAGTTGGGCCCTGGGCCGAGACTGGAGTCTCTCTCCTGGGGATGAGAGCTGGAGCACATGATCCTGCCAGCACTGAGCAGTGGGGGCTACCACTGGGGCCCTCATGCAGCTTCCCCTCACCTCTCCCTCCGATGGTCGCCGGGAGCCTGGATGCCGCATTTCCGGTGTCTGTGTGGGGCCTCCGCTGGGGCCTCTGCTAGGCCAGACCACCGCTGTCTCTGGGGGGGGGCGCCCCCAGGTTAATGGGTGCTGCGTGGGGGGAACCGTCGCTCTGCTGGGCTCCGGCCATCCTGCTCGTGTTCACTGCCGGGGGTTAAGGGGGGCCGCCCGCAGGCTGATGGTGCTGCCGGAGGGGCGGAGGGAACCACCGCGCTGCTGGGCTCTGGCCATCCTGCTCCTGTTCACTGCCGGGGGTTAAGGGGGGCCGCCCGCAGGCTGATGGTGCTGCGGGAGGGGCGGAGGGAACCGCCGCGCTGCTGGGCTCCGGACCATCCTGCTCCCGTTCACCGCCTGGGGTTAAGGGGGGGCCGCCCGCAGGATGATGGTGCTGCGGGAGGGGCGGAGGGAACCGCCGCGCTGCTGGCTCCGGCCATCCTGCTGCTCCTGCTGCTGTGCTCCGGTGCTCACCGCTCACCGCCGGGGGTGTACGGCGCTCACCGCCGGGGGAGCACAGCACTGCCTCCTCTCCCTCATCGCTGCCACGATTGATGCCGCCCGCTGCTCCGGAGGCCGGGGATGGTGGAGCTCCGTGGATGGGGGACCGGAGCTCCATGTGCATGCGACCTCCCCGGCCTCCACCGATGTAGATGTCATGTCAGGGCTGCAGGGGAGGCTGTGTCTGATTGTGAGAGCCATGTTTCTGTTATAGCCAGCAGGTTGAAGTTGTTTGAAATGAAGAGGTCGTTGATGGATGTTAATAACATTACATTTATCACAAGTACATTAATGGATATCAAGTTTGTGATTGCAGTGATTGCATAAGTGTTGATTTAAGAACTGCATTTTCTAAAAAGGAATTACCCAAATAAATTTGTAAAGATATTGAAGACTATTGTGTTTAAGATAAATTGCAATGATTAGTGAAATGTAATGTTATAAATTACTACACTTCAGCACCATACTACCCAGACACCCATTGAAAATGGAAAGATTTTTTTTTCTTAAAAACAGAGATTTAAAAATTGTCCTGGTCTATAGAAACCCTAAATAAACTGTTTCATGGTCAATACCAGCTGGGAATTGCATTCGCAAGATTTTGTTGGAAACAGATGTATGCAACATAGTTACATAATAGATAAGGTTATATAAAGACATTCACCCATTCAGTTCAATTTGTTTTGCCCTAACTCATGAATGATTTAGGTCTGGATGTCCTATACTCTACTGAGATTATGCCCTTTGATTCTGCTTTCAGCTAACTAGAGATACTGTATGTGTTAGCATTGTTTTTCCCAATGCTCCCCTTACTAAACCATAACATGTTGGTTATAACCCTGTATGTTGTTATTCATTCAGTACTTGTCCAACCTTTTCTTAAATGTATTTTTTGTGTCTGCCAACACTGCCTCCTCTCGTAATGAGTTCTAAACCTTTCCTGCCAACACTGTAAAAAAAACCTTCATTTGGAAGTCCGAAATCTCTTCTCCACCAGTCTAAGTGGATGCCCACATGTCCTATTCACTTACCTTAAGGTAAAAATGATGCTTGAAAGTTTCTTATATTGCCCCCTGATGTAGAAAAAGTACATACTGTACACATCAATCAAACAAAAAAAGTTTAACTCTTTCAGTGCCAACATCTCTGTGAGAGATGTGCAAAATATCTGCTAAAAATGCCAAGATCGCTCACATTCGTTGTATAGATAAAAATAAAACATTATGTAAAATAAGATTAGGGCTCAAATATAATAGGGTGTGTGAATCAGAAATTGAGAGATTTTGGGAGAGTTTAAAAAAAAAAAATTCAAAGTGGCATTCATTTACATTGAATTACCAGGCTGGTTTTGCCATGTCATTGATTGCCACTTTAAAACTCTGGGAAAACTCTCCCAAAATCTCTCAATTTCTAATTTTCACACCTTATTACATGTGGCATCATATTTCCTATATAAGGGAAACATTACAGGTCAATATGATGAATACAAATGTTAGCTTGGTAATTTATACAGCTATTTAGACAAATTCACTTGGCACTCAAAGGGTTAAACACTGGTGATTATTATTGAAGTTGGTCAGGAAGTGTTAGATTTATGCAACTCATACAGTATACAGGGTAAATTATTATATCCAGGCTTAATAAGGTTTTTACCTATACTGTAGCAACCGCTGCAGTAGGAGGAGGTTGGCATTAGACAGCAAGCTATTTAAAAAAGCAAAGTAATTGTCAATTTTGACTCTGATTTAGGGGACAATAATGCATTAATGATGAGGATTATACGCAAACAAGGTAATAACACTTTGGTTGATCGGTCCAGTCAGAGCAAACAGTTTGAGAGGACTAGAGAGCAATAGAGTCCACTTTTAGTGGTATGCAATACTGTAGTAGGTCAGTTAGGAAACCTGACAAATCACAGGATATGCTCCAAATAATGGGTTATTCAAGGAATTATCCATAGCATAATAGTTTTTACAAGCAAAGATGTTGGGCAAGGAAGAAGACTAATTATAACTGCTGTTCTTAACCTAGATTAGAAACAGACTGAGCAGGGACACTTAAGAACAGGAATACTATCATACATATAAGCACTATAACTTTCAAAATACATGTGTTAAGGTCTGATATTTCATGGAGCTATAACCAATAAGGCCACATATTCTATATACATTATTAATCATGTGAATGCAAGAATGAATATGTGCCAGTATAAATTCAACATCCTTCCTCTCATCATTTCTCACTTTATTATTTTTGTTTTACTGTAAATCTACGGCAGTAACTTGATTGAAATTCATATTTTACTGTATATCCTCTGGCTATATTTAAAAGATATACTGTATCTCAGTATGTTTCACGATTTTCACAATATTGACTACCATGCCATATAACTTAATTGCTATGTCTCATGATGGAGAGAGTTTCTACCCTACACACATTGTCTACATGCAGGCCTTAATTGGTATGTATTAATGTTACAGGGCCAGATGTACTAATCCTTGAAAAGTGATAAAATAGCCTGATAAATCACCAACCAATCAGCTCTTAACTGTCATTTTTAAAACACTACCTCTAACATGGTAGATAGGATATGATTGGCAGAGCTGGTAGAGAAATATTACCAGCAACAAACAATGATTATCTCCTCTTTATAATATTTATAGGATACTATGATAATGACAAATTCTGAAGATAGTAATATCAAGGTCTGGTCTCTTCATATGGATTGTTGTGCCTTAGGGTGTTGATACAGAATGTATATTGTCATTTAAACTGAAAATAAGGAGGACAAATATTGAATAAATAAAATAACTATATGTACTGTACTGTTAGTATAACAACATTAAGCTGCTTTTACAGAAATGGCTAACTATATGTAGCTCCAGAATTCTGTAACAAGAATGTCAATCTATTGAGTTTAAATGTTGATTTTGGGCTTTTGGTTGAGTTACCATAAATATTGCAAAATAAATGTTTACTAAAGTGAAGACCGAAGACAAAATAAACAAAAACACACGTTTTTCCACATTAGAATGGACCAACAAACAAGTGTTTTCACGCAATAGAATATCATCCACAGATTTACTAATGGTCATTTTTAAAATGACCAAAATCAGTGAAACCACAGACCTACCTATGATCTGTGCAGGTTTAATTAAGATTAAGTATAAAAAAGTGCAACCTGACACATCGCAAAGCCGTATCAGGCCTAAGATCTTCATCCCAGGTCCGACCTGGCACTGGTCTGGTTCTGGTGCTTTCAAATTAAACCCTCAGAATATAACCCTTCTTAAAACCTGGGTTCAATTGGCTGGTTGGTCAAACGGGGTTATAAGCTTTGGTGCTTTCACACCGTACCTCCACCCATAGCAATAACCAAACTGGCAATATCAGTAATGTGACTGCCTCAATCAAGAACTAGACATGGACCAGTTAGCCTGGTCTGACACTGGAAAATCTGGACCGAATCTGGCATGGGGTCCAATGGATTTTCAAACAACCAGCACTAGGGGTCCAATGGATTTTACAACAACCAGCACTAGACACAGCCAGCCGGGAAGCTTTTTCTATAGCAGGGAGACAGACCGCATGGATATCCCAATATTCGAACTTCAACTTGATGAAAACTGGTCAACCTAGGTCTGGAGTTCCTTGGAAAGTTGGCTATATACACAAAACCTGGATGTGGCTGTATAGCAGATAAACAGAGTGAACAATACTGAAAGGCAGACATTCCCAGGTGAAGCAGGATTATGATGGGTGCAAGTGATTAAACAGGGGGTTGTGATTTACTCATGAATGTTAGGAGAATATATCCAAGATATGTATAGCAACTCTTGTCATACAAAGGTACTGCAAACCAGGAAACATAGGAGAGTATCTTTATATACATTGGACAATACTGTAGGGATGGATTCAGAGTTCAGTGCTGATGTGCAAATTTGCAATCCATTCAATTATCGAATGACTGTACATGCATATTGATCATAGTCAGTGCCAGCGCTAACCGCTCAGCAAAGGATGCGGTGCAGGGAGGCGTCGGGCAGTAGAGGCGCCTTCCCTCTGCTCCCTGCTTGCTACTGTGTGCTGCCTGCCATTGCGCCTGTAACACTGCCTGATAGAATTTAGAGAAAAAATAGCACTGGGTGCGCACAAGAATTGAGGTGCAGCTTAAGACTGTATACAAAAAAGTGACATCCAAACCACTTTGAAATGCATAGAATAGGGAAAGTGAGTATGCAGTCAATAAAGCGCTCCCCAATATCACCATGTGAAAAACACACACAAATGAAAAAATATTACTGTCCCTTTAAGGAGTTTCCTCAATTTTCAAGTCGACATATATGCAATCTGTATTGAGAAACTTGGCTTTATGCAGCCCATAAAGCAAGCATATGGCCAAGAAAAAAACACCACAGTTAAGTGCAGACTGTTTTACAGATTGAGCAGTAAATAAATGCAGATGTGCACTCACAAGCAGGCTGTTTATTATAGAGCATTCAGGGTATCCCTCTGGCCAAACAGCAACTCTTCTTTCCAAAGTATAGTATATAGGAAATCAAGAGAAAACAAGCGATAGTGCAGATCAATTAATATAAAACACCTTTTAATCTAAGATAACACTCACATAAGGAAGACAAGTAAAAACATATGTGGTATCCCAAATGGCAAAGCTGGAACCAGGAGCCGCTGATCTGTCCCTGAAGGTGATGGTATTCAGTTCACTGACCCTCCGGAAAGGTCAGGCTCAGGAAACGGAAAAGAGCATCCAGGCAATCCAGCTATGAGGGTCCACAAGTCCTAGTCAGCTCCAAACGCGTTTCGGTAGTCACCTTTTTCAATGGCATAACTAGGAATCGTCCACAAGCACATATTTATGGCGCATAAATATGTGCTTGTGGACGATTCCTAGCGCTTGTTTTCTCTTGATTTCCTATATACTATACTTTGGAAAGAAGAGTTGCTGTTTGGCCAGAGGGATACCCTGAATGCTCTATAATAAACAGCCTGCTTGTGAGTGCACATCTGCATTTATTTACTGCTCAATCTGTAAAACAGTCTGCACTTAACTGTGGTGTTTTTTTCTTGGCCATATGCTTGCTTTATGGGCTGCATAAAGCCAAGTTTCTCTATACAGATTGCATATATGTCGACTTGAAAATTGAGGAAACTCCTTTAAGGGAAAGTAATATTTTTCCATTTGTGTGTGTTTTTCACATGGTGATATTGGGGAGCGCTTTATTGACTGCCTGATAGAGGCAGCAGCAACGCCAACAGTGAAACCCCAGCAGCTGATCTCCTGTCCCACCCTACCAGCAGCACAGTCACAAGGTGTTTCTGGATTCCGTGCAGTGTGTGACTGTGTGCACTGCACACTGAGCCTGGATCTCCGTCCAGTCAGTGACCGCACAGGATGGCAGTTGCAACCCCTCAGCTATACATTAACTGTTCCTTCCTATACGTGAAGGGAAGACACTCGTCTCTTCTCCTCCTGCACTCTGATTACTAAGCCCTCCCCCTTCTGCATGTTGGTGCACGGGGAGCTGCTCCTAGACCATCACAACACCAAAAGTTTAACGTCTCATACCTTGGATTTCTACAGTGAGGGTTAAGTGTGTTTTTTTTTTTTATACCAGAGCTATGTATATATATATATATATATATATATATATATATATACATACATACAGCATTGTCTCTGTGTGTGTTATACTGTGTGTCTGTATGTCTGTATATATATATATATATATATATATATATATATATATATATATATATTTATTTATTGGGCTAGTTTTTGGGGAGGATCTGCACTCATGCATTAGAAAACACTCTGGTGCTCAGGATGGGTGCCGGACGGGGTCCCGACAGTCGGGATCCCGACAGGCATTTACCCGACGTCGGGATCCCGACTGTCAAAACACAGACAGCTGGGTTCACGACGACCTTCGGCTATTTTCCCTCATGGGGGTCCACGGCCCCCATAAAGGGAGAATAGAATAGGTGGCTCGCGTAGCGAGCCACCATGCCCGCAGCATGGCGAGTGCAGCAAGCCCGCAAGGGGCTTCGTTGTGCTCGCCATGCTGTCTGGGTCTGGCCAGTCAGGATCCCGATGTCGGGATAATGACTGTCGGGATCCCGACTACAGGATTGTAGATGGATGTGCATATACCATAAGTAGTGGCACTCAGAGACTTGTACAGTTCAAATATTTTTTATCCAAGCGTGCAAGAGACCCAACTTTTCGGGGTCTATAAAACCCCTTTGTCAAGGTGCAAAAACACGTTTTATAACACACACACACACACACAATACTGTGCACTATATACCACGAAACATTGGACCTTATGTTTGGATAAAAACATTTGAACTTTACAATATAAACCCTGGCAATGCACATGTAACCCCTGGCAATTAGTATGTAATCCCAGGCAGCGACCACGCAACTCTTTGCACTGTGCATGTAACTCCTGGCAACGATCATGTAGATAGGTGGCACAATATGTAATAGGCATTACAGTTGTGGCATAATGTGTAAAAGGCATTACAGGCCCTCATTCTGATTCAGGGTATAATATGCGCATGTGCAGCAAACCCTTTGCAAACGGCTCGGGTACTTGCATAGTCGCCGAGCCGTTCGCAAGATCGGGCAGGCAGGGGGCAGCAGGGATATACCTTTCTTCACTGTGTGAGGGTTTGCCACCAATTCCTTTTCTGGCACTGGGCACCAAAATGTCTAGATACAGTGTTGCTGTTACTGGGCACATTTTAAGTATCAGTGGAACTACTACTGTGGGCATTATACACTCTTTTTTTTTAACGTGCACCTTCGGCAAGCATTGTGTCTTTGTAAAGTATGGGAGGGCGCAAATTTATAGTTTGCAAGAGGGTGCCGAACACCCTAGCACCGGCCCTGATCATAGTGCACATGCACGAGACAAAATGCTCGGGTATGTGATGTCAACGCCATCATCGTTCAGCCAGAATCTGACACAGAGTTATGGAAGAGTCATACTAACTCACATTTACACAGACTGGGAAAATCATTAGATGGTGGGTGAATTGCATTATACTGTAGATATGCGACAGAATACTGGATTGCAAAATGTTCTCAATTCACTTGCAGATTTACACAGGACGGGGTTTCACTCTCTCAGGGTGGTGCCTAGCCACTCACCGTCATCTGCAAATTTGCAGGTCAGCGATCAGGTCTGAATCAAACCAATAGTCATAGTGCTGTTTCCTGCATATTGAGCATGGGTCCCTTCTGCAGACTATTGATTTCCAGCCTTTTTTTCTGGTTATACACTAATCCAATTAGTATTATAAGCATCCATACCATATTAGTGAGAGTTGTGCATCAGTGGCTAAACCATGTGAAACGCTAATTAAGGAAACAGGTAAGGCATGTAGAAATAATATTTGCAATTGTATTTACTTAATAAAATATATAAAAATGTATTCTCTCTCAAAAAGTATATCAAATTAACACAGTGTATGGTATATATATATATATATATATATATATATATATATATATATATATATATATATATATATACTGGGTAATGGTGGCACTCGAATGAAATAAAGGAAACCAGATAACTGGATCAAATTCCAGTCATCTGGTGTCCTTTATTTCAGTCAAGTGCCACCGTTACCCAGTATCTATCTACTCCAGGAACATCCCGGACAAACATTGCAGGGGGCACCATGTAATTATTTCTACAGTGGGCTATTATAGCGGAGTGACGCATCACCCAGTTATTATATATATATATATATATATATATATATATATATATATATATATATATATATATGGCAGTGATGGTGTGGCCCTCGGAACTGTATCCACAAATAATCAGGCTAGAGCTATAGTAGATAAACAACGTTTCAGTTGTATTTAGCAACTTTTTTCAAGTCATACCTCATATATATATATATATATATATATAAAACACATTGTTATCATGATTACCTAATATAGTATTGATTAAAAGATCATTAATACATTCATCTCTGAGAGGTGGATCAAGATTTTCGGTCTATGCAATCTATAAGTATACAGTCATTGACTGCCGACAGACTTATTTTCAGGTCACTAGAATTGCCAGAATCTGTTCAATATATCCAGTATGTCAGACAACTATAGGGACAGCACATCAATATCTGTGAGTTACCTGTCTTTTATCCAGGAGACGGAGAGAATGTGTCTCTATTGCCTCCTGAGCGGCTTCTTCCATGCAGGGAAGGAATTTCAAGGTTGTCCTGCCACTACGTCCACAATGGCCATGCAAGTGATTTAGCGGTGACGGGCAAATATCCTGCTCCTCTCTCTTATGGACCTATTGTGGGTCAATGCTGAATATTTACCTATGAGGAAGTAGAAGTATAAACTTTCTGTGTTGCTATGGAATGTGATATATTAAAATTCCAGTTTGATCAATATAGGACATATTTTTATCTAGCTGTGAAAGCAGGTCATTGCCTATAAAAAAATGGACATATATTTTTTATTTATTTTTGGTGATTCTGGAATATATTAATAAATTAGCACTTTCGTTTTTCCCTTTTTTTATTTTATTAAAGTGAATTTCTAAATGAACTTGTTTATGGATTTTTTTCCACAAAGGAAAGTTCTATAAACATTTCAGATAAAAAAAAAAGTAAAGACAATAGTTTATTGTCCAGCAGTATTCTGACAGTGACTGATGATAATAGACTAAAAACATATTATGTTTTCAGTCCAGAGACATTGCATTGTATGCAATTAGATTATGTTGTCCCCCTTTGAGTTAACATCACTCATCACAAGCTAATTGACTTAAAATTAGACTTAATAAAGTAATACAATGCATTTATATGAATAAGATATCAATTTGTAGGACAGATATATAAAAAAAAAGGTTTCAAGGTTCACCAGATCATCATAAATCAAAAGACTTCAACATATTTGAGGTTGTATACAGAGGATGTTATAAAAAGCTTTTATAGTCTACAATATATATATATATGTATATATATATATATATATATATATATATATATATATATACAGTATATATATATATATATATATATATATATATATATATATATATATATGTAAATGTGTGTTATCTTAAAGCATATTTCACTATATTTTATAGCATCTGATAAATTTATATATTAAAAAACAATCTTTGACAGCAGATAAAAATGGAATATAAGTGAGTAATGTAAAAAGGTCTCTCAGATTTCAAAAATCACTTGCCTACCACTTAAAGTTGTGAAAGATGTACTTACCACAAGAGGTTGTTGGAAGATTAGCAACATTTATTAGACTTTTTCTAACACTCGTTTATGAGTAGCAACAATAATATAGCTAAAGGATTGCCAAAATCCTAGATTGTTGCAGAAATTTCTCTACCTGTAGAAAGTGATGGTAAAGTGCAGATGGTCTTTACACTGGCTTAAGGAAAACGATTAGTAGAGTGAAGGTGTTCCTTGCATGGAGTAACTATGGGCCTTATTTTGGTTCACTCTTTCTGACAAAATACTTCTTAGATGGACAAAACCATGTGCACTGCAGGGAGGGCTGATGTAACATGTGCAGAGAGAATTAGATTTGGGTGAGTTATTTTGTTTCTGTGCAGGGTAAATACTGACTGCTTTATTTTTACACTTCAATATAGATCTCACTTTGAAGTAAAACCCCACCCAAATCTAACTCTCTCTGCACATTTTGCATATGCTCCCCTGCAGTGCACATGGTTTTGTCCATCTAAGAAGGATTTTGTCAGAAAGAGTGAACCAAAATAAGGCCCTATGTGTGGTGTGCTATGGGAATCTTTTAACTTCTTCTATAGTTGTCCAATAGCAGATAATTAAATTTGTAGACATACAGGGTGACATTTAATAGGATGCGAGTTTTAGTAACATTTCAAATTCACATATTTAATGAGATGCATGTTCCGGGCAAAAAAAAGTGCGAAAACGTGCAATAATGTGTGATTTTTAGTCATGAAACTGTGCGATTTTAGTCATGAAAATGTGCGAATTTGAGGAACTGTGTGAATTTGTGTTTAAAAAATGAAAAAAAGAATGGCGTGAGGTCCCCCCTCCTGAGCATAACCAGCCCCGGGCTCACTGAGCCGGACCTGGTTCCAAAAATACGGGAGACAAAAAGAATAGGGGTCCACCATATTTTTTAAACCAGCCACGGACTCCTGGACTGGTCCTGGTTCCACAAATATACGGGGGACAAAAATCTGGGGGTCCCCCATATTATGAAACCAGCACCAGGCTCCAACAGCTCACGGTGTCATGCCACAGCCGGGGTACACTTTTTACATAAGGTCCCTTGGCTGTATCATGAGCACCGTGACTGGTCAGCCTTGGACGGGGTACTTGGGGGAGTGGGGACCCCTCCAATAAAGGGGTCCCCCCAGGCTTCACCCATCCAGGGCTGAAGCCCGGGGCTGTCACCAACATCCCTGGGCTTTGGACGACTGACTGATAGGGTTAAAACACTCATTCATAACATTGCTTTATACAGGTGAACTATAAGTGCCTGCAGGCCTCCCCCACATGCTGGGACTTGGCGAACCACAAGTTCCAGTATGCAGGGCATTTATGGGCCTGCTGGGACTTGTAGTCCACTTGTAAAAAGAATGTTAAAATAAAACACACAGAAAAGTAGAACTTTATTACACACACCTCACTTTTACACCAATATACTTACTGACCCAGGGTCCAGCGCTGACTCCTTCCACCAGAGCCAGCTCACCCCGCACTGACAGTGGGGTGAGCCGGCTTCCTCCGGCGATAATCACAGCTTCTATAGCACTGGGACAGCGCTACAGAGGCTGCTAGCGTGGTTGGTCGATGCGTCTCCATGGGAATGCAGAGCTCAGCCCTGATTGGCTGAGCTATGCATCTCCATGGAGACGCATCGAGCCAAAGACACTAGCAGACGCTGTCCCAGCACTATAGAAGCTGTGATCAGCACTGGAGGAAGTCGGCTCACCCCGCTGTCAGTGCATTAATTTCCACTCTTTTCCTGGCTACTTTGACCAACTCACAGCTCACAACACTATTGGGTACTTATGTATTATCTGGGCTCCCATGTTAAATGCACCCCATTTTTTCATACCCCTACTATCCAACTACGCATGGAGTTGATTTTATATAGTGTGGCGAGCGCAGCGAGCCACCGTGCCCGAAGCGTGCAGAGCGCAGCGAGCCCCGCGAGGGAACGCGGTCTCATAAAAAAATCGGGAGCCCAGATATTACATAAGTACCCACTATTGTTTTCATCTAGACATGTGGACAGTTTAATACACTATGAATATGTTTTTCTTCTACACAGTAAGACATTCAGCAATACTCCAAACATCACATAATGCAAAGAAGATAGGTGCTAGACTGAATTGTCCTTTTGTTATTATGTTGTGTGTGTGTGTGTGTGTATATATATATATATATATATATATATATATATATATATATATATACACAACAATCTGCCCGGTGAACAACTGTGAGTGGGTACCGCCCCTGGAAGGGAGTGAATCCCCATCACTGACGACTTCCTCCTGGTCCCAGTTGCTAGGAGAAGGACGCCGTCCCCAGTCCCTGGATCGATCTACACTTGTCTGCAACAACAAGGAATAAACATAACAGTATGATTAATGCAATGTTGAAAGCATTATAAATACAGTGTAAACTGCACATGAGAATATCAATTTAAGACATTCCAATTCAGACCACCTGAATTGCAATGTCTTATATTGATATTGCAAACAACTCTGTCTAGACATACTTAGAGATTTTTGCTTGTTTTTAAAAAGTTCACTATGTTTGTACCCCCTTTATTCAAATTTGGTAACCATGGTGTCTAATGTTTCCTCCATTGCTGTTGGATCACTCACAATACGCCATGCCCACAGCATCTCTGGTTATATCTAAGTGCAGGGTGCGGCAACCCCAAAAAAACAGCATAAGCTAGAAAGCGCAGAGCAGCACATCATTGAAAATACTATAGTGTTAATATATATCAGTGATAAGAAGCCAAAGTTATATATAGAAGTGTGTGTGTGTGTGTGAGAGAGAGAGATAGAAAGAGAGAGAGAGAGAGAAAGAGAAAATAAAATATTTACTGTAGATAGAATGTAAATGTCTGCCACACTGGAACCATCCAGCCCAACTAATCCAGGGGCACCACACCCCAGACCTCCGTTACCCTAAATTGGGTCTACGATTAACCAGCATAGAGCCACATGATAAAGGCTCCTTATTTAAATGTATCCAAACTAAGAGCTACCTACCTTGGAGCAACTCCATAATACTCCATGTGGTATATCAGGACCTCCATCTCCTCCTAATGCAGGCTCCTATCTGCCTCTCACAACATACATATAGGGCAGTATTCAATTACTTTTTTTGGCATGTGCAGCGAATCCTGTTTAGGATTTGCTGCACATTCGCCACGTTCTGGAGGGCTGGAGCATTCGCTGCCAGCCCTCCCTCTCACTCTATTCAACACCGCAAGGGCTCTATGCCCCTGGTGGTGATTTTAACCCCTGCGAATACCACAGGGAGCCGGGGGACTGTGGCAGCCAGGGAGATGGAACCCTCCCTACCTGTGCCTGACACTTCTGTGCCCCCCGGGAGAGCTGGCAGAGGAAGCGGTGGAGGGAGCCGCTGCACTGGTCCTGCTCGTGCATATTTAATGAGCGGGACCAGTGTGCAGTGAATATTAATGAGCGATTCCCCGACCCCTGCTGGCGTATGTGTAAAGAAATAAAATTAAATAAATATATATATATATATATATATATATATATATATATTCATGTGCAGCAAGCACATTAATAAAAATAGCATGCCCCTTCACAGAATAAAATTACTGATTTTTTTACACCAAATAAAAAAAAACCTTTATTTTAAAAGATCACATTCCAGTTCACCATAAAAAGATGGCGATTGCTAAACAGTGACTCACAGCGGAAATCACGTTGAAAGCAATTCGCCATCCGAGCATTGAATACACTCACGGCGAATGTAAGTGAAAATTCCATTTAAAAACAACAGCGAATTGCAGCAAGCATAAAACGGAGAGCTGTCTGGCATTCACTGTTTACTTTTGGCGAACAGTGAACATTGAATAGGGTGAATCAGATTTTCAGTGGAAACAGCCCGATTCGCCATAAAAAACTGTGAATCCTGAGCATTGAATACTGCCCATAGATAGTGGCAGGTGCTCAATTAGTTTAGCAATACCATTCAGGTACAATGCAAGGATGGGTAATACTGAGTAAGCAAAAATCTTGTAACCAATATCTTTGAATTCTATTATCATGTACTATTCTAGACTGGTTACTAATACCATTCATGGATTCCTACTTACTCAGTATTATCCCTCCATTCAATGCACATGAATTATATTACTAAACTAATTTAGCACCTGCCAAAATCTATATGACTATTGGCTGTCACATGTTTTGGATAGCCAATAACATACCGCTTTGAGAATCAAGTAAATCCAGATAAAACCGAACCCGCACATCTCTCTTAATGCATGAAGCACATAAATAATGGCAAGCTTTATTTTAAACAGTAAATAAAATAAGATGAGTCCCATCCTAACTTTCAATAATTCTGCATATTTTAAACTTGACCTTCCTTGCAGAACAACTTCTGGCGATCTCCTGGTTTAAATAATTACCCTCCGGAGTCCAGTGACAGCAGCAACATTGCATGCACAATGGAGTTTGAGTGCTCTAGTGCTCAGTCTCCGCAATGCTGATGGTGCTTAAATCACTGGAAAAATGGCCACAATGTCATTTTCCCAGAGATCTGAGCATGTGCAGTAGGGTCAGAGCACTCTAGTATGCTGTGCTGCTCTAGGCAGAAAAGAGGGGACCTGGCTGGATGAGGCTTCATATGGACCGCCTCCTCTCATAAAATGCCTGTTTGCAGTCTACAGTATGAAGAATAAATCTGCTAAAATTACCTTATTTTTTATATTATAATGCCATATTAATCTTCCAAGAATTTCAGTCGCTCACCATATTTAGATGCATAACTCCCAGAGACAATGGAAACACCCGCCTGTGGGCTACAAGCCATGAAAGGCACCTGCATGTACAGCACACGCAGCACTTGTGTGGCTCACAGTTGGATCCAAGTCTCCAACGGAGCTCTGAGACACACTCAGTGCTGATGCATAGTTGATTGGCTCTATCTCAGGGACCCTGCTAACACCTGCAACAGGGGAAAGGACAGCCACTGCATTGCAGCAAGCAATGGTGCACCTGCCACAGCTGCTGGACTGTGAGATTGTGTTAACGTGTAACATGCTAGGTACATTTTATTTTGTATTTAACCATAAATATCAAATTGACAGAACTTAAAAAATTCAACATACATGGTAAAAATGTAAGGGGTTTATATACTAAGATGGGAGTTCTATTGAAGATTGGATGTTAATATGGGCTACCAATCAGATTATATTTCTTATCTTCTAGAAGGTACTAAATAATTAAGAAGAAGATTCAAATTGGATGCTATGGTAACTCCCCATCTTCAATGAACTCCCATATTGTTAAATGTACCCCTAATGGTGTCGTTTTGGACAGGACACCAAACAATCTTGCTGTGGCTCAAAATTAATTGTCGTCTTAATCTCAGATTTTAAGATTAATGTTTGAGATTTATTTTCATTAATGAAAATCTTATATGCTTTTATTAAGTACACAGTCTGCTCTTCACAAATAAATAACGATAACTAATAATAAAATTATAAATAGACCACAAACATTACTTTACTTTCACCTATTTTTATTTCTCTTCTGGGACAGCATTTTGTTTAATGCCCTTTTATACAACCTTAATTACTGAGAAGCAGATAGCTTTAAGTAAAGAATAACATTTCACTTTAACATCCACAATAATCTATTGTAAAGCCAGCTAAGCTAGTCTCCAAATACAGGGGAAATGTTATTAAATGTTCAGCAAGCTGTCAAGGGGCCATGAGTCAGTAGTTTACAGTTATCAAAAGTAACAAGGTTGTTCGAATTTTCTTCCAACAAAGCTGGGGAGCTTACATTAGGATTAAGTGCACTTTGATTAGTGCATCCACAATTCTCTATGTACTTTTAATTAGTAGGCCCCTTTTGAATAATATAGATAATTTGACAATCTTCTTGTATAGAAAAATATTTTTTACTAAACTAACTCTCTATTTAATTATTTCAAACATCATTTTAGCAAATTTAAGTTAAATGCAAATCATTTTAATACTGTATATTGCACCATTTGCAGGAATGTAGTTGCTGAAACTTTATGTTGACAAACACTTTGTCTTCAATGTTTCACCTTTTAACATTTAGGAGGAAATTTACTAAGATGGGAGTACTATTTCACATAGGATGTTGCTTTGGGCAACCAATCAGATCCTGCCTATTATCTACTAGAAGGTGCTAAATAAATAAGAAGTAGATTCTTATTGGTTGTCCATAGCAATGGGAAATAGTACTCCCATGTTAGTAAATTTCACCCTTATATTGCATTATACATTTCAATTGACCTCTCTGGGAGAAGCACGGAGAGGAGAAGCAGCAGGTGTCTGCAGGGGAGAGAGACAGACATTGATGTCATTAGGCCCACATCAATAATGTTAAATAAATATTATCTCTGCACTAATGCATTTGTAGCAAGACTGACATGGAGGAACTCCACACAATTAATTAGATATAACATTAATTTTTATTCAATACGGTTTAATAAAATATGAATAATTTGTGTGCATAGTGTCTTAGACAGTTGTAAGAGTAGAGGAAGGTCACTTAAAAGAAAAAAGTTCCCTGTAGTTTATAGCAATAAAAATGTTCTGTATTATATCATGATTATTACCATTTAGGTGAACAGATCTTGTCCCGACTATACTTACAAGTGAGATTCCTTAATCCAGCAATGCCCGTACTCCACTCATATGAGTCTGTAGGGTTCAGGCAATCTTGGAGTACTTTACTCTACCAGGATAGAGGTGGGTGGGTGAAATACCACTGCCACCGCACTAAGGGTAATATGCGGCTATAGTGTGCTGTGCAATTTCTTCCCAATCTTAGTCTGTCGTACATACCACTGTCACTCATAGAAACACCAATATGATCCCCAGCGCTGGTAGGAAGTATTTTTCCTCAGATGTTACCCAAAACAAAAGGAACAAAAATATATAATAGTTTACAGTCATACTGTTGAAGATTAATCTGATGGTCCCGTACCATTATAATTTGTCTACTGTATGGGTAGACTCCAAGCATGTATGATGGAGGGGTATCGTCACCGTAAAAACCTAAATTCCTTAATTCTGGTCGTCAATTACTCCAAACAAAAGGAAATACCACATTAGTGTAATATCGTTTAGACTGTTGAATGGAGATAAATACAGAGCATATAATACCACCAAGACCTGTACCGTCTTGATTTGTATACGGGTAGATAACAGGCATCAATAAGGAGCAGTCATGTCACTTTAAATCAACTTTTCCTTGGTCCCAGAAACCAATGGTTTATAAAATAGAAAAATCGGCATATGATGCAATACAATTTTTTATAACAAAAAAGTGTAGAACAAATGTCTATTTCCTCTATCTTGTAATTTACATAGAATAGAAGACTATATGATAAAACCCCAAAACTATGTAAAACAAACTGATTACCAAACGTATATCAGTAGAAACAGTTGCCACCAAAATGAATGGTTAGAATCCATACCAATATGGCAGTTGACTCATTTACGTTGAAACTGCACAGATTAAAAAAAAAATTAGCAGTCAAGTGGATGGCATGAAAAAAAGGTTTTTAACTAGTGGGTACAAAGAAGAAACTATTGATAATTCAAGATTGAAAGCAAAGATTCTAGATATGAAAAACCTACAGATGGAGCCTCTCTCATTCAGCCGGGGGCTGGAGAGAGAATCGCCAGCCGCTTGCCTCTGCCAGTCCCTGCAATGTGCAAACACATCCCTTACAACTTTATAATGAAGGCCTTAGAAGTTATTATTAATGGTAAAAAAATATACCATCAAATATTTTATAACATGTCACACTTTTATCAATATTTATGCCATTAAGTGCAATTGAAATTTATTTTACATTGGTAGGACTAGCAGACCCTTCAAAGTCAGACTGATGGAGCACATCCATAATATACTAAGGAATAGAGAAACGCACGTGTTGTCTATGCATTTCAAAAAAATCTGTCAATGCAATTTGGGCCATATAAAAAACTTTTATATCTTACGTAAAATCAACCCCCAGAAAGAGTTGGTGATATAACAACTGCGCTAGCAATGAGTGAAATTACTAGCATCTTCAACTATCAAACCTTGGCCCCTGATATGAGTTGAAGTGGTTTATGTGAGGTTTCTTTTTTATATTTTTTTTCTTCAAAGTTTCACTATTAAAGCTGAAGTCTAAAAGATGTATCAAATTTTAAATAATTTTTTAAAAATATTTATTTTATAAATATGAACCTCTATACAGTATATTCATTATATATATATAGAGATACACATTTATATGTATCTCTATATATTCATTATATATATATATGCTTTTTGCCACGTCATATTGCCACTCCAACTGTTGCTGCTTTGTCTTTTAGATCTTGAACATTGAATTTCCATCTATGACTTCTTATTCTTATATTCAATCAAATTGCTATATTGGACTGAACGTTATCAAAATATAGAAGTGGAATGCAAGGACCGATAATAGTACATCCGGGATAGAGATATATGGAATGCACATTCCATTTCCTTTCTTCGTAATGAAACACAAAGGCGTCACTTCCACCGTCCGAGTTGGAATACGTCACCTCTGCTTCCAGCTGGTCCGGAAGGTGGAAGTATCCATGCTGCGGGAGCCGGTCTCTTACCAGAGTGTCAAATTTAAAAAGTGAATATTGGATCTGGACCTAACTTGGGGGACTGCATAGGATTTACGATCTAGGATGAATCTATGTCTGATATTAGGTTTTTAACCATGCCCCTAATTAGAGGTATAAAAACTGGTCACCAAACATCCTCTCCTCACACCTTGATAAAGATACTATGGGTATCAAATGCGTTTGTGGTCTGGAGAGAGAAGTGTCACCCATGCTGTATTTTGCCCAGTGGAGCTTCCAGGGACACCTGAGGATATTCACACCATGCCTTTTTAGTCTGCAAAAAATAATTTTTGCAGACCAAAACACAGGGTGAGAGTCAGCTTGGCTACATTGCTTTTATTGTACTTTTACTTAATTTTATTTAGTTCCATTCAACATATCAAACTACACTATTGTGAAATAGCATTTCCTTTGGAGTTATTGACTACCAGAATTAAGGAATTGAGGCTTTTACAGAGACATTGTCACTCCATTATACCTGATTGGAGTCTACCCATACAGTAGACAAATTATAACAGTAAGGGACCATCAAATTCTATACTATGTGATAAATATCAGATTACTCCTCATCAGTATTACAATATTGTATTGTTTTCCTTTTGTTTTGGGTAACATCTAAGGAAAGATTCTTCCTATCAGTGCCAGGGATCATATTGTTGTTTCTATGTGTGGTGTGGTATTGTATTGTTTTATGTTTTTTGGTGAAACATATTACCCAAAGTGTTCCTCTAGAGCAGCTGTTGCACATAAGTGTTTCAACAACTTTCTATATCTATTGATACCACTGTCACTGTTTCCAGGCTCTCGAATATGGGTCCTGCCTCCAGGGGTACACAATTAAATGAAGGGTTCATGGTAATGGCTTTGATGTGTTTCGCTCCTGATTGGAGCTTTATTAAACATAATTCACCCCCATAATGGTAAATCCCATGAATTTTAGGTCCCCATGGAGGGGTTGGGTTAAAGATTACAGAAATTGTCAACATTTTAGCCATGCCCTTTGTAGAGACCCACAATGCTTGGATTTATCTGCATGGCCTTCCCACCTTCCGAGTAAATAGTTGGGATGTCGGCAGAGTAGCCACATATACATATCCCTAAGAGAACGTGTGCATCCAAGTTTTGTGTAGAACAATCTTTTATCAAAATAGCCGAATTTACATCAAGTGCATGTGTAACCCAGTCAATGGGACCATAAGAGGTAAGACCGTATTTAAATCAGGCAAAATGTTGCATATATGTCTGGGTGGTAGAAGTAGTCACTACACAATAATACACAATAATATTTTATTTTAGAAGCTTAATAAATGTTCCCCTTATTGTTTCCTAGCTGGATCACATATGCACTTTATGTTTATTGCTGCTAGAAGTGAATAAATTAGTAAAAACATGAAATGAATGTACTTTACCAATACAATATTAAATAAATTGCCACCTTATGTATAGTGCCTGTTTTAGATTGTGATTCTAAATATTCACAAATTTAACCTATTATTTGATGAACCATCTATCTATGAAAATGAATGAAAAGTGACACGAGACATACTGTACATTAATTGAATGTATATAACTAATATTTATTTTGAAAGAAAAACATTTATCATTTCTGAGGCAACAGTTAAAATATTGAATAATTCAATTAATTCTGAGCACTTACTTTTAGTTTTGTTTATTTTTAAATTATAGAGTGCCAGTTTATTTTTTTAATTTTTAACCTTAACCTACAGTACTGCATTTACTGTAATTCCAAAAATGTTTTTTTTTTTTTTCAATATTTCTTTCTTCGGAAATGTTTTTTGTGACTTTTGTATTATTACACAAAATAAAAAAGCGAGCAAATTCAAAAATCTGTATTATGTTCTCTACTATAATACTGATATATCATTCTTGAAATACTTTCTGAAAATAGGAGTTTTTATAAAATGTGATAATTGTTTGATGGAAACCACAGTTTTAATTGTAAAACAAACAGGTTACTGTACTGTTTAGAAAAATAAATCAACTTTTTTTAAACTGCACAAACTTCATATACTATAGCATCATGTTATTTTGGCTCCAGATTTTAAACTGCAGTTTAAGCGCTAAATAATTTTGTTTTATTTAATTCCTTCTGCTTGGTTTTTTTAAATTGTACAGTGTGACTTTGCTGTTGTATATTTGGTCCCAGTTTGTTATCTATCATACAACAGCATTGTTAACTGGCACTCTTTCAACTGCCACATAGCACAAAGCCATGTCTGCGTGTCATTTAAAGGGTAGACATTAATACTCTAAACAAATCAATGGTTTTGTGCTTCAGCCCAAGGACAGTGGAATTGTTTAATAACTAGATGCTGTCAACACAAAATGACATAAAAGTAAGCACATGTAGAAAGAATGACATTCCTTCAAAGAAAGGACAAAAAGTCAACATTCTTGACCTTAACGATAAGTGGGAAGGATGTCTAAAATATGTTATTCTTAGTAGAAAAAAGGATTGTTAAAACATGAACACATTATGCTAGTAATACAGAAAACTATTCAATGTAAAATAACGAAAAATGAGTTCCCTCTAGGGGATGCAGTCAATTTACAGACAGACGCTTGGCCGATGGTCATTATATCGACACCCATTGGACAACAATCAAAATACTGACACAGTCAATATACCAACATTCATTATACCAACATGTTCAATTGACAGACTTGGTCAAAATACTGACATTTAACATGCCGACAGGTGAACATGTCGACATGAGCTTTCAAGCAATTTTTGCCCCAAAACAGATGTTTTCATACTTTACCATACTGGAGGACCTGGAGGAGGACAATAATAGTGTGCCGAGCTGAGTGATCCATGCAAGGGGATGCAGTACACTTAGGCAGTATCTATGTTGACATACACACAAAAACCCATAGAAATGCATGTCGACCTGTGGGTGACATTGCACACAACCCAACGCATGGCTGGCCTGAATCTGGCTTCACAGCTACTGTAGGCTGCACAGCCAGGATGCTGCCGATACTGTGCAAATATTTCACTTTGTAGCAAACCGCTCACATCTCAGTGCTGTGTCTGCAAACACGCGGGCGGTGTGCAGGCAGTGACAGTGAGGGCTGAGGCAGCTTTAGCAGAGCAGGGAGAGAGCGCCTTTTCAGCATGGCGCCTCCCTGCTTTGCAGGAGCTGCTGAGTGGGTAGCGCCGGCCCTGCCTTTAGAGATGAGTATATTATTAGATGCCTTTAGAGATTAATTAACCAAAGGCATTTTTGGGGAACTGCACTATATCATCAAGGAGGATTTATACATTAATTGAATCTGTTCAGGGACATATCTGACTATAATTGTTTGGATAATTCTATATTTACCATCACCTGCCAACTTTGACCCATTGGGTCCTAGGTTGTATATGTGATGCTCAGTGGTGCACCTCCGAGTTATAACACATTTTATAAAGGAAGGGGGGGGAAGAAAATAAACTTGGATCGGGTGCACTCTAGGTCCCCTGAGTGAAGTTATTCTGATAAAGTTTATTTATTCATTTCATTGTTTATATTTTATATTTTTATGGATTTTTTTCTGCTGTGCACATTTCTCAAATGTTAAAAATATATATATATAAATAAATAACATAACAATATTGCTGTGTAAATAAAGTTTCCAAGATCCCTGCTATTTTATAAGGATCATTTAGTCAGATACTGGTATAATCAATATGTCCTGTTTGTTCAGCTATTATAGACAGTATGCCAATAAAAAATAAAAATGACCATCATATAACCCTATCAACAAAACACCATTGATGTTGTGGGTATTTCACTCAATTTAAATAGTGATAAGGGTCTAATCATTGGTCAAAATAATTTTTTGGGGAAAAATAAACAAACAAAGTATATACACCAATTCTATATACATATATACATTTATATTTGCCCACCTCTATCTCAAGCTCTCCCTGTAGCTGTTATCACTATCATCCTTATAAAATCGCAGGGATCTTGGAAAGTTTATTTACACAGCAATATTGTTATGTTATTTATTTATTATTTTTAAAAAATTGTTTTCTCATTTGAGAAATTAATATAATTCGTGCACAGCAGAAAAAAAATCCATAAAAATAAAAAATATAAACAATGATAAAATGAATAAATAAACTTTATCAGAATAACTTCATTCAGGGGGCCTTTAGAGATTAATAAAAGTTCTTCAGAACTGACCACAAATCAAAATTAATTGCATTAATTAAGTAGTTACATAGTTACATAGTTACATAGTAGATAAGGCTGAATAAAGACTTGCGTCCATCTAGTTCAACCTACGTTTAATAGCTTATCCCTTGTAAAAGACAGAATATGTTTCTTATTAGTACCCTTGGATATTTTTATCCAATAAATGCTTGTCCAACCTTATTTTGAACGTATTTATTGTATCTGCTGACACCACCTCTCCAGGAAGAGAGTTCCAAAGTTTGACTGCTCTGACAGTAAAGAAATTTTTTCTTTTGAGGGAACGAAATTTTCTTTCCTCTAATCTAAATTCATGCCCTCGCGTCCTAGATTCCTTTCTTGCCGTAAAAAGGGTGCTTGAGAGTTCCTTATATTTGCCCCTGATATATTTGTACATATTGAGCATGTCCCCCCTTAAACATCTCTTATCTAGTGTAAATAGTCCCAGCTTGCTTAATCTCTCCTCATAGCTTAAATTCTCCATTCCCCTAATAAGCTTTGTTGCTCTTCTTTGGGTTTTTTCCAATTCCATGATGTCCTTTTATAGTGTGGGGCCCAGAACTGTACTACATATTCAAGGTGTGGTCTAACCAATGCCTTGTACAGTGGCATAATTACTTTTGAGTCCCTAGTTTCCATGCCCCTTTTAATACATGCTAGAATTCTGTTGGCCTTTTTTGTTGCAATGTGACATTGAACACTGCACCCCAGCTTATTATCTATATGGACTCCTAGCTCCTTTTCAAGTGCTGAAGTACCTAATGCCTCCCCGTTTAGGTTGTAACTTGCACACTGGTTACGTCTCCCGAGATGCATAACCTTGCATTTATCCACATTGAACCTCATCTTCCACTTTTTAGCCCACTCATCTAGATTGTTAAGATCATTTTGAAATATGTTCACATCCTCTGTTGATTTAATAACTCTGCTCAGTTTTGTGTCATCAGCAAAGATGGATACATCGCTGAGAATCCCCACCCCGATATCGTTAATATATATGTTAAACAAGATGGGCCCCAGTACCGAACCCTGTGGCACTCCACTTAGTACTGGTATCATAGTTGATACTGCACTGTTCACAACCACTTTGTTCTCTATTAAACAGCCAGTTCCCTACCCATCTACAGATATTTGCCCCTAATCCCAGGTCCTCCATTTTATTTATCAACCTCATGTGTGGTACTGTATCAAAAGCTAATCTATAGCAGTAGTATGCAATTTTAAAGAGAAAGGCCCACACTTCCCCAATATTTTATAAGGTTAGGCACTGTGGACCTTATTCAGATCTGATTGCAGGTGGGGCAGATGTAACATGTGCAGAGAGAGATAGATTTTGGAGAGTTATTTTGTTTCTGTGCAGGGTAAATACTGGCTGCATTATTTTTACATTGCAATTTCAGTTTCAACACACCCCACCAAAATTTGACTCTCTCTATACATGCTACATCTGCTCCACCACATGGTTTTGCAAATTTTTGAGAACAAATTTTTTCTGCGACTAGATCTGAATAAGGGCCAGTGACTGGAGAATAAGAAAATAATTTGGAGAAGGTAGGTTACGGCGCTAATAATCACTTTGTTTGTGGGAGCAGCTATGACTGAGTGGTCTAGTCTCACAAATAGTACAGTAGAAAAAGGGGATTGTCATGCGCTCACCTTATGTGCATGCTAAATGAAAAAATGATGTAGAGAATGCAGTCTGTTTATGTAAAATAAATAAATTTATTCAATATATAACAAATGAAATATATGCAATTGGGGTGCTAAGTCCGGAGGGTAAGTCTGGGACTTTGCAGTGGTTGTGGTGGGTGAGGAAAACTGGGAGCCCTGGTAGGGAATGGGGGTCTCAGCAGAGCCCTTTTACCATAAACCTCCTTGGTTTATGTCTCATACAGATACTCAGCGTAGATGACAAACGACGGTGGGAGAGATAAAGTACCAATTGATCTGATATGAGCCCTGGTGGGGATGAGGGTGTCAGCAGAACCCTTTTTACCATAAACCTCCTTGGTTTATGTCTCATATAGATGACCAGCGATGTAGACTGATGGTGCAGAGTTATGGTGTGAAAGATGTAACGCTCTCTGAGCGCTTACCCTGTATGCCGCAGATCAGCGCAGACGGAGGTCCGTGCTCAGCCTGGCTTGTGGAGGGGTGAGAGGCTGTAGCAGCCGCTAGCAGCCTTCCGATATCCCGGCTCCACAGGCTCTGTGGTCGGGAGGTGATGTCCGGGTTGCCGGTCTCGCGAGATCGCGGCCAGCCCTGATGACGTCACTGTGCTCCGCAACTGTCCGTGCGCTCAGCTCGACGGTGGTGGAGACTGAGCTTGAATGAGAGAAATGTGCTGAGCCTGTAGTTCAGTGACGTGAATGGTCCAACGCGTTTCAGCCACTAGGGCCTTTGTCAAGGATAAATCAGGCTGATGCTGGTTGCTGATTTATGTCAAATGGGCGGGTCTGTGGGTGGTGCTGAGTTCGAATGAAGGAGCACTGATAGGTTGAGTTAATGATGATTGACAACCGTATCTGTATAGTCATGGGCTGTGGGAAATGTCAATCACAGTCTGTAAATTGTGTGATGTTTTGTCAGGGAACTGTCTGTACAGTGGGGGTATGTACCAATTGTAATAAATGGGTTGGATATGTGCTGGTGCTGATTAAATTTATCAGCCCAGATGACTATTGTGGAAGTCTACGTTGAGGCCTCTGGGTGTCATTGTTTTAAGTGTAAAAATCCAAAAAAGTTCTCTTTTATTTAAAATTTCAGTGTGGTCTCCCCCTCTCCAGTTTTTGTGTGGTGATTCTATTATCATAAAGAAAATGCCCTGGGGATTACTGTTGTGTTTGAGTTTGTAATGCATTGAGACACTATGATTTTCATATCCTGTCCGGATATTCCTTATGTGTTCATAGATCCTCCTTTTAAAGGGTCGTATGGTCCTACCAACATATTCTAAACCGCACGGACATCTCAAGATATATATGATGCCCGAATTTTCACAAGATGTGGAATGTGTCAGTTTGAAAGTTTGTCCTGTGGTTGTAGAGGTCCATGATTGGATGGTTTTGGTGGTTATTTTAGTTAGGTTTTTGCATCCTGTGCACCTTCCACAGTAGTGGAAGCCTGTTGATGTGGTGAGTGTGGATTGGATCAGGGATTTTGGTTTGATATGGTTATGTATCAATTTCTGTTTGATGTTGGGCGCTTTACGGTAGACTATTTTGGGTTTGTCTGTCAGAACCTGTTTGAGATCTTGATCTTGTTGTAGCACATGCCAATGTTTTCGTAGGATATTGTTGAATTTTTTTGCGGATCTATTGTAGGTCGTGATGAAGGTGACTTCTTTGTCAACAGATATGTCAGGTTTCTGTTTTGTTTTGAGTATGGTTGTTCTATCTAGAGCTGTAGCTTCTTCGAATGCTGATCTGACTATGTGATTGTCATACAATTTGTTGTGGAATTGTTTCATGAGATCAGTACCCTGCGCCTCAAAATCCTCCAATTTGGAACAATTTCGCCTAATACGGCGGAACTGTCCCTTCGGAATGTTCTGAAGCCAAGGTTTGTGGTGCGCACTGGTGAACAGAATGTAACTATTAACGTCTACACTCTTCCTGTAAGTCTTGGTGTGTAGCGTGTTGTTGTCAATGTAAATGTCCAAGTCTAGGAACTGTACTGAGGTCTGGCTGATGTTAGTGGTGAAGGTGAGGTTCATGTTGTTGTTGTTCAGATATTGTGTGAATTCTGTCAATGAGTCTTGTGGGCCCTTCCAAATGAAGATGTTATCATCAATATACCTCCGCCATAGGATCAAATTGGCGCCCCAGCCATGCCCACTCTGTATATGGTCCTCCTCCCATTTGCCCATAAACAGGTTTGCATAGCTGGGCGCCACTTTTGATCCCATGGCGGTCCCTGTGGTCTGCAGGTAGAAGGTGTCATGAAACCAGGTATAGTTGTGATGCAGTATGTACTCTAGAATGTCCAGTATGAATGCTGTCTGTTCAGGTGGGAGCTCGGTGTCTTGTTCCAAAAAATGTTTAGTGCTGTGGATGCCTTGGGAGTGATTTATGATGGTGTATAATGATGTGACATCGCTGGTTGCTAACCAGTAGTCAGATTGCCATTCTATTTTGTTAAGGGTATTGATGATGTCTGTGGAGTCTTTGATGTAGGAGGGAAGTGACTGGACTATATTCTGTAGAAAGCTGTCTGCATATTGTGATAGATTTGCCGTGAGTGAATTGATGCCGGAAATTATAGGTCTGCCTGGGGGGTGCGTCTGGTTCTTGTGAATTTTTGGGAGGTAATAGAATACAGGTATGATTGGGTGATTCTGCTGTAGGAATAGGAATTCTTGTTTGTTAATGATGCCATGCTCCTTTCCTGCTTTGAGTAGAATGTCTATTTCAGATTTGAATGTATGTGTGGGGTCACTTTTAAGTGGTGTGTATGTGGTTGTGTCACTCAGTAAGCGAAGTGCTTCTGTCTGGTAGTCATGTTTATTAAGTATCACTATACCTCCCCCCTTGTCCGCTGGCTTGATGATGAGTTGTTCATTTTTTTCAAGTTCTCTAAGAGCCTTGATTTCTTTATGTGTCATGTTATTCTTGTTGGTGTGGTGGTCTGTCTGAACATCTTTCATGTTTTCAAGATCCCTGGTGATCAGAGTCTCGAATGTCTTGATGTGGTGTGATTTGACATGTGAGGGGTAGAAGGTGGATTTTGGTTTGAGGTTGGAGTGTTTGTATTTATCAACTGTATCTGCGTGGTTCCTAATGATGGGATTGGAGTTGAAGTATTTTTTTAGGGTTACTTTTCTTATATATATCTTGAGATGTCCGTGCGGTTTAGAATATGTTGGTAGGACCATACGACCCTTTAAAAGGAGGATCTATGAACACATAAGGAATATCCGGACAGGATATGAAAATCATAGTGTCTCAATGCATTACAAACTCAAACACAACAGTAATCCCCAGGGCATTTTCTTTATGATAATAGAATCACCACACAAAAACTGGAGAGGGGGAGACCACACTGAAATTTTAAATAAAAGAGAACTTTTTTGGATTTTTACACTTAAAACAATGACACCCAGAGGCCTCAACGTAGACTTCCACAATAGTCATCTGGGCTGATAAATTTAATCAGCACCAGCACATATCCAACCCATTTATTACAATTGGTACATACCCCCACTGTACAGACAGTTCCCTGACAAAACATCACACAATTTACAGACTGTGATTGACATTTCCCACAGCCCATGACTATACAGATACGGTTGTCAATCATCATTAACTCAACCTATCAGTGCTCCTTCATTCGAACTCAGCACCACCCACAGACCCGCCCATTTGACATAAATCAGCAACCAGCATCAGCCTGATTTATCCTTGACAAAGGCCCTAGTGGCTGAAACGCGTTGGGACATTCACGTCACTGAACTACAGGCTCAGCACATTTCTCTCATTCAAGCTCAGTCTCCACCACCGTCGAGCTGAGCGCACGGACAGTTGCGGAGCACAGTGACGTCATCAGGGCTGGCCGCGATCTCGCGAGACCGGCAACCCGGACATCACCTCCCGACCACAGAGCCTGTGGAGCCGGGATATCGGAAGGCTGCTAGCGGCTGCTACAGCCTCTCACCCCTCCACAAGCCAGGCTGAGCACGGACCTCCGTCTGCGCTGATCTGCGGCATACAGGGTAAGCGCTCAGAGAGCGTTACATCTTTCACACCATAACTCTGCACCATCAGTCTACATCGCTGGTCATCTATATGAGACATAAACCAAGGAGGTTTATGGTAAAAAGGGTTCTGCTGACACCCTCATCCCCACCAGGGCTCATATCAGATCAATTGGTACTTTATCTCTCCCACCGTCGTTTGTCATCTACGCTGAGTATCTGTATGAGACATAAACCAAGGAGGTTTATGGTAAAAAGGGTTCTGCTGACACCCTCATCCCCGCCAGGGCTCATATCAGTTTGACTTGTGTACTTTAACATTTGTACTTTATCACTCTCTCCCACCGGTTCCCTCTGCATGAGACATAAATCACGGGAGATTTATGGTATAAGGGGTTCCTCCGACACCCCAATCCCCGCAAGGGCTCATAGCAATCCAGACCATCCCGAGACCTTCTCCCCGCCGCCCCCCCCCCCCCCCACCATAAACACTGTGAGACATAAACCATAGGAGGTTTATGGTAAAAGGGCTCTGCTGAGACCCCCATTCCCTACCAGGGCTCCCAGTTTTCCTCACCCACCACAACCACTGCAAAGTCCCAGACTTACCCTCCGGACTTAGCACCCCAATTGCATATATTTCATTTGTTATATATTGAATAAATTTATTTATTTTACATAAACAGACTGCATTCTCTACATCATTTTTTCATTTAGCATGCACATAAGGTGAGCGCATGACAATCCCCTTTTTCTACAAGAAAATAATTTGGTTAGACATGTGTGATTCATAAGTGATGACAGCAAAAAAAAACCCATCGTATCAGATAATAGATATTTAACTTTTTTAAATAAAAATGTTATAAAGCTTCAATGCCAATGTGACAAGATGTGTAGTCTAATGTCTCCAGGTACAGTATTAAAATTTTCCCACAAATAGTGTTTTTTTTTTTACAATTGAGAAAATAAATTTTCCAGAATTTTTCCATTGACAATCATGTAAATGCAAAAACCCTCCATTGCAAATTATTAAGTACAAGTTTGGGGACTAGATAAAAACCATTCCAGAGCTTGTAGTGGCAGCTCTAGGGTGAGCCTATTTGAAGGGTATCCTGTCCAGTGGGGATGCCTGTGACAGCTGTCAACTGGGAGATGAGGAAGGAGAGATTACAGCCTCCCTGTACGGTCTTGACTGTTTTGTTTTTTACTACATTCCCAGACCACATGGGGAGTCTGTAATATCATCTTGCCCATCTCTCTGGTGACAGGTGTCACAGGCCACCGGAAAGGACACCCCAGGACAGGCACCCCCTGGACTAGACAATACAATCTCTGAAAAAAAATGTATTTATATAGTGCTCTTTCTACAAAAGGAATCAATTCTCTTTATAGACATCAAAACAAATACGCATAATGCAGAATATATGGGTAATACAGCAATAGACAAACCAAACAGACGTAAAAAGAAAAGCTTGAGTGCACAGTTTGCATAATGCAGGATTGGTGAATGCACAGTTTCATGACTGGAGCCTGTGTGGTCCAACACTTCTGGGTCTGGTTTGGTTTTTACCCATTCCCCAAGCTTGGCCAGCATCGCACACCTTCAGTACTTTAAATACTTTGGATCAATGATTTCATATTGTGCTGATTTCAGGCAGGAATTGAAGTACTGTATTTTATGGTTCCACATAGGAATTTTGAAATTCAGGCCTTTCAATATTCAACCTTTGGTATATTATCATTAGCTAGAGGGACACTAGGCAAAAAAAATTTGGTACTTGTGTATTATCACGGCGCCCCCGATATTGATCGTGCAATGTTTTCATCGCATCGCATGCCGTGCACCCGATGGCATGCGATGCGATGCAACGTGAAAATCGTATAACCACCCAAATGGGTGCTTTTAAGCACCCTAATGGGTGCTTACAATGTTAAATGCGTCCCCACACCACTCCCCACTATAAACGTGAACCCGAAGCGTGGCGAGCACAGCGAGCCCGCGTGGGGCGGCGGTACGCGTCCTACGACCTTTTCATACCCCCACTATCCACGTCGGCGTGGAGTTGTTTTTATAAAGTGTGGCGAGCGCAGCAAGCCACCGAGCCCGAAGCGTGGCGAGGGGACGCGGATACCTTCACAGGTATCCGCTTCCCCTCACAGGCTTCACAGGTATCCGAGTCCCCTCGCCACGCTTCAGGCTCGGTGGCTCGCTATGCTCGCCACACTTTATAAAATCAACTCCACACCGACGTGAATAGTGGGGGTATGAAAAGGTCGTAGGACGCGTACCGCCCACCCTTGCGGGCTCGCTGCGCTCGCCATGCTTTGGGTTCACGTTTATAGTGGGGGGGGGGTGGTGTGGGGGTGCATTTAAGATTGTAAGCACCCAGTAGGGTGCATTTAAGATTGTAAGCATTAGGGTGCTTATACAATTTTTAATCGCATCGCATTGTATGGCATTGTATGCCATATACAATGTCATACAATTTTAAAATTGTATGACATTGTACAACATTGCGCGATATCGCGTCGCATCGCATACCATCGCATGCCTTTTGGTATGCGATGCAATGGGCGCCGTGATAATACACAAGTACCAAAATTTTTAAACAAAAACAGTAAAGAATTACGAACAGTGCTTGGCTTTATGAATATTTTACATAATAGTGACTATGTGGCAATAATAAAACCATAAATGTATGTTTTTGCCACTTAAACTAATAGCTGTAATGTTGTGTGTATTTGGGCATGGTCAGATCCTGTCTACATATTACCCTCTATGAAATGTAGGTAATTATAGTTCAGCTCCAATATAATGATACTGTATGTGAACATTTTCTTTACTGTTCCCTAACGCTGTGCTTTATGGTGTCTGATTGGATATTGTGCAAACCAATTATCACATTTTATTTTCCACTCCTCCCATGTTTCTAGACTGTCAGAGTGAGCTTTTTGAAGATGCACAAGTACACAGAACATACATCAAGCCCTGTCCCTGTTTTCATGTAATGCAAACAGTGCTTCATATGACTCATATTTATTTCTTGTAGTGTGTGCAGAAACTAATGCAACAAAGAACTTACATCTGAAATATATAGCAAGAACTGTGATAAAGCAGCAGCTGCAGATCATTCTAAGTAAATAGGCCTAGAAAGTCCTGCCAAGACATTTTAATCAAGTCCATGCAGCAAAAGACAAACACATTTAAGGATGTGCTTGGCTATTCTGATGTGAAGTGTTGTTTCAGCAGATGAAGGCCAGACTACATTGTGCTAAAGTAAAATACTGTATGTCCACTTAACACTGAAATCAATTGCTTCTTTAGTTGCCTGCTATCATTTTTCAATATATTGCTTTACTTTCATCCGAAACCTCCTCAATAATTTCATTAAAGAAGCAAAGGTAACACTATTAACTACTTTTCTCTAATATACACTATTAATAAAATTAACCAAACCTAAAGATGCGTAAACACTAGACAATTTGCTCCATGAGCGATATCGACAACAATTTCCCTTGATTTCCCGAGCACATGGTATAGTGCATACATACTGAACAATTTAATTATTGATATCATTCAGTAATGTCATCTGTTCCCCACCCTCTACATGCAGTTGATTATATAGTCAAATTAAACTGCATGTACAGATGACAGGGGGTGTTGTTAATGACCCGCAGGAGTGCACATTGGGGGTGATCCGGATATACTTGCAGTACTGCAAGTTTGGACCCATCCCAATGTTTTGGGGACTGCAAATGGTCTATTATGCGCATGTGCAGGTCTCCTTTGCGAATGGCTTTGGTCCCCATAGTTGTGGACCATTTGAATCCATCGGGGCAGACTGGGAGTGGACTGCGGCGGGGACATGGATCACCAATGAAACACTTAGTATTTTATGGGCATCCCAATGAAAACACTGGGCATTCCCATGGCTACATGGGCGGGATGAAGTCTGCCGGGGGAGCGGGTGGCTGACATCCCAGGACATCAGCTGCACGCCCCAGCTTTGTCCTGGCGCTTGAAAATAACAGTTTCTGCTGACTTCAATTTGTTAAGCTGGAAGAAATCATTTGATGGTCAGCAACCATCACATGATTTTTCCCGCAGTGGAGACATGCAAGGAGATGTGTCTTTCTTACACATCCCCTTGCATCTAAACAAGGGGATTCGGCAAGCAGCGACTCTGGTGCTCGGTAAGCTGCGAGCTTTGCAGCTTACAAAGCAAACCAGAGTCCCTCCATTATTCATAGCATACGCACTGGCCAATATTTTAAACAATATGGTTTAGAAGGTCCAAAATGTGTGATATTGTTAAAAATATTGCATTGTATGCATGTGCCTTAAGGCTTCATTAACATTGCCAGTATTGTACTTACATATAGACCAGTGCCAAATGCATCACATCTACACATTTTGGATTTCAATTAAATTTCCAGGGAGAACATCGAAAAACAAAATATGAAGTATTGCCAAGAAAAATGAATCCTTCATAGCTGTGTGCAAATGCATGACAATCTAATTTGCTCACAGTTGTGATGAAGAAGAAGTAAACATTTTATAATTAGATCAATTGCTATTTAATATGACCAAGATATATTTAATGTAAAGTAAGTAGTGGTACAAATTTATGCAGGAGGGTATTGGCTGTAGAATCAACAGGGAAGATTCCTGGGTGGGCAGGTGTGCCTGTGGGGCTGCCTGTGGCTGGGAGAGGGTAGAGAGTGACAGACTTGGGGTGTGGTGTGTTAGGGGGTAGATGGTGGCATCTTGGTGTGACTGTGTTTGGGTGTAGAAGGTTGCTGGCCAGTGATGTGGATGTGTAAGGGGGACACTTTTTGGATATGTTTCCTGGGCCAATTTAAATTCCCAGTCTGCCCATGAAACCAGGGAAGGGCACTGTAGTGGAATTAAAATAAAGTTTCAGACACAACTGCAGGAAATAAGGATGGCTGCAACAGTGCCCAATTGAGAATCAGGCTCTATGAGGAGGGATCGTGCCTCATCAAGTATAACCCACACCTTCAACAGACCCCACCTCCATGAGGGCTGCTTCCCAGAATGTTTTTTCACCCAATCCATCCCTGAATATATGTAAAAAAAAGAAAAGGTACTTGTGTAGTTTCACAACGGCAGGCTACGCTACATTTTAAGCGTAGGCTAAGCTACATTGTCAGCATAGCCCAACGGCTGCCTAGCATAGTCAGCGTAGTGACTCCACGTCAGCCCTGCATAGTCAGTGTAGTGACCCCCTCAAGCAGCTAGTCAACATACTGTCCCTGGGAGCTGCAGCCCTGTCCCTGGTGTCCCTGGCAAGCCTAGTGAGTGCCTCTCACACAGCGCCGGTAGCCTCCAGATCCCCTGCACTGGCGGAACCCGGCAGAGAGGGGATCATGCGGGCACTGGCGGAGAGGCTCTCCATCTGTCTCAGAAGCAGGAGCATCTCAGACACTTGTGCATCTCAGTAATTATTGCTGCAGGGTTCATCAACCCTGCCTGTGTCCAATTCAGGGAGATGGACAGGGTTAGCGGTTCGGTAGCGTGTGTGTCTCATGCACAGTAAAGGACGCATTTGCCAGTGCTCCATGTTACATACTGGCAAATTCCTCCATTGTAAGCCCCCACTCTCCACACCAGCCCGAAGTGTGGCGAGCACAGCGGTACTCGTCCTCTAGACTTGTTCATACCCCCACTATCCACGTCAGCACGGAGTTGATTTTATAAAGTGTGGCGAGTGCAGCGAGCCACTGAGCCCAAAGCGTGGCAAGCGCAGCGAGCCCCACGAGGGGACGCGGATTACTTGACGTGTATTACGCGTCCACTCACAACACTTCGGGCTCGGTGGCTTGCTGTGCTCACCACACTTTTCTAAAATCAACTCCACACTGACGTGGATAGGGTATGAACAGGTTGGGAGGACGCGTACCGCGCCCCCTCGCGGGTCTTGATATGCTTGCTACGCTTCAGCTGGCATGGATAGTGGGGGTGTTTCAGGAACACATTCACACTTGTCATGTCAGGCAGGTTAAAATGGTCAATGGTTCCACAAAATATAATAAGCGCTGACTGACTACGCTAACTGCGTAACGCTGACTGACTACGCTAACTATGCAAGCTCCGGCTGGTCGCGAATGGGCGGGAACACGATGCTGATACTGAAAGCAATGCCTGACTGACTATGCTAACTATGTAAGCTCCAGCTAGCAGCGAACCGGCAGGAACACTACGCTGATACTGACAGGGACGCTGACTACGCTGACTATGCTGACTAAGCTGGCCGCGGGAACACTACGCTGATTCAGACAGGAACACTAGTCTAACTACGTAACTGCCACCGTGAAACTACACAAGTCCCAAAGAAAGTTTCTATTCATTCCACCTCCATTAAAAAAAATACAGAGAAAGGAAGTATGACATATTTAGGGTAATGAAACAGAACCATACAGTTTAGTGATTGCTGGTTTCTTACACCTACAAACTTATAAAAAGCACAAAGACATTTCCAATACACTCAATAAAAGTCATGCACTATTTGAAATATAACTCAACAATGCAAGCTAAAAATATAGTGATACATTTTTATTAGTTCAACATATACCATGGAGATGGTCAAAAGTCTAAAGTGGGAGTCAATATCACCAGAAGCAATATTAAAATGTTGGTTATATTGAAAACTATAATAGTGTCCTTTAAAATAAATATACAAGATCTAACAACCTGGTGGCAGCTTCAAAAACTACAAAATAAGTGCACACCTGGTATTGTTGTCACAGTGATGAAGAGAAGTAAATTCCGGAATAGTATTAAACAAATAAACCAAATAAATAATTTTTGTGCTTAAACATTTCAACATGCAGATTTTAACCTATCCATAACTGTAGTCACCAGCCACTATTGCTGCAAACATTATATGGAGTGAAAAAGTAAAGAATAACATACAGTATTAAGGGCCAATTTTAGACTTGATCACAAGCACATTTTTTTCTGAGTTGGACAAAACCATGTGTACTGCAGGTGTTGCAAATGTAATATGTGCAGAAAGAGTTACACTTGGGTGTTATTTTTTTTTGTGCAGTGTGAGTACTGGCTGCTTTATTTTTACACGGCAAATGAGATTTCCGTTTGAGCAATCCTCACCCAAATTTAACTCTCTCTGCACATGTTGCAAAATGTGCTTTGAGATCAAGTATGAGTTAAGCCCTAAAAAAGATGCCCTTCAGTTCAGCTGAACCTTAATTTCAAAAATTGGTTTGTACATAACAGAAATGGCAAATTCCTACAATATTGGTATTTGTAACTACATCACAATACATTGTGTGTGTGTGTGTGTGTGTGTGTAAAAGTAAAATGCCTCCATGGCTATAAATTTCTTATTTGAGAATGCATTTAAGCTATTTTTTGGGGCATGATAACTCAGTTTATCCTCTATGTTATGCACTATTCACTTTTCAACGTAGCCCCCATCCCTTTCCTTGCATGTGGGCCAACACATGACGAGTCCAGCAAACCCATCGGAGAAGAATGCTGTTGGTTGTTGTCAACACCAAGACCAAACAACAACTTTCACCTTGTTATCAGAGTTGAGCTGCATACCTCCCAACATGACCCTCTCCAGGAGGGACACAATGCTCTGTTCCTGGACTTTCCTCTTAATGTATGATTACCATCACCTGTGGTAAAACACCTTTCTTTTCAATTAACCAGTCCCACACAGGTGAAGGCAATCCATAAATTAAGAGGGAAGTCCAGGAACAGAGCATTGTGTCCCTCCTGGAGAGGGTCATGTTGGGAGGTATGGAACTGTTGACCCGTAAGGTGCTCTTTCATCTTTGAAGTGTTGACCCTTAAGGTTCTCTTTCATCATTTTTTTTAACAGCTACAAGATGCCTACAGCATTTTACTGTAAACAATATTGACTGCTGCAGTAGATCCCACAGAACCTTACAGTTTACAAGAAAGTTACAAAGAGGAAAATCATATCGTCGATCAGTGCATAAATACAAACATTTATTGTTAGAATCATGAAGAAAACTTTTGTAGAATAAATCATTTAGCAGAATAGGGAGCAGAGAAAGGTGACAGAGATAAAGAATTACTTTTGAGCAAGATACCATCACCATAAAGTGTGTTGAGTGTCGCGCTAATTTGACCTAGTGAAACCATCGTCTCACAATTGTATTTTCCCCCAATGTGTCTTTTTTTATAAGTCACATAGTACAGTACAACTTTTGCAATCACTGTAAAAACAAAATTACAGTTCTGATTTAAGGGAAAAATAGCATTATATAAAAATGAAATATTTATTTGGAAAAAATGATCTGTTGTGTATAATTTAAAATTGAACACTATAAATATTGCATTGATAAACATTTGTTCTTCACAAAAGCAAATGTATCATAAGTGTTTTCAGTTTACTTTTGACCTTAGTTTCCATTTTACAAATAATCAAAGTAGCTTTCAGCATTTTAACTATATAATAATAGAATAATTACATCCACTTACAAGTGAAATGCCAAAGGTCATTATACCCAAAGTACTTGATTTAGATAATTATGATTAGGATATTCAGGACAGATCAATGTGCACAACAACATTTCTATTCTTAGTGTAATTACGGTTAATCTTCCAATTCCCGAAATCTCCTATAGTAAGGGTTTTAAAAAGTAAATAAAATTATCTGTACATACTCAGAGGTATTAATCCTTTTTTCTAGAACATTCCTTTCTTCTTCTTGTTTCCCAAATAGCTTTTAGCTGGATTTAAATTAAAAAATGATGTATGATTTATTATATTTGAATTATTTCTTGTCTATTGAACCACTAACAAACTTAAGAAAATCAATAATAAAAGAGGTCCATTATAAGGTATAATTTTTGGTATATAAGCAAATACAATAAACTAAATTATTTTGATTCTGAGCACTCACTGAGAAGATCTGTCTTCTGTATGTCTATGTGCGGGACCTTGTGCGATTCTATTACTTTTTTTTTTAAGTTGCAAAATTAACATCAATGGTCACAAACACACATATTTAATTATATGATTGGTCTGCCAAGATGGAAAATCTTAGTCTGATTAGTTGCTATGGGCAACATCCCATCTTCAATAAAGCTCCCATCTTAGTAAATTTTCCCCATAGCGCTGTAACAGTCCTCCACTGACAGTAAATGTGGACAAATCATCTCTCCATATTGACACATTTGGGTAAATTTACTAAGATTAGATTTTTATTGAAGATGGGATGTTGGGATGTTGCCCATAGCAACCAATATTTTTCTATCTATTATTTTCTAGAAGGTGCTTAATAAATAGGAATTAGAATGTGATTGGTTGCTATGAACAAACTCCAATCTTCAATAAATCTCCCATCTTAGTAAATGTACCCCTGTGTATTATTTTCGCATTGCATGGGAAAAGGAAAGTCAACTAACTTGAAGTATAAATATTTAGTTTTATACATAGTATGGTAAATTTGCTGCATTAAATACATATAAACACTGTGGATCTCATCCTATTAAATCTCACCCATTATCTATTCTCCTGCCCTCAGCTATGTATTCTCCCTCTGTGACTGTCCCTATTATATACAGGGTGCTATTTAAGGATGAGAGATTCAGAAAGTGAGAGATTTGGTGAGAAATCTCCAGGTTTTTTTTAAAGCGGCAATCATTTACACTGCAAAACCAGTTTGATTTTGCAGTGTAAATGATACTGGATACTGGAAGTTTCTCATCAAATATCTCACTTTCTGAATCTCTCATCCTATTAAAGAGCACCCTGTATATAATAGGGACAGTCACAGAGGGAGAATACATAGCTGAGGGCAGGAGAATAGATAATGGGTGAGATTTAATAGGATGAGAGTTTTATAAAGTGAGAGATTTGGTGAGAAATCTCCAGTTTTTTTAAAGCTGCAATCATCTACACTGCAAAATCAAACTGGTTTTGCAGTGTAAATGATTGCCGCTTTAAAAGAAACTGGAGATCTCTTACCAAATCTCTCACTTTCTGAAACTCTCATCCTATTAAATCTCACCCAATGTCTCCATTGTAAGTACATAAGATGCTATAGCATTTTTGATCCTCCTAAAAATCAAAGAAATGTTACACCTGGAGCAAAAACTTTTAAATCACTACTTAGCACCTTCTCCCTCCAGAGTAACAATTAATCATTAGATAATCGCTGATTGTGGGATGCATGCGCATCTAACACACATGCGCATCCCATTCTCTGGGAACGGCTTGCTGACAGAATGCTCTGGCATGCTGGTGAATTGAGTGAGCACGGCTCCTTCTGTAGCTCTATATAGGTTGGACATGGAAGAACTGATTTTAATCCCTAATCACTTTATTTTTGTAGTGCTTATCTTAACCTGTTTTGGCCAAGTACCTGAATTGGGCGCTATGGAAAGCCGTCCACGCTCATCTGCTGGTAATACCAGGGGGAGCATGCATCAGCACTGACCACTCATCGCTGTCCCGTACACACAGGGCAGCTTTCAAGCTGAAAGCAGCTCAGACAAGTAAACTGCGCTGCTTTCACCTCAAAGTCGCCCAGATTGTATGAGCCTTAAGCCTATGTATATTGTCTGCTGATTTTATGTGAAAACAAAAAACAAAACAAAAAACAATGCATGCACATTATGCAGCCAGCATTATTACAGAAAGTAGCAAGATTCCCTTATGCTCAAATGCCCCCCCCCCCCCCACACACACACACACACACCCTGCAGTTTCAAATACAGTAAAAACTTTCTAACCTATCTTACCTTACAACGGGCTGTATAATAGTGTTTTATAGTTCCTAATAGTCTGCATTTTGTGGTTAATTGAGGTGAGAGGTGGCCAAAGTAAGATTTTAAAGGGACAGCAGCTACTCTTTATTTGGACATTTATGGTCTTGGCAGCAGACATTAGTGAAGAGTTAGAATTTAAGTCTTTAAAACTCCCAGCTTTGAATTTCCTGCAGGTTTTATTATATAATGGCTTCATACAACCTAAAAGTGTGAATCCAACTTAAACACAGTCCTGCGCAAAGACGTGACACAGCGGGACCCGGTGATTGGCTGCTATAGGATGGACTTCCCCTATAGTAAGTGGGTAGTAAGATTCACAGATATTCTCCTTGAAAAAGGACACATCAGTGTCTGAAACATGTTGGAATTGCTCAGTGGCGGATTCAGGGGGGGGGGCACCTGGGCACATGCCCCCCCTGTCATTCATTTTGTAGATGAGGACCAGTGCTTTCCAACGAGCCCAGCCCCATGTCTCTAGCCCCCCGGGAACCGGAGATATCACCTGGCAAACCTGTAATATTTTTTCCCCATAGGATAATATGGGACCCGTCAATTCCGACCCCCACCCAGTTCCGACGGCTGCCAGTTCCCCCTCAGGCATCACAGGAGCTTGTGGTTGATGTCATTCAATTCCAAATCGCTCTGCCTTAAATATGATACCAGGATGGTCCATATCGGTCAATCGGTTCCAGAGATATAGCGTGTAAATCGATTTTTTTATTTTTGAAATGTAATTTCATGGCTGTTCATGTTCTTTGAGGGCAGATTACTCTGGAACCAAACGTTCCAGTTTCACTGGACCAAAATCATTCAAAGCCCACTCAAAAGTTCTTCAATATGATACTTGTCTCATGTAAATGGGTCAGTTAGTTCCGAAGATATAGCCGGTTAAATGAGATAACTGGTTAAAGGGGGGGAGGGGTGGTTTTCTCTCCCCCTCACACCAGAAAATGCAGGGACTAGGCTGGTGTAAAAGGGGCCAACCTGGGAATGCATTTTCTGGTGTGAAATGGGTATTATTTCAAATAGCTGGGACCTGCAGTGCTCGGAATACAGCCAGGTTCTGCCATTGTCAGTGGCTATCACTTCTGCCTGGCGGCGGCTGTCCCCCATTTACCACGAGCATGTATTCCCCATTGGCAATGAGCATGTAATCCCACATGGCAACGAGCATGGAACCTCTGGCAATGAGCATGGAACCCTTGGCAATGAGCATGTAGATAAGTAGCACTTACTGTATGTAGCATAATTTTTAATAGGCATTATGGTGTTTGGCATAATACATAATGGACATCATGCCGTGTAACTTAACGTGCAATGGACATTTTGGTGTAAATGTTTAATGCGCGCCTTTGGTGGACAATGTCCCTGTATATGAAGCGTATTGTGAATTTTGTCTTAATCTGTGTTGCATTATGTGAATTCTGGCTCAATCCGTGTGGCATTATGTGAATTTTGGCTCAATCCGTGTGGCATTATGTGAATTTTGGCTCAATACGTGTGGCATTATTTGAATTTTGGCTCAATCCATGTGGCATTATGTGAATTTTGGCTCAATCCATTTGGCATTTTGTGAATTTTGACACAATCCATGTGGCATTGTTTGAATTTTGGCTCATTCCATTTGGCATCATGTGTAAGGGGCAAGTATAATGGGGTCTAGTATTTTGTAGCATAATGTGTAGAAGTTGTATATGGTGTTATACACTACACTCAAGGACATGCCCCCTGTTGAGTGGCCACACCCCCTTTTCCAGAGCGCGCCTTCGGCGCGCGCACAACTACATCCTTCACTTTTGTTGCCATGGTGGGCCTATTTTTAATCCCATTGCCACCCTCTCTCTGCCGCTCTCTTAGCATGTACACTGGCACCACTAACACTGGCCCTCCCTCACCTAAACCCTCTTTTATCATGGTGCCCCCCCTGTCATTTTATCCTGGATCCGCCCCTGGAATTGCTCTGTTTGGACTGTTAAAGTGGGAGAGATGGCATCCTCATTTGGCATCTGTTGTGGATCGATCCCGGGTTTACATCTGATACCACCTATGCCTGTATGAGAGCCCTTTACCCGGTTCTCCATCACTTCTGGTAAAATCACCCCCTCTGCTCTCTTGGTATTACACTTTGTAAAGTTTTAACCTGTTGTTTTTATAAATATAAAAGTGGTGTTATATATTTCTCCTCTCTCTTGAATTCCTATATATGATCATGGAAAGGAACGTCTTGTCCATTGGAGATTGATGCGAATCCTGGGTTCTGATCAGCCTTTATTTGAGCATTTCCATTTTGGAGAAGAGGAGACGCCTGCTATCCCTAAGGAATGTGTGGTAGATAATATTATATCAGCGCTGGTTTGGAGATTGACCCCCTCTTGTATCTTCTGGATAGTTAGCTTTGTATTTATACAACCTGTAAAGAACACACAGACTAAAGAATTCCTGTCAGTGTATACCTTTCTGCTAGATTAAACGCAAACAATGTATTTTGAATACCCCATTGTGACACATAAGAGGGGAAGTATTGTTCAGAATATCCATATATAATTGTAAAACGGTCTTAGACATTTCTACTATATGAATACTGATATACATTAATTTCTAGCTGTTGGGAGAAGCCCAAAAATGATCAACACTAGTTTGGACAGGACATTTTTAGGCCATGTGTATTTCCGTGTTAGGTAAATGAAAAATCGTAAAAAATACACATTATTGTATATTTACCTACATGCTAAAAAAGGCCCAAAGTTAAAGAAATCGGGGATTTAGCAACAGACAGAGCTACTGTACACTCTCAAAACTTTCTCTCCAAATACAGTTGTAGTTATATTTTTTGGGAATGCTTTATAAATCTATTGTATATCATCAACATAAATGTTCCTCATGTGCATTTATTTATTTACACTTTTAACTTTAGTATTGCTGTCGGTATTCCAAGTGTCATCATTTTTCTATAACATTTGTTTAGCATAGCATAACTAGTAAAGACTTTTATTTTCTTGTCAGAGGAGAATTATCCTGAAATATTTGAGCAGCTCAGCTTAAGATGTCTTTTAAAATTTCCATCGACTGTATGCCATTGTACCCAGAAGCAATGTTTTATACAAGCTAATACTACTGATGCTGTAAAGTTGCATAAATATTACTTTAAAGGGTTCTTGAAATTATTTGTATATTCTTTTTAGCAGAAACATTTTTAGCAGAAAAAAATACTTTCTATGATAAGATAATTCTTGAATGTAAATAGAAAAATATACCCCATTGGATTAACGTTGTGTCTTATAATGCTTGACACATATATTTTATTGCTGTGTACACTGTATTTCACTTGATTTTAATGATGCTAAAAAAAGGAGTTGGACTGGGAGCAGTGTTTGACAAAGTGGGAGAAATATTTCATAGACGTTTCCAAAAAGTTTAAATAGTAATCACACAAAAAACATGTTAATATATTGATATTAAATGATGTGGTTAAAACAGGGAAGATCTTTCTCTATATACTGTAAAGAACAAAAATAGGAATCCACCTCTTCCTCCTTGACTGGGACATACTACCAAGCAATGGGTCCAGATCTGATAGTGCCATTACACATACTGAGCTTTCTCCAAGACATCTGTTCAGACCCTTCTACTTGAAATTCATAGGCCAATTCTAAGTAGCCTTTCTTTTTTTTTAAATTGTGTAATTTTTTTTTTATTGAAATTTTTTGAACAATAAACAGACCCTCAGATAGGGGTGTATTCAGTACTGTGATACATGAATGCAGGGAAGATATACAACAGTGGAATAAAAAGAAAAATTATACAGCATTATATGTGATTATATAAGGAAGCACATAATACAAGGGTGTACATACAGTCTTTGGTGAGACATCAACCAGGTGAAACACTCCCCCCTCAGGATAAGTTCAAGACCCATACCCGAAGGCGCCATTCGGGTAGATTTATAAAGGTAGAGCAGGAGAGAGCATACATTACTGAGTCACCCATATTCCCTCGTACAAATTACACGAGCAGAACGTTTCAAAGGATAAATAAAAATAATAAAGTGAAAAAAATTATAAATGTTGACAAATCGCAGCAGCATCAAAATATAGAATTCGGAGATTCAACAACCCCAAAATAACCCCCCCTACCAATAACAAATAAATTCCCAAAAGCCCTAAAGCAAACCCACCCATAACCCCCCACCCTGTAAGACCTAACCCCAACTGTGGTATACCTGGATCCCGATAAACACCTTAGCCCTACCCAACTATCTATACTATCTTACCTAGTTCTATGACTCGCCCCCCCCCCCCCCCCTGCTCCCCACCTTAAGTAAAGGATATTACACGGATAATAAACAGGGGCATAAAATAAAGTATTCATAACTAGTACAAGGCCAGCCTTCCCGCTTTAGATAAGGCCCATAATTAGAAAGCTAGGTATAAGGATATATTGATTAATTGAGAAATAGACAGCCTAAAACATTCTTGAAAAGTAACAGGAGGAATAAGCCCTCAGTAGGACAGACCTAAGACTTATTGGTACCATCACTCCATCTCTAGTAATTTGGAAACCACAATAAGCAAAATATTTTAGCAGAGCCACTTGTAGCAAGACAATATAAAAGAGAAACAATAAAAAATAAAAATAAAACACAGCAAAATAAAGCATACTATATATGTCACGGGAACACATTAGGGAGCATGAGGAGGAATAATATATTCATAGGTGTACATGATCCTCACTATGAATGGAAACAAATCCCTAATCTGGCCAATTTTTAGTTCCCTGATGAAACAATACCATCATTACATGTGGATTGTCTTTCTCATGAGAATCATTCGAGGAATATCTGGGACATAAGAAAGTCAAAATCCAGGAGCACTGTGCACTTGATTTTAGCAGAAGCAGAGGATAAAAACGAAATAATTCACCAGAGCTTTCCTCAGGATAAGCGTACCAGATGGGCTCAGCTGCATAAAGGTCCATATAAGAATAAATGTCCGGTGTAGTGGTCAGGTCTGCCAGAGGATAATCCGGATAGGCAATAAGCTTGTGAATGTCGTCTGCATTTCCCAAATCACAGCAATCAGGGGCATCAGGAGTATAGGAGACACCTCTTCGTATATCATCCAAGCAGCGAGAGATTCTGGCAGATGAAGCGTATATAGCATGTAGGATTTGCGTAGCAGAGGATTCCATTTTTAGCAAAAGAACAAGTGACTCGAGTGAATATGTATAGTGGTCCGCCAAAAATGGGTCACATTCAGCAGTGTCGTAGGTCAATATCTAAGCCAAGAGAACGGCGTCAGTTCACCAATTATACATTAAGGCGCTGAACCACCCGGCGGCTGCACAGGACAAAGGTGGGAGTATACCAAATGGCTCCGAAACCCACCACGGTTGCCATCCACTGGATCTTAGGCGGTCTGTATTGAGCCCCCCAGCTCTGTGCACCGACGATCGGGGCAAGATGGCGCCGGTCCCTCCGGTGCGGTCAGCGACAGTGCGTCCTAGCCGAGACCACTTCCCGCTACCTCCGCTAAACTTGCCGGAGAGGTTGCCAGCCCGCACTCCCCCCAGCCCGCCGGGTCACCGTAAGCAGGGGGTTATTCAACAGGAGAGTGTGTCCGGCGCTGGGAAACTCGGCCTGCAGATCCCCAGCTTCCGGGGTACAGTGTATCAGCAGGCCGCAAATGAGAAATCAGCCTAGGTGGCGCAGAGACTACGTCGCAGCACACCAGCCGGGGCACCGGGTAGTCAGGTATGTGGTCCCACAGGCAAGGCAAGTGCCAGATCCGTCAGCGGGGGTAAAATAGGATATTTAAAAGGATATGTAGCGGGAGCTCCTGGAAGCTGCTGCCTTCTTCTAGCCCGTCCAAGCCACGCCCCCCTAAGTAGCCTTTCTACCATTGTGAAACTTCTGGTCAATGGGTTAAAAATAAAAACTGTGCAACACCCAAATTAGGAAGAATAATTAATTATATCTGTTGGCTAATGATTCCAGCGAATAGGATGCTGATGGTCAGAATACTGATGCCAGCATTCCAATATTGGGGATCCTAACAGGGGTCTGGTGAGGGACATATTAAGAGAGGATGAGGCCCATGTGAAGTCTTCTTATGGGCCCCTTGTAACAAGAGGCACTAGGGTCACTAGCGAATCCTACTGCTGTCCCAGAGTCTATTGTGCATGCGCATGTCTCCGAAAAAAATGATGTGGCTGGCCATTTTACTAGTAATTTCCATACTGCTCATGTGCAACACTAGTAACATGGCCACTGCACCTTTATTTTCAATGATTTCTGCAGTGTTGCTGTGGTGTGGGACTTTGGAGTGTAAGTTGTGAAAAATGGGTGCAGGGTGTGCTGTGTTGTATTCATACCTTTCCTCTGCCACCCCAACCCTAACTCTCCCTCCGTGCAGCCTAACCCTAACTCTTACTCCCCATTAGTGCCTAACATTCGTACCAGACAGTATATAAATATAACACTACTGCTCCTAACACTTACCCACCTTCTAAGTGTTTCTGTGTGAAAATGTGCCCATTCATATCATAGAGCATTTATGAGGGCAGGCGCTGATTTTGGATGAGAATACCTGTCTTGCAGTCTCCATTCCAGTTCATGCCAAAGGTGCTCAATGCGGTTTATGTTAGGACTCTTTGTGGGCCAGGGAAGTTCTTTCACTTTGTGGGCCAGTGAAGTTCTGCTGTGAGGCAGTAATGCTAACCATTACACCATCCGTACTGCCCCTTGAAGTCAATTAACAGGTGTGGCCAAATACTTTTGTCCTTTATAGTGCATATTCATAATTAATGAAAAACAGTGCTCCTAGGTGGTAAAGTGCAGAATACAGTATATATTGTTTAGTACATTGTGGTAAAAAGAAATAATAAAACTGTCGACCAAATTGGGTTCATATGAACTAGTGTATTCTAGGACACTTTATATAGTATTATATTCTAATTTTCTGACTATTGCTATGTTATATGATAGTCATAATTATAGGAATTCTATAGATTGTAAGCTTGCGAGCAGGGCCCTCCTACATTTTGACTGTCTGTAAATACCCTGTTTTGTTGTATCACTGTCCCCTATGTAAAGCGCAACGGAATATGCTGCGCTATATAAGAAACTGTTAATAAATAAATAAATAAGTGCCAAACCATAACGCTCCACCCCACAGCCTAACCCTAGTGTGCAGTGCAAAAGCAGGGACAGCAGGAGCTCCCTGCAGGAAGCAAAGGGCCTCTCTTCACACCCCCGCCCACAGCAGCTCTAAGCCAGGACTGGAGGAGGCAGCAACGGGACACTGCCTCTCCTTCTCCTCCCCAATGGGGGGTGTTACAGCAGCTGCTCCCCATTGGACGCAAAGGCGAGTGCGTGCCTTTTCTCACACCAATGCCGACAGCAGTTTTCAGCTAAGAGGCGGCATCAATGGGACGCTGCTTATCCTTTTCTTCAGTGGGCAGCATGTAAGCAGGGACAATAGCCACTTCCCGCAATGCACAACTGCCTCTTATATATAGATAACAGGGACTGTAATGACATTCTATTCAAATGCATGTATTTTAATATTGTGTTGGTCCCCTGTTGCAGCTATAACAGCTTCCACTCTTCCTGGAAGGCTTTTCACAAGATTATGGAGTGTTTCTGTGTGAAAATGTGCCCATTCATACCATAGAGCATTTATGAGGGCAGGCGCTGATTTTGGATGAGAATACCTGTCTTGCAGTCTCCATTCCAGTTCATGCCAAAGGTGCTCAATGCGGTTGATGTAGGACTCTTTGTGGGCCAGTGAAGTTCTGCTGTGAGGCAGTAATGCTAACCATTACACCATCCGTACTGCCCCTTGAAGTCAATTAACAGGTGTGGCCAAATACTTTTGTCCTTTATAGTGCATATTCATCATTAATGAAAAACAGTGCTCCTAGGTGGTAAAGTGCAGAATACAGTATATATTGTTTAGTACATTGTGGTAAAAATAAATAATAAAACTGTCGACCAAATTGGGTTCATATGAACTAGTGTATTCTAGGACACTTTATATAGTATTATATTCAGATTTTCTGACTATTGCTATGTTATATGATAGTCCTAATTATAGGAATTAGTAATATGAAAACAACTATATCTATTGTGTCAAGGTTGGATAAAAAATTTAAAGTATGCTAGGGAAAGATGTATCAGGTCAAGGTAAGGTGATGAATTATCAGTAGTATATTCCTTTCTGGAAAAAAAACTAATTACATTACTAAAGAACAGAAAGGTTTCCTTCACAAGGAAATTTGACTTTTTTTAAGTTGTACCTGACACCAGCATGTCTATAACTAATCATTATACAAGTGTTATGTACATTGCTTACCTTAATAAAAACTATTTAAGTTAAAAACAGAATAAATCACAATTATTGAATGTACTTCATATAGGGATGCATCAAAATAAAAAAATAAAATCTGGAGTAATTACCATATTTAGATTGTAGTCAAAATGTAAGTGTGATTTGTTATTTTTACTTATGTTTCTCAGTTACATCATAGATGACAAGAATTTGGCACATGGCTTTCAAAAATGGAAAAATAGCCCTAAAAACACAGATAAAGATAGAATACTGTATAAATGTCATTTATTCTTTCTGTTATACTATCAATAGGTGCTTCTATAATAGCCGGCAAACACAAGTGCACAAGTATTAAAAAAAGGAAGTTAGCACTCTATTTGTTTTGTGACGATGCTTGTCATCTTCGTTTATTTTGCAACCAGGATTCCTCAAAGAAAACTATGAAAATAGTTCTCTCAATATTAATCTAGTTTGTACAATACACCATCAGTATATTTTTGCACAAACACTATTTTTGAAAAGGTAATAGGCATTGTTGACATTTAATTTTTAAGGCTATGCTTGTAAACAATATTTCTTGATTCTGACTATGGTACATTTCAATGAGTGGTATATTGTATACTCACATAATGAGAAATGAGTAAAGAGAAAAATGTAAATGAAGTGGTCAGAATTGTATTAAATATTATTTTAGCTCCATACTCAATAACGTTATATGTATATTTGAACCTATTACAATTCTCTAGTTGTTGTGAACGGCTGAAATTAAATGTCTTATTACTATACAATAACTTAGAAGATTTAAAAGACTTATTTAGACTGGATTTACGAGTAACAGAATTATACTAGATGGTTTGGAATTAGAAAAACAATTTATATGTAATGTATAAGTACATCTTACAAAACTGTAAACATTAAGGAATAATTATATGATATTATAATTACTGAATAAAATAAAAATTATTATCATGATATTTTGGATGCTGGTATACTGATATTCTTCAAAGGAAATTGTACCTTTGGAGGTGTGTACATTTGGAGGTGTGCTCAGCAATTAGGAGAGGTTTAAATATGGCAATCTAGTAACAGATATTTATCCAAACCCGATGAAGGAGAAGTAAGTCTCCAAAACGCAAAGCTTGGGAAAAGATCTAGGATAGCTACATTTACAGCACGGATACTTTAAGTGCACCAGCACTGTTGGACACAGATCCCTAGACCTTTAAAATAAACTTGCGGTGGCACTGGGCTAAATAGCTTGGACTCCACACTTGCTATCATTGGCATAGTCCACTGCAGCAGCGAAACAGGGTGAGGGATGTTTCCCATCCATTGTGATTCATTAGTCCTCTGTACATGTTATATCAGGGTTTACTGTCCATTATTGTATTGATATTTATGAAAATAAATTGTGTTTGTTTAACATCCATAAATTTTATGGTACCGTATTTTAAAACATCGCTTATCACCTGTAGCGCCAATTTTATACATATCCTTCTTTTTAGTAGTTGTAAAGGAATTGGTGTTTCTTAATAAATAGACTCCATGGTGTGATATTCAAAGTGCGCATTAATCATAACAACAATGTTGTTTACATTTTATTGCACAACAAACAAAAAGCATTCTACTGTACATACTGTACTTAAATTCCTAAATGACATATATATATGTTATGGTACACTTGTCAGTCTTATTATATTTAGTACTATGCCTTTGTTATTAAAGATGTGACTTGACCCCACTAACATTTAGGAGGGAGTTTCATTAGCTCCTGTAATTTTCCACAGGCAACTTGATTTACTCCTGAGCAAGCTTAAAAAAATCCTGATAAATAGCTCATTTTGAAGTGCTGCCATACTTATTTTGGATTCTATGAATTGTTTCCCGTTAACATTTAATATACTGTAAAAAATAGGGGGCTCCAATTTAATAGCCCTTGGTTCAGAGACAGCCCTAGGCATAGGCATTCTAGGCAATTGCCTAGGGCTATGGCCTGTGCCTAGGGGCGGCAGGCTCCCAGCCTCATGTCGCTGTCACTGGCTCTAAGCTTCCCGCCTGGCACCACACCTGCCCTCTCACCCGCCCACTGTAGCACGTTGTGCCAGAGAAGGTACTCAGTGCTGCGGCTGCCTGAGGCAGGGGTGGCAAGCCCGCGGCTCGGGCACCAGAATGGAGCCATGGGAGCAGGGACGCAGCACCACCGGGATGGAGCCACAGGAGCAGTGGTGCAGTGGTGTCTGCAGCTGTGCACTGCTTGCGCATCACCCAGTGGCCACTCTGCTCTCCCCTTCCCTCCCATAACTCCCTCTCACCTCTCGTTTGTACGCCAGAGCTCCCCTGCCCCCACTGCCATTAGTTCCAGGCTAGGGATGTTCAGAGCGGCTTGGGGGGATTCGGGATTTCGGACGCCCGAGTCCCCCCAAGACCTCCCAAGCTGCCCTGATCATCCCCAGGGGGGACAGATGCGGGGGGTGGCCCACAGATCTGTGGTGGCTTTTGCTGGGGCAGGACAATAGAGATGGCATGACCAGTATAAATTCATTGAATGACAGGTTAACTTTTAAAAAAAAAATCATTTTCAGTTTGACTTTATTTAAAGAAATGAAATAACAATTGAACTATTTCCTGCTATCTGTGGTTTTGGTATAATACTCAGTTTATAGTTAACTACAGTTAGACAAATAAATATCATTTATAATAACAGAAAGAAAGGTCACATTTATTTTGATGGATTAAATGGAAACACGACTTTTTACATTCCAACCTCTAAGCTCTATACTCTTTCTGTCACATTTCCTGGAGGACCCTGCAAATTCCATTGACATATTTTGCCTCCAGGTTGACCTTGGGTGATACGGTTTCACATCAGCTGTTGCAATTCACTGGTTCTAATGCATTTGAAAGTAGTACTTATAAAAAAGACAATATAGAGGCAACATCTGTTGAGAAACACCACTGTACTGTAGCTGTGATACACAGTGCAGTAGAATAACTGATACACACAAAATACACACAGACACACACACACAATCCAATTCTAGCTATTACTTCTCTAATATCCTACACTACTGTATCTTGTAATTTTGATTGCTGTATGATTTCCCTATATATGTAATATACAATACAGAGAGCATTAAAATGACCACTATAAAATGCAGATCATAAACTGTGACCACCACACAGAGCTAAGTGTGGATCTATAATGCAGAGAGTATTGCAGTCCTATACCCAGCCTTTGCAGAACTGTTCTTATGGTTACTCCACCTTTTTCTGAGGTACAAACAGTATACCAAGCTGAGAGTGGGTAACATTCCTAGATGCTATTTAAATGCTTCATATGCCTATATGTTGTAGAAGTTGGCTATGCAGAGGTGCAGATATGCCATCTCAACAGATCTACATCTGATAGTGTACCATGTTGTATTTGCTTCATATTTTAAGACGCTATAGGGTATCAACCTTTATTGAAATAAATATACATTACATTTAGTGCACCGCCTGCTCGCCACCTTATTTTTAAACACACTAATTTGTTTTTTCCATTTCTAAGTCACTGTTGTTTTTATTTCACACGTATTTTATATAAATATAAAAAAATTCATTTTAATGCAAATAGTTCCACCACAAATATGACAACCTTTTCTCTTTGAAGTCTTCTCCGATACTTAACATAGTGCCAAATTTTTTGTCTAAAAGATAGATAGATAGATAGATAGAGAGAGAGAGAGAGAGAGAGAGAGACAGATAGATAGATAGATAGATAGATAGATAGATAGATAGATAGATAGATAGATAGATAGAAATTGTGCATGCTTTGAAAATTAATATTTGTCTAATTACTACATTAGGGGGCACACTGAGATCTGGAGCCTGGATGTGGTTAAATACATTTTAAAATGAAATGTTTAGTTTTTCAGAATTACATAAGAGAATGTTTTTTGCATGAATTGATAACGACAACTATTTTATGACAAAATAGATATTAGTCAATTTAAAATAAGGCCCTTAATTTAAAAAAAAAAAAAATTAAAGGAATATTTTTTTTCTTTTCCAAAGAGGAAAGTGAGATGAAATCCTTGTAAATTCACTGACCTGTTAGGTTCTGTGTCCAATTCAATGACAATAATGTCAATGATGAACACCGTCACTAGGGACAACAGTAAAATAGGATGCTGGAGATTTCTGTTGATCCTATTAGCCTTCTCAACTAGGCAAGGCCATTCAATTACTACATTGCTGTGCTTAGTCGAATATCTGTTCCTTTAAATTAAACCAATATCTACAGTTGCTGGATTCTTCCATGAAACACAGCAAAAAAAAACTAAAACCTTTCTATTAAAACAGTCAATTTTAGCACTGACTGAGAGCTATTTCCAATTAAAAAGACTACTGTTCCCTATATCCCCCAGGAGGCTAATGAGTTTTGCATTTGACAGTGTATGTCACCAGTTATAAAATGAGTAGGTGGTCAAAATCTTGTAGTTATTACCTTTATGTTGAAATTGCTTTTAGAAACACCATGCCCTCAGTAGTTTTGATGGATTGTCTAATCTGTATTTCAGGGTTCTGTTCATCTATTATAAACTAAGAATACAATGAGTTACTACATCGAAACACTTTGTCTTTGTAAATGATGAGATGACATATTAATAAAGTTATTGTATTCCTCTAGTTATATAAATATAAAATGCATTACTTTGGAAAATAATTATATATTCTGCATGGTAATATCTCAACACGTACCACTGCAAAAGGGAATATAAATCCATAACTCATACTCCACGTGTATCATGCAGCTGTTTAATGTGAAGAAAGCATGTTGTACGTATCAGCATGGATGTAGGGCCAGTAGGAGACCCAGTATTATAAAATATGTTAACTAATTTAATGAAGTAAACACCAGTATAATTAAGTGGACACTATTCTTTTTTTGAGCACAGTTACACTATTTGTTTTTCGAAAGCACTGCTACTTTACGAATATGTCATTTTACTTATTTTTTAAATGTTAATGATGCGAAAAACAAATCATGTTTGCATGTGAAGTAGAGAATTGCAAGAGAATTGCCATTATAAAAAGAAAATGAAGTTGCAGCTGAGCACAGTAGTTATGGTAAATAAAAATCTACATACTCACAGATCAAGGCACAAGGAAAAAAGCAAAACATACTAAGGCACTTGCACAGCCTAATAAAGCATACAGTTTAAAAAAAAGTTTATTTGTAAAGCATACCTATTGTCCTAGTGTATTGTAGGATTTCATTAACAGAAAAGGAAGAAAACAAACTATGACAAGGATCACAAACACGGGTACTTAGATGAAGACTGTTGGTGTGTATTCTCCACAGCAGGTTACAGCATAGCAGGTTAAATACATATGCAGTTGGTATTACAGGTACTGTAGTAGCATACAGGCACTCTTAGCATGGCAGACTCTTGAAAGGCTCCAATGGGCCCTATGCTAAACACCCCCAGCCTATCACTCGGGTAGATATTCCACCATCAAGAGCAAGGTGATTGCAGAGTGGTGTTGTGTGGTTGCATTGACTACTGTCAGTTGGTTTAAAAATGCTTTTTGAGACAAGAGACCATGCTCCTGATAAATGACCAGCTGCCCATGTGATAGGCCTGTAAGTGACTAGGGTTAGGGGTTCCTGGAACTTACTGGTCTCTGAAGGTATTCACACCATGTTGGTAAAAGACCTGCTGCGACCTGTGTTATGTCATGTAACTTGCTTATGAACTGCTGACATTTTCCTAAGAACTGCCTGTTAAATAAACCATTTTCATTTGAAATTTCATCCAGTGTATGTGATCCTTGTCCCATATTATACCAAACATACTGTACTAAAATAGATAAATTAAATGAAGTTTGATTCCACTTGAGAACTGAGTATAGATTTTATTTTTCTTACATGAGATTATGCAAAGTATCTCTATTCTTCTTTAGCTATTAATACGTAGAGTAAAAAAATCCTCAGAAATGATATGTAAAGCTCAGTTCTTCTAAAGCTGACATATTCTTTCTACATTAAAACATTACAATATATACTTGTTTAAAAAGCTGAACATGCAATTTTCTGAAATAAATGCAGTTTTACTCAATCCGATTTTCTGCAAGCCGAGTAACCATGATTAGTGAAAGCATAAAGAAATTATCCTATTAGTAGGAAAACTCATGCCAATGATACACTTTCATATAAAATTGGCTAAATAGCTTTCATTTATTTTAAACTACAATGATGTGCAAATGTTTTACCATGTTTAATCATATTTTTTTAAATAGCCTAGAAATCTAATCTATTTAGATTATTTTCTACATAAACATTCTAATTTAAACAGCTTTCAGCTCAGAGTCTTGACTATTACAGTATCTATCTATCTATCTATCTATCTATCTATCTATCTATCTATCTATCTATCTATCTATCTATCTATCTATCTATCTATCTATCTATCTATTTATCTATAATATTACTTTGATTCGTGAAATAATGGAATCAAACCATGTATACTTAAATATATAATAGGGAGAGAAGTTAGTAAAGCACATAGAATTTGATAAGAAAAAAATATACCAGCGCTGGCTTGTTTCTCAAATAATTCAGAAGATGACGGTTTCTTAGTAATATAAAAATTGAATGAACATTATATACACATATTAAAAATAGACACATACATGTATTTTAGTACGTAGAACAGACACACTAAAATGTTAAATAAAAGTTAATTAAATGGTGAGGGAGCAGGTACGGCTCCAGCATCGGGTGGCCAACTCGGGCCCCCATGGCTTCAATGACTCTCAGTGATTCCCTCCCCACCCCACATTTACTGGCTCTCCCCCAGCCATGGCTCCAGCCAGGGACTCTGAAACTTTGGCCCGACCCTGGCCCCACAGAGCGACAGCCTCAGGATCCATCCATGCTGGCTGACTCCTGTGGTGTGCTGAAAGGCAGATGGCCTGTTAAAACCTTGTACCGCTGCCTTGTACTGTGAGTAGCAATGATCAAGATGGTGCCAATCATGGCTGACTAGGTACTGTGCTGTTTAGCAGAAATATGCACCCCCATTCGCATGTATATATTTGTGTTCTATATCTGTAATGTTCACTGTTTAATTTTTACCTACCTGGCTGTTGCAACAACCAAATGGTGCCGCTGATGGCTGCCTAGGTGCTGCATCGCTCAGGAAATATATGTTCCCTGTGTCTCGCCTGTCATTGTCCATCACCTTCCCCAGGGTACATCTGGCAGATGCCTCCATGTGTTATGTATATCTGTACTGTCACTGTTTAACTGTTACCTAACTGGCTGATGCTCAGCAATTCAAATTTAATTCCCAGTATACGCAAATAAAGCTGATTTTGATTTCACAGATTATGCTGACATAGATTTCTGCATCTGTAAAAATAGAATGGCAAAGGTATGCAAAGACAAATTAAGTGCCATCACATGTGAAATGTTGGATAATCTGATATTTGAATGTGGAATAATTGATGGTGATCAGAGCCAGAGGCGGATTTAGACCTCATGGGGCCCTACCTTGGTGCTTGCAAAATCTACAAATAAATGCTCAGCATTGACATTGACACATCGGAATCAGACTCTAAGTCTTTTGGAAGTAGGCTTAGTACCTGTGTTAAATTTAAAGCAAACTGATCACTCACATACAGTACAGTGGTTGAAATCCTTTTGTGTGTCCAAACATTTTTTATCCTATGAAAGGGACTTTGGGAGTGTATGATGGTCCATGTGCTGTCATGACGTCATGTGGTAGTACCTTAGTGCTCCTCTGGGAACATTTTGGACTTTCAGGATATCTTTAAGAGGCCCCATGGGACCTGCTGCACCCTAGACAGGAGCATAGGTTGCCTTGTGGAAAATTTACCTCAGCTCAGAGCAGCTGTGCATTCATTAACAAAATGGCTGCAGGGTTTGAATTTTGCATAGGTAGCATTTGCTAAAGTCTTCACTGAGTGAACAAGCAGACAAAAACTGTCAGAGACACATCTAATTAACTACAAGATGTCTTAGGAGAACAGAAAGTTGGCAGTCTCGTTTAATCCTACCAAAGGGAAACAGTGTTTTAAATTATGTTTAATTGGATTGAGAGACCAATTCAAATGGCCTCTTGAAAAACAGTACTCCACACATTGGGCCTAATTCAGACCTGACCACAGGAATAATTTGTTCTCAAAATGGACAAAATCATGCTGCACTGCAGGTGGGGCAAATGTACAGTAACATGTGCAGAGCGAGATACTGTAGATGTGGGTGAGTTATTTTGTTACTGTGCAGGGTAAATACTGGCTGCTTTATTCTTACACTGCAATTTAGATTCCAGTTTGAACACACCACACCCAAATCTCACTCTACACAAGTTACATCAGCCCCAACTGCATTGCACATGGTTTTGCCCATTTTGAGAACAAATTTTATCTACAGTCAGGTCTGAATTAGGCCTGTTGTATGGTTTACAAACTCATTGCTATCAGTGATGCAAAGGTGAAACATCTCCAGCAACACTTGAGAGAACTTTTCCTGTCGTGGGCCTTGTGCAGAAACCCAAATGCTACTGTACATGTGGTGAGGAAATGCAAAGTAGAATATGACTGGCAGATAGGCAATTGCTGAGGAATCCATCTAGCTGCTAAATCCAATGCAATGGAAGGAATTGCATGCTCTCAGAGGCAAAATAGAGAGATTGTGGTATATGCTGAGGAAAGACAGATGCCAGATAGACATGTACAGAATATTGAAAAAATCATGATGTACAGGAAGAGCTGAAGAGGAGTAACTGGTTGTCGCCTTAGGAATTTCGACAAAATGAGAGGCTATCCGGAGGCTAAGAGGCTCAGGTACTGGAAAAGTATAGCTGAGGCAAATTATTTTGCTTAACTGTTCTTATACAGCTCAGCATAAATCAAACTGGGTACTTACAGAAAATATATGGGAAATAAACATTAATACACAAGGATATATGTTAAATACTGCATAATGGTCCAGCAGATTGCAAAGGTTCTTGGTGGGCTGAATGATATTTTGACCCAGGAATGTTTGTAACCACTGTTGGTTTGTTGTATAATTAATACTGTTTTTGAAATATTAAGTTTGAGGTGGTGATATGACATCCAAGATGAAATGGCAGACTGGCATTCAGTGACACAGCCAAATACAGATGGTGACTGACAGGTCTGGGGAGAATAGGTAAATATGAGTATCATCTGTGTACTGATGATACTGAAATCCAAAAGTGCTGAGTTTGCAAGAAGAAGTGGTATAGATTGAGAAAAGCAGAAGACTCAAGACTGAGCCCTAAGGTTCTCCAACTGATTTATTTATTTATTAACAGTTATTTATATAGTGCACACATATTCCACAGCGCTTTACAGAGAACATTCATATCAAGCCCTGCCCCAGTGGAGCTTACAATCTATATTCCCTACCACATGTACACACACACATTAATTATAGGGTTAAGTTTATTGGGAGCCAATTAACTTACCATTATATTTTTGGGATTCTGGGAGGAAACAAGAGTACCTGGAGGAAACCCACGGAAGCACAGGAAAAATATACTCTGCACAGTTAGGGATATGGTGGGAATCGAACCCATGACCTCAGTGCTGTGAGGCAGTAATGATAACCATTACACCATCCATGCTGCCCAACTGATAGAGGTAGAGAAAAGGAGGTTGAATCAGAGAAACAAACACTGAAAGAGCAGTTTGATAGGTAGAATGAAAACCAAGAAAGGGCTGTGTATTGAAAACCTAAGGATTGTAGTATTTGGGATATTTGGGATATATGGGAACATATGACAATCAAAAATGTCCACCCAAATGCAGGAAAACAAAAAAATATATATGCATTGATAAATTTGTTATATCAGAATGATTTAAACAATTTGTCTGACTGATCACTATCTGATTTCAAGTGTTTGGGAACAATTTTTTGATTGTCAGTTGCTCCCATACATTTCCAGGTTTTTGTTCCCACCAGATAGATCAGACAGAAACGTACGTGTGTATGCACCTTAAGAGAATGTGCCAGAGGATTCAGGTAGGTAATTGATCTTGTACAATAATAGTGCCTGGTGGCTTGGGTGAGGGAGGGTTGGAAATTATTTAAATGTATTTAAGAGTCGTTTGAGGTTAGAAGCTTGAGCAGAGATGAGAGTTTTGAGAAATATTTATATCTAATATACTTAATAGGCATATGTAATCTCTTGTCAAGCAACAAATATCATTGTCTTTTAAGTAATGTTCAAAGGGGTCCATGAGTGTACAGTATATATGTGCCTTGAGTCCTGATGGAGCAAGAGTGCTATATAAATATATTTATTATTATTATTATTATTATTATTATTATTATAAGTAGTAGTAGTAGTAGTAGTTGTAGTAGTATATGTACCAGATACTGACTGGAGTTTAAAGACTTTTATTGCTTCATCCTCAAAGAATGTGAGTGTGGAGTGAGACCTCACTCAATTTGTCCCTGGCAGTTACTCTGCCAATAATTCTTAAACTAAATAATTATTTATTTGGATAAATGTAATGTTTCTGGTCATTCAACAACTTTTTTAAAGCAGCCACACATGATTTTGGAGCACAACTTTATTGGGTTTAATATTCACACTCACTCACACACACACACACACACACACACACACACACACACAAGCAATGGAGTTTTTTTGCGCATTACAGAGTACAAAATGTATGTGCAGCACATACTTTTTAGGCTAGATTGCATCACATCTAGATCAAAATGCATGCTGATTTAGCACATCGCATGCGTTTTGAACTACATGTAATGCGATCTAGTCCAAAATACACAGTGCACATCTTAAGACAGCTTACTTCTCTGCAAATTAGCATCCGTGGAATTTTACATTGCTGGTTCTCACTCAGTTCATGTACAAGCACTGCAATAGAAGTCACAGAGTCATAGAGGGCTATTGGAGGTAGCAGGTCTCTGGAAGTGAATGCAACCTGAAGATTGTTGTCCCACTAAATGTCTTGCTTTGCATAAGTTTAACATTATTTTGCTTGCACTCAAATGCTTTGTTTCTTATCATGTGACAATTGTATCCCTTTAAGTTTCTAAAATGTGCAATATGTGTATGTAATGCAGTACTTGACTTTCAGTGTAAGCATTCTTGCAGCTTCAGTAACTTTGCTCTGACTGTGTCTTTGGATAGTTGTGTGTGCCTCCAAATCCACAAATAGGAAGTCAAACTTTGGCTTCACATTCTGTAGCATTGTTGTATTGATCTCTTCATCATCTATTTGAACACCAACAGATGTTAGGACATTATTAAGTCAATGTAGTAATTTATACTGGTACATTTACACAATTTAGCATTGTACCAATTATGTTGGACCTTCACCACTGGTGTGCAGCCTGCATTGCTTTCCACAAGTATTTAGCAGATATCTTCTCATGAATGATAATGTACACATGCTGCTCTACACTTAAGCTAATAGTACCCATGGCTCTCTCTACGTCATCTGGATTTGGACTGTCACCAGGATATACTGTAATGCCACTTTCCACAATCTCTCATATTTTAAATGCATTTCCATTGGCAATTCCCATGTTGCACAATTTTTTGCAACTTTTAGCTTGATAACCCCCATTATGGGAGTAACCTGTAAACAATTTAAGTTCTCCTGCAAAGTGTTTTAAGAAGATTTAAAAATCAAAAAGACATAACTGTGCAGTCACTGTGCTATAATTAGCTTTACTTCTGTCATGCTGTGATGTCACTCTGCTATATTCAATCTGTGTTCTCTTGGAGTATGTGCTCTGTGCATGTGTATAAGATGGCTTCTGTGAGCTGCTTTGTTTGGTCTAGTAGTTTAAGCTTGTGTAATTTCGAATTTATGAGACAACCTTTAAATTTGTGATTTATAATCTGTTAAAAATGTGTGTGTGCAGTCTTAAAAATGTGACAGAGCTTCTCTACACATCAGTAGATACCCTAAAACAAAAGTGGATTGGTTTATTGAAGTTGTACTCACTGTTATACACATGTTTTGGCTTCAGTGGAGTAGGGCAGGATGCAGTACATCTTACCACACAATAATTTTAAGAAGGCAGTTGTGCAGGGTACTCTGAAACACTTCTGTATCTGTGTACTCTAGACAAAACATGTGGTCCTTCAAGTAATATGGTCCCATAATTAATGCTATTGTACATGATATCTATGGTTAAAGCACCTTCAAAGAAATTTTCCCTGAAGAATTAACCTATTTACATAATTGCATTTCTAGATACATTCTGAGCAATGTAATAAAAAGCTTAACATACTGTATACAAAAAAGACCTTTACAAATGACTTATAAAGACAATCCTATGGGCCAAAAAAAAAGTCTGCTCCGTACTGTTGCCCGGCTCTCTCCCCAACTGCTGTTCCCGTTCGGTTTCCTGACACGCTGCCTCATCTTTGGTGATTCCAGCGGGGGTTCGTGGTCTCCGGCGGTGCCCCGGCATGGTGGTAGGAGTTTTGCCTAGCTTTCAATATTGAACATATCTTGTGGTACCCAGCCCACAGTGTCGATTTAATTGGTACGGGTACTTTGTTGCTCACGCTTGGTACTTTTTTTTACCTGTAAATAAAAATCATCTTTTATGCACTATGGAGCGCCCCTCCTGTTCTTTCTTCTAACACATATATATATATATATATCTCAAAAGTGGGGGGAGTGTGGTCCTTTTTCTGCGCTGGTTTGTGAGCTGCACTTCTATCGTACCAAGCTGTTAATATAGGTACTAGATGGGAAAGATGGAAGGAACAAGAGATAGATGTGAGCTATGTCTATTTCACCACTTTAGTACATTATAAATCATACATTGGTCCATAACATTTATATTTATTCAAATTTTACAATGATAAAATATCGATAAAAATAAGTTTGTACAATATTTGATGCAGGTTACAACTTCAGATACAGTTTAGTTCAGGTGAATGTCAACAGATCCAACTTCAAGGTACATAAGACTTCTTAGGATACGAAACCCTACGCGTTTCGTCCCTTAGGATTTCATCAGGGGTAAATGAGGATCCAATCTGGTTTGTACCATAAAAATATGTTTCTTCCAATGGTGAAAAAATGAATATAAAGGGTTACTGACCACGTCAGTTTCGATAAAATCTCTGTCCTGCAGAGGTATAGGACTTCAAAAAGCCCAATTTCTGCCAAAAATAGCTTGAGGTGAACTGCTCAACCACAGGGATCACTTACACGTATGTGTGGTTAAAATACGACTGGTGTATAGTATGCATCCAACTCCTGTGGGTGTGCATTCCAATAAAGAAAGAAGGACTGAGAAGGATTGTTTGGTAATGTAGCAGATTAAGAAGATCAAGAAGATAGTGTTATTGAAGTCAATGAAATGGATGGTAGGAATGATAACCAGTGGTTGCCAGGGATTATGTATTATTTGGCTAGAGTATTAGTATTACCATTAAAATAAATAGTAGTAGAAGTAATTTCACAGATGCTTTAGTATCAAGCACTTACATTTATGTTTTGGTACCGTATGATAAAAATGTAACAACTTTGCTCCATACTAAATCCTCTTATAGAAGTACAGAAGACAGATAAAAATCGCCTTGATCTTGTACTACCAAACAAAGATCTATGTTAGAAAATTAATAAGTAAATACCATCATTTTATCATTGTGGCATTTGGGAGTTTTAAACACTGTAGCCCATTAGTCAGTTTTGTTAATGACTGTGCTTACCACTTTAATCATGTACAGCACATTGACTGAACAGCATTCACTTCAAAGTGCCTTTCAGAGACCTGAACAGAATGAAATTGGAATGAGGCTTAACCTGTGGTGTGATTTTCCCAAATATGCTTCTAAGGTTTGTATGCTATTAATATCAGAAATTTGTATTATCCCGTATTACAAGTTTTTTGAATATGCAAATAATCCAAAGAAGGAAGTAATACTGGCATTATTAAATCCTGCAAGACTTATTATTGGAAGTCTTAAGATAGGTTGTGTGGGCGAGTAATGACTTCATCTTAGACTCTGCTGTCCCTCTGCAGCAGCATTCTCATCAATTCAGTTTCAATTATGCTTTTAGAGTCCAAGATGTTTGCAGCCCAATGATACACTTACAGAAGCTCACCTATACTTCAATTGATCAAATACATTTTATTTCTTAATTTCAATTTTGCACATTTTGCAGCACATGTAATCACAGATTAAAAAATATAATCTCAAGTATTTCAGTTTTTTTTTATTTAAATTCAAGAAAAGTTATATATTATATATGCTATTAATGAAATGTAATACATTTACATGGTTTACATTTAGCATATTGAACAAGCCATTAAGCGCTCCTAACCAAATAAAAAATATATTTTATTATTCGTATTATTATTAAGTGCCATTCCAGAATAAAAAAAAGGATAATAAGAAGCTTGAATTTGTAAAAGATGGCTTTGCGAGAAACAGAACAGAAAACCACCCCATCAATACCCCCCACAAACAAAAATATTATATGATGATGTTTTGTTATTATTATACGCTGTCAAGTACACACAAAAATGTGACACCAATTGCAGTTGCCAGCACTCCCAATAATGATAACACCATGGAGTACAGGTTCAATGAGGCAATTCCCACAAGTGATTTTATGGCCTTGCAAGAGAGAAAAGACTTCAACAATGCCAAAGTACAGCTCATAATAAAAAGTGATGCATGATGGAATTGTCTCCTATCAACCCTTTTGTTGTGTATCAAAAAGAACGTGCACAGTTTAACAAAACAAGGGCCTAAATTAAGACCTGATGGCAGGGCAAATTTTTCAAAACTGGCAAAATCGTGCCGCACTTCAGATGGGCCAAATGTAATAAGTGCAGGAAGAGTTAGATTTGGGTGTGGTTGGGTTCAAACTGAAATCTAAAATAAAGCAGCCAGTATATATCCTGAACAGAAAAAAAAAATCCTATTTTGAGAACAAATATGTTCTGCGGTCAGGTGTATTTGAGTTTTTGGGGAATAATTACCATTTTCTATGCTCTTGGGGTATAGTAAATTAGGAAATAACACTTTAAACAAAGATAAACTATAAAAAAAAAATATTACATATTGGGGTATTATTACAGTTTATTTATAAAGAGCCACAAGTGGTTTGCAGGGCACTTTAAAACAATACAGGGTTCAAAGTACTAAACATAATGGTAACTGAAATACTAAAAGAGCATAGGTAACAATTGGCATAACAATTTTTAATACACAATACAGCTGAGATCAGGGAAGCAAAGGAGTAGGGATAGGTAGCTCAATTTTTGGGGAGATTTAGGGGAGTATGCAATCTGCCGCCACTATTTCCAACGTGGGATATAGCGGCAGCTCTATTCAATGCTGTCTTTAGCCCGACTTTAGAATCTGACGGGCCCGTTCTACTGATAACGACCATGGATTGTCGTGACCCCGGCCACAGATCATCAATCTATGGCCGTTTTCATGGCCACACCCCTTTGAACTGAGCGGCAGGTGGGACATTGAATCCTGCATGTCGTTCTGCAGTCGATCAGACTGCAAAGGGTTAGGATCATTGCTGTCGACGAGGATCGAAAGCCGTGATCCCGGATTGCATATCCCCCTTAGCCTTTTTTTGAAGTGTAAAATTAAAAAATGGCAAAAAACACTTGCAAATGAACTGCTTATCCACGTGTTTTAGCCACTTTGCAGTCGAAATTGCTTCAATTTTCACCACCTTTTGAAGCATTTTTTGATAAAGCCATTTCTCTGAAAAAAAAAAGAAAAAGGCATTGTCAAAAAATTCCTTCAATAGCAATGAAAACGGACTGGGTGAATAGTCAGGATTAATTTATTTCCATGTTTTGCTCATGAGAAAACACAAAACTAACTGAATAACCCTGTCAGTGAAATCATTAGGACAGTATGCATTTTAGATATAAATGGTGCTACAGGACCACACTACCTTTGTATCTACTGTATTGACAAGCAACACACTACCTTGTATACAATCGCACTAAGCTTATGTTTTCTAAAGCCTGTCTCACGTAAACTTGGACTGATTTATGTGTGCCTCTGCCACTTTTCCACCGCTACACACAAGTAACACGTCTGTTTATACTGTAGAATTAGTGAAAAACATTAATAACCCTTAAAGATATGGATTATAAATTAATTTCTCATAATGTGGTCAGTGATGAGTCATACTTTGTCCTGAAACTGCTGATTAGGGAGAAGTTTGAAATTGATTTTTGAAGCAAGGTTATAAATTGTTGTGTTACTTAATCACTTTACACAAAATAAGATTTATTGACTTTTTACAAATCCTTCCTACTTGTTTCAGCCAGTAAAAAAAGGCTATGAATTCTCCACATTTTTTAAAACCACAGCCAACAAGAATAAGATAAGTCCTATACCTTCCACAGAGAGCATTTTGGGTCTGATTATACATGTACTGTATGATACATGAGAAGAAATGATCAATTACAACTTGGTATGCAAAAGAGAAAAAAACTATTTCACATTACAATTTCCATATATAAAACTCTTTAAATGTATGGATAAACATTACACTGCACTAGCTAAATATATAAACAGTATATATATATATATATATACATATAGATATATATATAGATATATATATATATCTATATATATATCTATATATATATATATATATATATAGATATATATATATATATCTATATATATATATATATATATATATATATATATATATATATATATATAGGTAAAAGGGTAATCGGCACTCCAGACAAATTTTGTTGATGGCCGCGGTGCCTTCCAGCAGGAGATATATAACAATAAACACCCAACGCCAAACTGGCAGAGAGATAAATCAGGCAGCACTCCACGGACTTGAAAAAATGAATTCTTTTATATTAGTGCATAAAAAACAGAGGGCGACGTTTCAAGACCGGAGAGGTCTTTTCATCAGGTCCATTAATAGTTTAAGTGCACAGTCAATAATCAAGGTTCTTACCTTATGAAGAAACATATATAGTGAGACAAAACAGCGTGCAGACACCGGCGGCGTGGGATCCCCGCACTTCCGGGTATCTCCATCTGACTGCCGCACACCCCCAACCTGAGGCGTGGTAACTTACGTCACTGGAATCCACTGACGGCGCCTGAGTCTGTCAAAGTGACAAGTACATAAACTCAATTGTGCATACAGAAAAACAAGCAAAATCAAACATCGTGAACAAAAAGCAAGTGACTTTGAGGACTGAATTGGCTACTACTATATGTGCTGCAGTAACAAATACTAGATGCAAAAAAAAAATTATTTAAATAAATATTACATGAAGTGCAGGATGTAAGTGAGATGTGTGAGTGTATATGAAAAAGACTGCGATACGTGTTGAATATTATGTAGGGATCACTAATGTGAACATAAGTGCAAAAAAGGGTCAGTATTAAACCGTACCAGACAGTATTATATATGTATGTGGTGAACATCATGTGTGGTAAAGAAGGAGTTAATCCTACTAAACGTGGAGTTAAAATGTAGGGTTAAAATAACATAATGCTGGGGACGTCTTGCCGATGTTGGTATAAGTCTCCAGAGTATACTCTCTGGGTGTTGTATATGTGGTATCCTATGTACTCGGCTATTATAGCGATCAATGTACCGATGATTAAATCATCAGACGCTACTAAGTGCAAGACTCCCAGTCTTCATATCGTATATGCGGATCTCACATGTCCCTGCATATACTGTATACTTATATCAGCGTTATTAAATAACCATAAGGTCTACTTTTATGCTGTACAGGAAAAAAAACTTTTTTAGCAAGAGATATATATTGCGGATAGTGACCGCTGAATTGGAAAATGAGAAATAAGATGTGCATAACTGAATATTATAGTTTGCCATTCCATTCGTCATGATACTATATTATTTAGCTGATTGTAGCCGAATTGTCTTTAAGGCTCCAGTAGATTTTATAGGAAGATGTTCCAAGATAATTTTTCATTGAGTCCATTTGGTGATAATTAATTTAAGGTATGAATCCATTTGGACTCACACCTTGATAATAATTTTTGCCGGTCACCTCCCCTGGGTGGGTTGGGGATATGGTCGATGATTTTGCACCGCAGGCTCGACAATGAGTGTCCATGTGATTTGAAGTGCCGTGCAACAGGCTGTTCAATGCCTTTTGTGTCCTTACTTTCCAAGACGGCTCGAATTGACGACCTATGGAGGGCCATTCTTCCCAGTGACTCTTTAGACCTGACACCCACACCATTATAATCTCCCTCTGAAGGGTTTCCTGCAGCCTACAGCTGTGATCAGAACCACTGATACCACCACCACTGCAATTGGATAATTAGCCCAAGCTCAACATTCTATATCTTTACCTAGACTGGACATACTACTGAAATGGCGACAGGTGGTTTGGGATTCCTTAACGACGACTTATTAGTACAGGCCGAGCATGGGATTATCTCCCTAACTGATGACGATGCAGACAAGGTGTTGTTTGACCAGTCCGACTTCGATACATTACCCACAGAATCTCCTACAGACCTCTACCAGCGATTGATTAAACTAAAAAAGCGGGAAGTCGATTTATCGCTTCACGGACACTTCCTGTCCGAATATCACAGGAAGAAACTAATCCCAAGGGGATTCCGGGTCGCAAATATCCCCACAATTGGAAGGCATAACCCCACTTTCTGCAGTCGTTGGTGTGGGGTCTTAAACAAATGTTCGTTGGATTTAATCCTACTAGTTGTTGAAGAGGTGGGCATCGAATTAAAAAAGATAAAAAAGGACATTGATGAGTTCGGATCAACACACCTAGCAGCTATTAAAAGCGATAAATCCTGCAACCTAATTGAAAAACTTAGGGTTCAGATCGATAAATATAAAAGAGATTTAGTCTAATTTAAACGTAACAAGCTCACTATTGTGTCAACAGATTATCAAAACCACACGGTTTACCGGTGGTTAGCAGGTGAGGCCGGCCCTAAACGTACACAACGTCCATATCGTAATCGTCGTCAATTTAGGAACCCCCAACAAGTCAACACCGGATCGTCCACTTCAGCATCTGATACAGATTATTCAGGTCCAAATTCAGATTTTTTAGGCGAAGGCCCCAGCGGGCCCAACAAACCAGTAAAACCACGGAGAGGAAGAGGAATCGACCACACCCCCGCCGTGGAAAACCTGGGAAAAAGGATCCGCAAACAGGTACAGACATAGTATATAACCTGTCATCTGCCACAATTTCGCCAGCAATGATGTCCCTACTATCGAAAGGTTTATCATTTGTACTGACCCATGTTCATGATACATTCGAGGCCTCCATTGATCTCTATAAATTCAATCGTAAGATACGGTTGCATGAACAATTCCATGATAGTCATACAACTGAGCAAAGATCTAAATTCAGACCGTCATCAACATACGACCCACCCTCGGCGAATGCAAGCCTCAAAACGTTTAACAGACTAATGGAACTTGATCTGCAACAGGCTAGTACTACTCCGAATTATGATAATTTGTCACCTGAAGAACGAATTGCACTTAAGGAACTCAAACGGAACCCTGAATTGGTCATACGTCCGGCAGACAAAGGGGGAGCAGTGGTGATACAGGATTGGGCACAATATCATGAGGAAGTCACCAGACAACTGGTTGACACCAACACATATAAACTAGTCACCCATAATCCAATCCCAGCTTTCAAAAAAGTAGTGGATTCACTACTTCAAAAAGGCCTTACAGCCAAATGGCTCTCTCAAGAGACCTTCGACTATTTATCAGTTCCATTTCCGGTATACCCAATCCTGTACACCCTCCCGAAGATCCACAAATCCACTGTAAAACCGTCCGGCCGTCCGATAATCTCGGCACGTCTCTCCTTATTACAACCCTTAGCCATCTACGTTGACCACTACCTACAACCTTTGGTTACTGCCAGTACGACGTACATTCGCGACACGTCCGATTTTATCGACAAATTGAAGACCTTTTGTATACCACCTGATACCCTCCTAGCAACGATGGACGTTAGTTTACTATACACGGTTATACCGCATGAAGAGGGCCTAGCCGCACTGTACAAAGCATTGGATACCAGAATCACCAAGGATCCCCCGACCAATTTCCTGGTCGAGATGGCCCGTTTGATCCTGACGTGCAATCACTTCATGTACAATCGCAAGTACTACATACAAATATCCGGCACTGCTATGGGGTCCAATTTGGCCCCAGCATATGCCGGACTTTATATGTACGAATATGAACAAAAATATATATTATCTAAGTACCACGAACATATCATCTTTTACAAAAGATTTATAGATGATATCTTTCTTCTATGGTCTGGCACATCGGCAGCATTCAATGATATGGCTGCAGCATTAAACCAATTAAACTGTCCAATCAGATTGACTCACCTAACATCACTAGAAACAATTAATTTTCTGGACATCAACATCTCCATTAAAGACAACACACTCCAGACGAGTCTACTTCGGAAGGACACTGACCGTAAAACCCTGCTGCTAACAAGCAGCCAACACCCTCCTGCCCTAAAGGAGCACCTACCCATATCTCAGTATATGAGGGTTATCAGGAATAATACGGATCATGTAACACTCGAGTCCCAGATCTCAGAAATGACTGAGAGATTCCTTCAAAGAGGTTACTCACATGTGACACTGAAGATATGTCTGAACAAAGCCAGACTGAATATGAACAGAAGGACCCTATCGAATACCACCGAACACAAGAACCCAAGATTGATCTACGTTAACAAGTTTAACCATACATCATCCTACACCCAAAGATGTCTTAGAAAAAACTGGCGGATAGTGGCATCAGACCCAGCATTAAAGCTACAACAATATGACCATCCAATGATGGCGTTCAAAAAAGGCCCCAATTTGAAGCAGTTACTTATGCGACCGACCGTGAGCCCTGATGTAGATAAGAACACAACCTGGCTACACTCTGTACGACCAGAGTGCTTTAAATGCTCCAGCTGCACTACCTGTAACAGTTTAACTCCAGGCACTTCATTTCCCCATCCACATTCGGGAAAACCAATCCGCATAAAACATAGACTTCATTGTTTAATGGACTATGTAATTTATTTATTGCACTGTCCCTGTGGCCTTGCATATGTGGGGATGACGACCCGTAAATTTAGAGAAAGAATGGCTAATCATCGAAATTCGATTAGAGCTGCCACTCAAACTGGTAAAGCCGACCTCCCAATTCCACGCCATTTCTTGGCAGCAGGCCATCAAATAGCCAGTCTGAGATGTCGCCTAATAGATTGGGTTCCTCCGCCACCCAGAGGAGGTGACAGGGTATTACTCTTAAAGAAACTTGAAAGTCGTTGGATCCATCGATTGGGGACCCTTGCCCCCCGTGGACTTAATGAGAACAACCCCATGAATATCTTTTTGAGATGATTTATTGATTGATCTGCTTAATGTCTTTCATTGCATGTTTTCACTGTACCAGTAATCACTAGACACCTCACATGAGGATAACATAATCTTTAGTCTGTACCCCGTTGCTGACCCGATTTCAGTCTTTTTATAGACAGATATCGTGGTATCCTTTTCTCCATAGTGTTAAACATCCCTTTTAGGTTCTTAAACACATCCTTTCATTACACCTTTAAAAATAAATATTAATTTTTGTTTAAAAAATTAAAAAATAAATAAATAAATAAAAACATAATAAAAGTAAAAATAAATATAAAAGCAAAAAATCTAAAAATATTAGAATAGTGATCTCAACACTCTAGTAGTGCAGTTTATATTTATATTCCTATATCAGTACCATGCAAACCTGTGTTTATTCAAATTAATACCTTTTTTCCATATGCAGTGGTTGGAAATATCTTGTGTTCCAAATGTGACTAATTTCAATGTTTTATATAAAAAGAACACATATAACTCATCAGCAGTAATTAGATCCATTACTCTAGATTGCACCAATAGGATGGTTTTCACATCCATCAATAATATAGCGCATTTGCCCGGTCCCGGCTTTATACCGCAATTCATGTAACATATCTATTTTGATTCGAAGCGCTTTTGCGCCTATGTTGAGCCCTTGAGTCCCCCGTCCCTCATTGAGACTGCACGGCACGCACGGCGCTGTATCGGCGGCCGTGCGTTCCAATTTGCGTTCCAGCTCGGACACTTCCGGCGGTCCGACTTCCGGTTTTGACGGAAGTGACTGAGAAACACGCTGACGCCGTTCTAAACGGCGCCAAACGTAGGCACGCTCCACCAGTGCAGTCTGGTATAAAAAGCCGGCCCCGGGTGACCTCAGTTACAGGCTGTCCCCCTCCAGGATGAGGTGTCTACTCCCGTATATTAGCCTGATGCTGTATATTGACTCCACACTAGTAAGTGTATTTCTGTAATGTCTTATGTTGTACCACATGTTTTTTCATTTATGTGTACATTGATTGTATATTATGTATACATTATTTGTAGGCTCCTTGAGAAAGGTCCTTATGATATGGACCGAAACGTCGGGGCATTCGTTTTGGATCGCAAATAAATTGTCTATTTTGCTGAAGTTTGACCCTTTTGGATTTCCTTTGGACTATGTATTTGACAACACACTTTGGATAAGTGTTGATTGTGGAGAGTGCCCCACATCTCCATTCTACGGACTGGGGAACACAACCTATATATATATATATATATATATATATATATATATATATAGGGGGGGCACTCCAAGCAGGTATAACAGACATAGGACCGGGGTGCAGACACCAAAGCAATGGTACGGGGGGGGGGCACTCTCTCAGGTTTCAAAAAAGACGACACCAGCAGACAGGTGGGGAAGTCGACGTTTCGGAAGTCACTCCTTTATCAAGACAAGAACAAATAAGACAAAACATGTACATACCTATATACCACATGTATGCGACCCTCTGCCAATCCACGCTCCACCAGAGATTGGTATCTGCTCCCCTCACTCTTCCGGGTTACCCCGTACTTCCGGCTTCAGCGTGCTACGTGGTTACGCAACACCGCTTCTCCAGTGTGTATCTGGGTTGCTAGGTAACCACCTCCGGGGCGCTCTGTGAAAAACAGAAAAGACACATGTAACAAATATACGGAATATAGTAACCAGTGTGATCAAAAGAAACAACATCTATACAAATGGCAATATACTAAGAGGGACCAAGCAGCGTATGTAACTGGATTAAAGAAAAATGTTCATTGAAAATTGTTCATTGAGGCCTCGCGGTCTCATGGTCTCTAGTTTATGTATCCAGTACATTTCAAGCTGCAACAACTTCTTGGCCCGATCACCTCCTCTCGGATCCAGGGGGACATGGTCGATAATGACATAGCGTAAGCTGGCCAGGCTGTGTTTTTCTTGTACAAAATGCCTGGCTACAGGCTGATCATTATCTTTTTTGTTGATCGCAGCTCTAATGGCAGAGCCATGAAGAGCGATTCTCTCATGAAACGTTCTTATGGTCTTGCCTACGTAACATTTCCCACAGAGGCATTTAATCATATACACCATGTGGGTGCTGGTGCAGGAAATTGAATGTCTGATTTAAAATTTAGTACCAGAGAGGGGGTGAAAAAATACCTTGGTGTTAATCATACCACTACAGGTCGTGCACCCTGTGCAGGTATAACAACCACCTTCTTTTACACGAGTGTGAGCTGGAATTCTCTTGGCGATATCTGTGCGAACCACCCAATCTCGTATGTTACGGCCTCTTTTATAACACGACATTATAGTAGTATCTTTCAATTTTACCAGGTCACGATCCTGTTGGATCACAGGCCACAGTTTTCTTGATGCAGATGAGATAATGCTGTCAGCATCGTTGTAATCCCTTACCCATCCAATCCGGTCTTTCAAATGGTCAGGATTCTTACTTTTCCTGTTCAAGAGGGCATCTCTAGAAAGCTGGTCAACCTTTTCGCGTGCATTTACCAATGTGGTATCATTATAGCCACGTTGTTTGAATTTGTCCATCATATTAGACAGTTGAACTGGTAAAGTCACATCATTGTTGGTAATTTGTTTCACACGGATGAGTTGTGACAGTGGCAGTCCCCTAATTAGGGCTGGGTGATGGTGACTCTGGGCACACTAAAGTGTGTTTCTATCTGTGGGTTTAGAAAAAATTGAGGTCATAATCTGTTGATTTTCAATTGATATTTGCACATCCAGGTATTGGATGGAGGCTTGACTCATGCTGAAGGTGAATTTAATAGGGCAGTCTTGGTTGTTGATTTCACCCATCAGGTATCTGAATTGTGTTTCGGTTCCCAGCCAAAACAGCAAAAGTCATCTATATACCTGGTATATAGGGCAATCTTAGGGGCAACCTGCTGATTAAAGAAAAACATTTGCTCGACCACAGACATATAGGCATTAGTGAACGAGGGTGCCACGGGAATCCCATGGCACACCCCGTCCGCTGTAGAAAGAATTCCTTATTGAACCAGAAGAAATTTCTGGTCAACATCAATTCCAGAAGGCGAATAAACAATTCTATGGGTGGCCCGAATACACCGGGTCAGACTCTAGGACTTGTTTGGTGGCTCGCAGCCCCCCTTTATGCTAGTGTAAAGGCTGCTAATATCGAGAGAGCATATATATATGCAAACATGAAGAGACCCAAACCGCGTAAATAGAATCAGTGTCAGCGCCTCTGAGGATCCCCTGTTAGGCCACCGCAAGCATCTCCTGCATGCTCATGTCACTTCTGATGGAATGCTGCAACACCAAATTTATTGTGTGGGCAAAACATGGTACATGCTGGAAATTGCCCATTTGTAATGCCTGCACAATGTTACTGGCATTGTCCGACAGCACAAATCCACATGAGAGTCTAAGGGGGGTAAGCCACTGCGAGATGATTTCCCTCAGTTTCTCTAAGAGGTTGTCGGAATTGTGCCTCTCACTGAAATCGGTGATACACAGCGTAGCCTGCCTTGGAAGGAGTTGGCATGCAGGAGATGCTACTGCGGAAAGCGATGCATCTACTCAGTGGGCTGTCATATAGTCCTTAGTTTGCCCTGACCCGCTTGTCCACTTGTCTTTGGTTAAGTGGTCAGTGGGTACAGCCGCATTTTTCAGGGCACTGAGGACACTTTCTCTGACATCTCTGTACATCCCTGGTATCACCTGCCTAGTGAAGTGGAATCTAGATTGGATTTGGTACTAGGGACACAATACCTCCATCAACCATCTAAACCCCACTCCATTGATGGCGGACACCCATTTGGAGTAGTCCCAAAAAAGGAGGCGGGGAAGTTCCACCTCATTCAACACCTGTCTCACCCTCCGGGGCGGTCTGTGAATGATGTAAGTCCGGTGGAGTTGTGCCATGTGCGGTACCAATACTTCAAGGAGGCACTTTCGATAGTGAGAGGTTTTGGCGCTGGGGCACTGTTGGCAAAGGTCGACATTGAGTCGGCCTTTCGCTTGCTTCCTTTATATCCTGATTAATTTAGATAAATTGGATTCCGGTTGCCTGCGGGATTTTATGTGTACATATGTTTGCCCATGGGATGCTCCGTGTTCTGCGTGTATTTTGAATGCTTCAGCAGCTTCCTGCATTGGTGTGTCACGCAGAGTTAGAGTTCAGGCGAAACGGGGGTTGGACATTGTTTGGACGACTTCCTGTGCGTAGGCCCGGCCGGTTCCCATCGGTGCTGAGCTCTCCTGGACACGATGCAGCAGCTGTTTAACCATTTTGGGGTTCCGATAGCAGGGGACAAGATGGAGGGGCCTACCACGCGCCTCTCCTTCTTGGGTATTGAGATTGACATGGTGGCCGGTTGCTGCCGCTTGCCCATTGATAAGCTTGCAAGGCTGCAATGGGCAATCGCGCAGTCCCTGGTCTCCACACGCCAGCTGCAGTCCCTGCTGGGATTGTTCCACTTTGCATGCAGGGTGATCCCGATGGGGCGAGTTTCTATGGCGGGAAACGTCCGGCCACAGTTCTTTGTGCGCTTAAATGCAGAATTGAAGCGAGACTTGCGAGTGTGGGAGGTGTTCCTCAGGCAGTTTAACGGGGTCCTGATCTGGCCTGGCCCTTCTCAGAGCAGCGATGAGGTGCAATTGTTCAACGATGCTGCGGGGGGTGGGGGGGGGGGGGGTTTGGGGCCTTCCTTCATGGCTCGTGGTGTGCCTTCACCTGCCCGGATGAATGGGTCAGGGAGGGCCTCACCAGAAACATGTTGCTGCTTCAGCTTTTACCAATAGTGGTGGCTATGGAACTGTGGGGCGATAGATTGCGTGATGCCTGCATTGTCTTTTGGTGTTACAACCTGGGGGTGGTGCATGCCATCAATAAACAAAGTGCATCATCACTACCGGTGGTGCGCTTGCTTGCACGCTTGCTTGCGTGCTTAGTGCTACCCTGCTTGCAGGTTAACTTACAATTTGTTGCCAGACATGTGCCAGGGTGAATGTGATTTTGATCCCTGGCGCCAGGAGTGGACTTGGTTGGTGAGCCTTGTTCTAATTATGTTTGGCAGGTGATCAGGCTGGCATGGAGGAACTAGCCATGCAGGCTATTGCTCCTCAGATGCTATCAGGCCGGCTGGCTTGAATGGGAGCAATTCAGAATGTCCGCTCCTCCGGCAGGTAAGACTCCTCGGGAAGTCATGTTAGCTTTTGTGTGGAGCTTGTACTCCGAAGGCCACTCGGTGGCGACAGCGAGATGCTTATTGGCTGGGGTGTCATTTTTCTCATCTCTATATGGGGAAGCGGACCCTACTCGGTCTTTTATTGTGTCTCAGGCTTTGTGGGGATGGCGGCGCACTGCACCTGTGGCTTCAGACAGTAGGCGGCCCATTGATATCTCCCTGTTGACCCCACTCTTGGGGGCCATGCGGAACATATGCCACTCGGACTACGAGGTCCAGATTTTTCAGCTGGCCTATGCCATGGCCTTCCATGGAGCCTTCAGGGTCGGTGAACTGGTTGCCCCGGCAAAGTTTCGCCCTCCTTTGATGAGGTGATACAGTCTGATTTGGTTTTGTGCCGCGTGCGGCGTTCCAAGACGGACCAGGCTGGTAGAGGTCACTGGCTGTCATTGCGGCCATGCTCGGTGAAAGGGATTTGCCCAGAGGAAATGGTTAGGGCCTTTGCACTGGCGCGACCCGACCTGCCTGGAGCGTGTATGTAGCCAATGTATTAGAGATAGATGTGTGTGGTCAGTCTTACCCCAGCATAGTGTGTGTCAGTAGACAGAGAGTTTTGGCAGCAGAGCGCACATAGCGACTGTGGGCGCACGCTGTCTGTAACATAGGAGACGCCAGACAGCGTGCTCACCAAGCCGGGAAGCGCTGAATGCTAAGCAGACAGTGTCCGGAGCAGAGCACACATAGCAATTGCGGGCACACACTGTCCATGACACAGGAGACTCCTGACAGCGTGTCTACCAAGACGGGTAGCGCTGGGTACAACGCTCTGGCTAAGATCTAGTATCTTTTTCGTATTAGCATAGCAGCCACTGTTTGCTGCATATCTGTACCACCTAGAATTACTGATAAGTGCAGTTCTGCTAATATAGGAAAATAATAGTGTCTAGACACAGACTGTTTGAAACGCTGCACAGTGGGTCAGTAAAAGCTGGTGAAAGTTTGACACCTCACTGTCATTAATCACTATTCACCAATTGCATACCAATATTTCTGTGGGAAACATACCTCTCTGCCAATAAAGATTATATGTGCCATGTACATAATTAAACCTGTGACAGACTAAATAACTACCGATTCATTCAAAAATTGCTCAGTATGTAGACAAACCGAGGATTGAACAACAAATTGGTTTGACTACCACAGAGATCAAATCACCTGGTTTGTACACATATCTGTAAAGACAACCCTGCTGATTGTCTAATACATCCATCACCCACCAGTGTATAAAAAATATATATAAACATTGTGTGAAAATATAAAACATACACTCTATACACAGTGCACGTACATATGTGCGACACAATCTAGAGATTGGAGAGTGTGTATATTGGGGTGAAATACCAGATATAGAGGGAGAAGTGAAGGGCTGAGCGGCAAACACAACTCCACTCTGAACTCTGATTTAATAAATGTAAATGTAGTACAAACCTGGGAGAGTGACACTACACGTGAATACTGAGCATCTTGTTTGATATATGCCATTCATAGAGGCAATCCGTCACAAAAGTAATGTGGTCATATTAAGAGTGAATTAAGGCGTTTGTGCTGACTAAAATATATTTACTATAAGCATAAGAACATGACTAAATAATAAACCAGCCATAGGCAATATAAGCCTGAGATAAAGGTCAGCCATTCACGCTATATACTTATATACTTATATACAACAGTTACATATAAAAAAAACCTATGTTGAAGCATAATTACAATACAGTGATACTTATGTTGCAATTGTCAAACAGCACACACTAGATATATGAGAGGATAATCCCACGTAAGAACTCTATCAACATTTGGGGACAAGACTGACATGCACTCTTCATGAGTAAGGCAACACAGTGCCCACATAAGAGTACATACACTTGGCACATTTTTGATGTACTGCAATAAGGCATTTATAAAGCCTTTCAATTAATATAACTGTGAACGGATTACAGAGACCAATTTTAATCTTTCAAATTTTCTTTTCCTCTATATCTATCACTGTTTTTTTAATATTTTCGCCATTTTGATCCCTGTTACAGGGAATAGACTATCAGGTCATGTATAATTAATAAAATTACTAAATACAAATGGCCTGCTAGCTATAGAGTTATTTGTACTAATAAAATATACACCTTCGGGTATGACATTATTTTGTTTTTAAGTCAATTTGAGACTATGTGGATGAGGAGTGCGTCAAATTAAACTGATTTCCTTTCTTCTTCTTTATTATTGCAAGTATCAGTTCTGCCATATCTTGGGGCGGGCGTTGAGCTCACTTGGCCTGGATCCAAAGGAGTTTGGTACACACTCCTTTTGGATTGGGGCGGCCACATCTGCTGCTGCGGCAGGCCACTCAGACGCGGATATTCAGTCTCTGGGTCGATGGCGCTCTGCAGCATTCCGCAGATACATTCGGCCTGGTCTCTCTGTCTACCTGCCTGACCATGGTCCACTGGATGCATAAGTACTTGTCTCACTTTAGTGGGAGTCTTGAGGTGGTCCACTTTCCCCTGGTGGCACAATTCAGCTTAATTCCAATCTGGCATGGCGTGCTTGTTAGTTTACTCCAGGGTTTTTTTGTGCAGTGTGCCTCAATGTCCGGTCGGCCATGGTCTCTCTCTCTCTCTCCCTTCCTCTCTCCCCCTGGTGTGTATGCCATGAGGACGTGTTTTGAAGTGACACTTGCCTAACCTGTTTACTGACATCTTGCAGGTTTTTAAGATGCCAAGACTATATGGGTGATGGGTCACTCATTTGTTCACTGGGCTTCAAGGTCTTGTGGGCTCTTGGCTGCGAGTGTGCGTCCTCAGGCCAAGAGGGTCAGATGGATTGGAGTTTGTAGGATGCATTGGAATGCTTTGCAAGACGTATTATTAGTTACAATATGGGAATTCGGGGTCCCTGAGGTACTGGTACCTGCATCTGGATGGCAATGATCTAGACCATTGCACTGCTCTGGAGTTGCGGTCCGTTATCATCCGGGACCTGCACATTATCGCGCAGACACTGCCCGGTTGTCAGTTGGTCTGGTTTTCAATGATCCCCAGGAAGGTTTGGAGGAATGCCAGGTCTGGTCCCCACTTGGATGGCGCCCATAAGAAAGTCAATGCTGCAGTCCAGCGTTACTTGTGGGCGAATGGGGGGGGGGGCATCATCAGCCATGATGGCATCGTGTTTAAGCGGGACAGCCTGTATAGGCCAGATGGTGTCCAGTTATCTTGTCTTGTATATATGAAAATCGTATGAAGATAGTGGGGTGCGCTCTCCCGACATCAATATGTCGTTAGCACATGCCTGGACAGGGGATGGGCTGCACCTGCCACACGGGTGGGTGTGCTGGGAAAGTTGAACACCAATGATGTTTAAATGGTGTGTGTGATCTTTACCCCCTCTTTTCTATGACCGTTCTTTAGTGCCGCCACCATTCATAGTCAGATATAGCTGTCAATCAATATATTTGACATTCTATTGAAACGCCAGCACATGTGTCTGTCTCGTTATTTTGGTGATAAGTTTATATGTACAGTAAGTTAAATAAGTTTGGTTGAAGTGTGGGGCAAAAAAGGTTACGAATGGTGAGTTTATGAGTGGTATAGAGATTAACCTGGATATCACAAACTGGTTGAAAAATATTTTGTACACCAAAGTGTAATATTTTAATTCTATTTATTGATAAATACATAATCAAGCAACACCTGCCAAAGTCACTTCCCAGAAAAGATCTGATCTGTAGTATGCGTGACAATTTTATCTGCACACTGTATTTTGGTGATATGTCTTGATGACTATAATGTAGGAAATGTATATGTCAATTATAACACCAAAGACAAGATGTGCTTATAGAGAAATGAACAAAGAAGGTACAATCAAAATTAAGCATACCCATTTTTAAACAATTACTAGGTGTTATGACCTTTATATGTTATTTTTAATGACCATGAACATACAGTATATCATGTTAATAATACAATATAACAATACAACATAACAAAAATGTATAGTATATTGTCTAAAACAAATGAATGTGCATTTGCGAACAAATAGTTCAATTTAGATGCCTGGCTATTGCAATTCAAATCTACAAAGCATTTGAGAAGGCTTTCTAATTAATTGCTAATAACCTGCTGGGAACATAACAAATAAGGGTTCAAAATTGTGAAACTGGTTATCATGATTGTTGAAGCGAAATTGATTTAATTATTTTAATCAGTGCAATAGCTTAACTGCAGGACATTAAAATATATATTGTATGAGGTATAGCCTTTCCATGAAATCAATCCACAAATGTATTTCTTTTAGCCCATTATGAGTGTTATGGTTGATCAAAAATAGAGCCCTGAGTGATTTAATTTAATTTATTTTATTAAATGGTGTGCACGTAGAATAGAAGAATAAATCTAAGTACCAATTATTAAAGCACAGCTACAGTTACCATCACTGTAACGTATGTTTCGTCACATACAGATATTAAATAGCATGTGGAATTAATGTACAGTAGATAATTGTTCAGTGCTTGTACTAAATTAATTGAATGACTTTACAACACTTAAGGATATTATTGTTAGCAAAAAAGTTGATATTGTTCATGCAGTATAAAGGGGAGTACACATGGAGAGATTTTTGCTAAGCGATTTTAACTAAGCGATTTGGCTGCCTGAATCAGCGATTTTGGCTACATGAACCAGCAATTTTTTTACTAGATGAACCAGCAATTTTGACTAAGTGATTGTGTCTACGGGCGATAGAGATTTTTTAAATGTTGATAATAATATGGTTTGATTATATATATATATATATATATATATAGTAGATTTGCGGTGGGGCACTCGTGGCTATTCTCCATAAACTAGACAAGCCAGCTAGTATGCAGCAACGTTTCAATTTATTTATCAAATTTTCGTCAGGTTACAAAGAATAGAGAAAAAAGACATACCTTTATAGCAGCATAGACCAAGGAAGTGAGGCTGAGACACAGAGAGACAAGGGAGCAGCCCACAGGGTGCAGCATGATGATGTCACATGCTGAACAAGTGTGCAGCATGTGGGGAGCTTGGTTGCCATGGATACCGCAATCCAGCTTTCTCAGACACTGTGAGGAAAATTGCACCAAAAATAATTAAAAAGTGACAAGAAAGAACTGCGACTAGAACCAAGAGGCAACAGTATTAAAAAATAGAAATAGAAAAAATGTATGCACCTGCGTCTCAATCTCACTTCATAGGTGATAAAAACAGCAATTAGCCTGAGACAAATAAATGACTAATCAATTAGAAATAGCATATTAAACAGGACAATACATGATACAATAAAAATACACACCAATAAAGCATAATTGCACATAATACAGCGCAATGTGGCAAAAGATATAGTAAAGACACAATCGCAATATTATGAGCTCAGCGGAATACAGCAAAGGAAATTTGCTCGTTTAGACCTTTAGGGGCAATAGTGCCCAAGCGGTGTATCCACCGGGCTTCACATTGTAATAGACGGGTACCACGGTCACCGCCGCGAATATTGGGGGGCACCCAATCAATCATCCGATATCTTAGGCTGTTAAGAGGATGATGATTGTCAACAAAATGCCTGGCGACAGGATGCTCACTACTGCCGGATGCCAATGCCTGACGGATGGTACTCCTGTGCATTGTCATCCTTTCCTTAAATTTCCTAATAGTTTTACCTATGTAGGATAAACTGCATGGACATATAAGTTGGTAAACAACGTATGAAGAGTTACAAGTAAGGTTGTGACGGATTTTAAATGTGTGGCCGGTATGGGGGTGACTAAAAGAATCACCTGGTAAAAGGAATTGACAGGTGGTGCATGCGCACCTAAAACAACCTTTTTTCTTTTGGACACCCAACCATGTCACAGTGGGTGGTTCTGGATTGATGGATATATTGGTTTTAACCAAAATATCCTTGAGACTACGTCCCTTGGAGTAGCACGGCATAACCCGGTGCTCACCGAGGGGTAAAGTCGTGTCGCTTTTAATTAGAGACCAGTTATTTTTAACCAAAGCAGTGGTTTCATTAGAGACAACATTATATCTGTTAACCCACGGCATAATCTTGGCCATGCTGGTATCTTTACTTTTGTGTCTGAGGAGTGACTCGCGGTCTAATTGTAACACCTTACGTTTGCAGGCGACAAGCTCATGATGTTTAAAGCCACGTTTCAAAAATTTTTCAATGAGTGCATCAAGTTGCTGCTCACAATCAGCTCTATCGCTATTGATGCGGTAGTAGCGTAACATTTGGGAGTAAGGCAAAGATGAAACAAGACTGCGGGGATGACAACTGGATGGGGACAGCAGAGTGTTACGGTCCGTGCTTTTGGTATAAACACTGGTAGTGATGATACCCGCTTTGAGGGAAACTTTGACGTCCAGAAAGTGGACCTCACTACTGGATGTTTCAAATGTAAATTTGATGGCATTATTAGTGTCATTGTGTTTAACAATGACATCATGAAGCAGGTTAACATCACCGTGCCAGATGGCAAACAGGTCATCTATATATCTCTTAAAAATAATAAAATGATCAACAATGCATGGGTCAGAAAGAAAAATGTCAAACTCAACAGAAAACATGAAAATATTAGCATATGAAGGAGCCACAGAACTGCCCATAGCGCAGCCCCGTAGCTGTAAATAAAAAGTATTATTGTAAATAAAAAAATTATTATACAAAATCAAATCCATGAGCTCAATAAGAAAATCAATTTTAATGGAATCAAAATCACTGTGGGTATTGAGGAATCGTCTCAAAGCAGCCAGACCCAGGGCGTGGGGAATCATGGTGTAGAGATTTACCACATCGATGGTGGCCAAATGACAATTGTCTACTAGTCTGGGAAGCTGATGAAGATTTTGTAAAAAAGTGGTGGTGTCCAACAAGAAGGTAGGTTGAGATTTAATAAGCGGTTGTAGTAGATCATCCAAATAAGTTGCAGTAGGTTGCAGCAGCGACCCGCATGCCGACACAATAGGGCGACCCGGAGGAGGGGACAAGCCCTTGTGAATTTTCGGAAGTGTGTATAAACAAGGAGTGATTGGAAAATCTGGAACCAGGACAGCTTGAATATCTTGAGTAATAATTTTAGCATCTACTCCCATTTGTAAGATGTTGGTCAATTTCTGTCGACATTGAGCAGTGGGGTTGACTGTCAACTGGCGATAGGTGTCAACATCAGAAAGTTGTTTCATTATTTCGGCATGATAGTCAGAGAGATCTTGCAGGACTATCGCCCCGCCTTTATCGGCTTGTCGAATAACAAGATTTTTATTTTCACTCAGATTTTTTAAGGCCAAACGCTCCGCTGGCATAAGATTAGGGTGGACAGACGAGGAATGCTCGACAATGGCAGGAAGTCCTGTATCGAGCATCCTAGCAAAGGATTTAATGCTGGCATTATTTGAATATGGCTCGAAAGAGGAGGCAGGAGCAAACTGTTTCAAAACTGTAGGTAGGGGTGGTTTGACAGTTTTATTGGACGGGGGTTGATTGGCAAAGAACTCTTGTAATTTGATTTTTCTAATGAGTTCATGTTTCTCAATTTGCCACTGTAAATCACTGAAAGGCACAGAGGGCACGAAGGAGAGTCCATGATTCAAGAGTTTCAACTCACTTTTAGATAAGTCATGGGACGACAGATTGAAGATTATATTCTCGTGTTCGTTGGTGGGCGACCCGGACGGCCACCCCCTCTTCCACTGTTGCCCTCTTCGAGTGTAGCGCCTCTTACGTGGGACTTGGGGCCGCCTCGACCCCTCTGGGGGAGTCCACCTAAAGGGCCTGCTTTGGCACCTCTGGGTTTGCGTTGGTCAGCCTCGCTGTTAGAGCTGGTATTATCGGCCGATGTTTCTGTATCGAATTGATCGATAGTTCTTTGTGGGCGCCGTTTATTGCGGCGAAAGAAAGGTTTTTTAGAATCTTCTCCCGAATTGCCTGCCAACCATCTGTAGACAGTGTGTCTGTCGTAGTCAGTTTGCACCTTTAATAATTTTTCTTTTTTAAAGAGGATAAGCTCTCTTTTGTATGATGACAATTGGCTCTTGAGCCGTTCCATCCAATCCGTCTCTTTTTCTGCCACTAAAGTGGCCAAGTGCACGGTTTCAAATTTGGAGATTTTATCTTTGATCACAGCAAGTTCCTTGGATGATTGCTCCACCACAAGGACCATAAGATCAAAGGAGCACTTGTTAAGGGTCCCAATCCAGCGCTTACAGAACTGGGGATCGTAGCGCCCGATGGTCGGGCAGTTCCTGACGCGGAAACCACGGGGGATCATTTTTGACTTATAATAGTCACTTAAAGAGAGGGCATGAAGATGGAAATCGATCTCCTTCTTTTTTAAACGTAAGAGGTCTCTGTAGATAATGTCAGTTGCCAGGGATTCCTCTTCATCATTAATGCCACCTTTGAGAATAATAGCTTGAATCTCAACCTCAGAGAGGGAGTGGATGTCACCAATGGGAAAATTAAATTGTCCAATACTATCTTCATCTGCCATATTGGATGGTCTGTATGGTACAATGAGCCAGATTGGTGCAATGTGTGACACAGCACACAGTTGTAAGTTGCAATATAGGTTCTGAGACAGACAGTCCTGGTGAACAAAAGCACCACAAAGGGAAAAGGGCAAAGCACAGGGGGATCCCAAACAAACGGTGTACAGGTACCTCGCTGATCCACAGCAGCAACTTATATATATATATATAAGTCTGGTTTAGCGCGGCACTCGGAGAACTGGTAAAGAAATTAATCACCACACGGCTTCAAACATCAACGTTTCATTTCATGTCGAAATATCGTCATCCTGACGATATCCTGACGATATTTCGACATGAAATGAAACGTTGATGTTTGAAGCCGTGTGGTGATTCATTTCTTTACCAGTTCTCCGAGTGCCGCGCTAAACCAGACTTGTACATACCGTCTGCACAAGACGGCCACGAGGGCACCGGAGCAGGATCAGCTTTAAAGCCAGTGCCGGGACACAAGCTTGTTATATATATATATATATATATATATATATATATATATGGCTCAAGTGAGTAAGTAAATTCAATTCTACAGCGAATCAATGCATATAAACAGCTGGTGCAATGAGGTGGCCATATTGGCCCATGGTATAAATATGGAGAGACCTCCATAGGGAAGCCACCTTTGAAAAAGCTGGGGGATACCCAGCGAAACGCTTCAGTCTACAGCACCCCTGCATTTCCTTCCTCTCAAATCTGTGGGACAAAGCTCCAACTCTCCACAAGGATACCTGAACCAGGACTACAAAGTGGACCGGGCTACCTACTGGGGTACACAAACAACCACAAACAAGGACAGTGCATCCATTCACTGGGACTACTTTCCTTTCCACCACAACCAGAACTGTGGCATTCATCCCGGATATGTGAGTCATTCAACTGTCCCCCCAAATAACTTTTGTCCATTTGAAGTCCAAATTGGAACATGATCCACACAGGAAGGATCAGCAGGGTGCTTTCTCCAAAAATTATCCCAATCAATTCTTTTAGACTTGCACCAATTACACGCCAATACCATTGTGATGTTATGCAATATCCATACTCATTTGAAGGTGTTTTAATGTTGTGTAATACCTTGCACGTTTAATGATGTTTTAATATGTTTAATTTACATATTTCTTAATGAATTGTTATTGTGATATACTTCCTCAAAAGCGCAGTTCCAGCCTCTATTTTCTTGTTTCCTTTTTAGGGGCTGACCAACCCCATTTGTAAACTGCTGCTAGATTTGAATTGAGCCAAGGGCAGCGCCTGTTTAGCACCCTAGTGGTACTATACACACATTCCTTATTTTCCCTGGATGGGGAATTATGGGTTGACTTTCTACATTTTGGAGGCTGAGGCTGTCGGATGGTCTCCACTGGGCTTTCCATGTGGCTGTAGACTGGTACTGGATCCACAGTAACAGAAGGTTCCACGTACAGTTCCTGAGTAACATCTTGCAATTACAAATTAAAATGACCTCCATGTCAAAATGTACTGTATGAGTAAAATACAATACAATGAAATCCTCCTCTTCCACATGAATGGGAGATAGCAGCATGGGAGATGGTTGACCCATGTTACTCAGTGACCTTGTCTTAGCTGGTTACATCAAAGTGAACTTCATGAGGTCGTAATACCACAATGCAGGCTAACAAACCCCATCCGCCCTGGTTTCTGAACACTGTGAGTCCATATACTTCTGGTGTTCCTTTTAACGGGTTTAACGGATCCGTTCGGGACTTAAATAGTACACATCGCATCACATCGCATGCCTTGTGCATGCAGTGTGCATGCGATGCAATGCGATGTGTAACTAGTACAAAAAGTATGTGCACCACATACTTTTTGTACCGTACTATGCGATGCCCAGGAGCGCGCATCGCATAGTACAGAACGGAGCATGTATGGGCTCCTTTATTCGTGTATGGGCTTCTTTATATGCCCCTATTGACGTCATGAGGGCAGTGTACTTCTGCATCTGTGATGACAATGGGGTGGCAGGAAGTTTCCCAGCACTGGGTGTTTGTGGTGAAGGTACTTAAGGTAAGCTTTTTTATTGGTAACATTGGTAACATCTCAAGTCCCTATGGCCTTGATAAAAATGTCCTGCGTGACATTGAAACATCAGCTGCACTATGTTTTATTTGCATCCCTTATAATACAAAGTGTTCACCTCAGTCCGGAGAATGCCACTTCATTCCTGTATGCATGGGCAGTGTGCATGGAGACAGCACAAAGCGCATACAGGAATCACTGCATGCATGATACTCTCTAGGAGGCAGTGGCGTAGCTACAAATGTGGCAGACACCGCGGCATGCTCGGGGGAGCAGTACCAGCGTGGTCTGTGGTGGGTGCCTCTGGCTGAACTGACAGGGAACCCAGGCAGCAGTGAGCGCTGAGCTGGTACCGCCCTGTACATACAGTATCTAATGAGCAGGGACCCAGTGCAGTGCATATTGAATGAGCAGGTCCCCGTCCCATGCATATGTAATGAGCGGGACCAGCTCAGCGCTCACTACTGCCTGGGTTGCCTGTCAGCTCAGCCAGAGGCCCCCATAGTCCATCGCCTTACCCCTTCTTGGCGGGGGAGGGGGGCACCAGAATTTTTTTTGGCTGGGGGCAGAAAAATTTCTAGCCATGCCACTGCTAGGAGGGCAGCACGGCAGCTGCTTACAAACACAGGAGTGCCAATTATGCCTGTTTTCTAGATAGATAGATAGATAGATAGATAGATAGATAGATAGATAGATAGATTGCCACTGCATACAATTCAGCATTCTGCAACCATTCTTAAAAATTCATACAGTGTATATAAAAGACCCATTGTATTAATCCAATAGTGCATTGCAATGAATCCTTACAGTATCTGATAGGCATAGCCCATTGCTAGTGCATAGTTACCATAGAACACCACAAAAGATTTATCTCCTTCCTTGTAAGTGGATTAGCGCAATGATGGAGTTCTAAAAGGTAATAAGCCAGGAGTTTTTGTGAATCGGCAAAATGGAATGGGTGAAAGCAGAGGCGGATTCAGGCAAAAATGGTAATTCTGTAGTACAGTGGATAGATAAAGGCACGTCTAATGCATTTTGCTGCACCAATATTTCATCTTTATCAATGTTACATCTAGTCGGACTTTTACACCCCAGTCAAAAATTGCAGTTAATCAGCACCTGAAAATAATGACCTATCCGGTTTGTAATTACAAAGAATATAAAGTAGGCAGGCAAACCCATTTATACTGAAAAGAGAATTATGTAGAGAACTTTGGAATTTGATAAGCTTGCCTGAAGAGATGAGTTTTTAGGGAACGCTTATAGGTTTGGAGACTGGAGGAGAGTCTTACTGTGCTTGGGAGGGCATCCCACAGAGTGGGTGCAGCCCGAAGAAAGTCCTGCAGTCAGGAATGGGAGCGAGTAATGAGTGTGGATGAGAGACGCAATGAATCTTTATCTGAATGGTTTGTATATACACAATGGCCTAACAACTTCTCCTGGTGCACAGTATCAATGTGTCACATGACCACCAGTTTTTTTTTTTTTGGCTTTCCAGTATGTATTACTTTGTATTTATTGTAAGTACAATAGATATTATGGATTATTTGCACAACACTGTAACAAAATGTTTTCTACTCTGACAACATTACAAAGTACAGTAATACAAAGCAACAAACAGCAAATATAAAAATGATCAGGAAAAGACTAACAGCATTTTATGATCACTTTCTATATTAGGATTTCTGTGACTTATAGGTCTGTTTGTTATTCATTTTACATTGCTGAAAGCTGCATTCATTTAAACAATACACGATAGTAGAGGAAACATATTGAAATTGTAATGCCAGAACCTGTGTCATTTTTGTAATTTTTACACACCTTGTTTGTCCTTGGGGTATTTTTTTGCAAAAATAATTTGTTGGGCTGTGAATTACTTGGCAAGGAAAAATAAAGTGATATTATTCCTTCACATAAAAGTTCATGCATAGTGTCACGGTTGGTAGCAATAAAACTTAAATCAAATTTCTTGTCAGTACTTTTTCATAGCATTCTCAGCTTTATTCCTCCAGTAGACAGCTTAATGAAATTTGACTCTGTAACATGTCCACTTCATTCTTATAGAGTTTATGTCATCTTCTTCACATCAGTAATGATAGATCTGATCCCACAGCCCAACGAATACCCATTTCATGACAAATGAAATTACTTTTTCTTCTGCCTATTTCACAGCACATATCAGTTGGCTATTCATTCGTACATTTTACCAATATATTATCCAGTCACTACAATGCCAGAAATTTGTTCTCATTTTCTTACTTAATAAAATATAATGTAAAGATTATGCCAACAAACACCATAAATCAAAAGTAGCCATATATTGTCAACAAAAAGTAGCAGTTTTGTGTATTTATTAGAATTTTGGGTAAATGATGAAATGTTTACTTACATTACATTTGTATATTTTATTACAAATTATGTTTGGACTATTCTGGAAAATGAACAACTACGCTACATGAAGAGGAAATGCAGAATATGAAGGCAAAATTCAAACAGATTGGTTATAGTCTTGCAAGGCCACATAGGCCTAATTTATTAAATAAGGTAATGTAGATGAGATATTTATTTGAAATTGTAAATTATTTTTATCCTAGTGCTAAGCCAGAATATTGCCATGTTATTCAATATAAAACCAAAATATATCCATGGATGTATACAGTACCAATACTATGATGCAAATGAAAAATAATTTTAATATAATAATGACTGAAAGGCAATCATTTGCAATTTTCGCAAACGTGTATTGCACCACTGGATCCTTTAATCAATGGACACATTTCTTAAACCTCTTTACTAAAACAAAGAAATTGAAAATGACACTTACATGATTTTTCTAAACTAAATCCATGACTACATAATTGAATAGTAATAAGACAGGTATATTTGAAAAAAAAAAAAAATATTCAATTCTTATATAGCTAAACCACTTTGGACAGTGTCTGATTTGATAGAAATTTATATGTTCTAGATTTCAAGTTTTATATACTGTAGTAAGTGTCCCTTAAAAATATCATAAGGCATATTTGTTTGTAGTTTCTACATTTTGTGTTCTGTCTGACATGCTAGGAACATCTGTAAGTAAGAAACTTGTATTTACAATATATAGTAGACTTTTATGTATATGCTCTTTTAGTCATACTATGTAGCATGTATTTTTCCATATGCTATTATATAAATTACTCAGCCAACTTCTCCCTTAAGGTAAAGTGAGACTGTCTTTCGAGGTGCAATCCCTGCGGCAGTAGATACAAAGTTCTCAACTCTCATCCTTGCCCTAACTTGCCTTTCTCAACTTCTGGTCACTGACCAGTCCAAAATTACCAAGTTTAGAAGTAACATAGGGTAACAACATTACGTCATACAATCACTTTAATGTTCTGACAATTTAAAAGTACAAGGGCCAGATGTATTCGGTTCAGAAGCAATAAAGTAGATATAGAGTGATATTCTACCAGTCATCCAGCTCCTAACTGCTATGCTGCAAGCTGTGCTTGTAAAATTACAGGAGCTGGTTGACTGGTAGTTTATAACTTGCAACTGTTAAGCAGGCCTGATTACTGAGGCTGAAAAAGGAATGAACCCATCATACCCAAACAATCAGAAAAGATTCATCCAGAACAGGGGATTTTGGAGACCTGCTGACTTATTTACCAAGTTGGGTGTCATGTCACCAATGGCAAAGTACCCTAGACTTCCTTTAATCATTTATAGAGAAAACACAGATGTTAACTACTCACATACAAAGTCTTAAGGATGCACCAACTGGTATTACTGCATGTATTGATGTAGAAAGCGTGCCTCTAAGTACTAACACATTAAAATGCATTGATGTACATATGGGAAGACCATTGAAGTGGCATTTGCATCAAATTGAAGATGGGAAGGGGAAGCCCCCAGAAGATGCAGCAGAGGGCATTCTTGTATTCATCCCATAATCAGTGTTTAATTTAATCCATTGATGTAAAACATCACCAGAAAATAGTATTTTGATTTGTCATCATAGCCATGTGCTGCTGTTGCTTATATTTGGGTTTTGTTTGTTTGTTAATTTATGATGACAAATCCAGAGGAATTAGGATTTAGAGATGATAAAATAATTTTTCAATGCTAGGCTGTAAAACAATTCACTCAAAATGTAACAGGTTTTTTTATATATATTTTTTATTAAAGGGTTTTATACACACAAAAATAAAAGACATTTAAATATACATAGATATTCAAGCGTGAACAGTACATTGTACATCAATTACTACCAAGCAAGATAATATAACAAAGTATAAACAGCTGTAAATCTTAATTGTCAAATAATGCCAAGAGGGTAAGATCAACAGATTAATCTAAGACATTACACTAAATATTTGTTCTTTATTCGTCATCCAGTTCCTATATCTGAGGTATTTTCAAGTCGTGTCTAAACTCTCACATTTTATTTTCAGATGGAACCAGAACAAATTTTTAGGTGTAATGTAATATACATCAACTATAACAACATTACTATGTATGTATATAGACATCCCGGACACGACAAGACAAAATTGAAGATGAGACATCTGACAATGGACTCAAGATACAAAAGGAATACAAAGAAGGGTTGCTGTGTAAGAGGATAGATGGGATGGGGAAGAGAAAGAAGGGGGGGGGGGGGTAAACATGGAGTGCCTTTTTATACCTGTTTCTTGTGTTAAAATCAATAAATAATTGTTTCTGAACTATCTACTTAGTCTATATACAAGTGACTATACCATCGTTATTCGAGTTAAATATAACTGCCCAAGAATCTGGGGTTACCACAATAAGGAATATAGTTAACATATAAAAGTATACAGTCCCAATAGTCTCCCTTGTAAATTCAGTGATCTGTTACATTATCTGGTTTCGGTACTAGCCACAATGTTACCTGATATTGTACGAGAGAGAGTATATATTCACAATTATCCCTCTATCAAGTTAAGCATTTTCAAATATTGAAATAATATGGGTCTTGGTGTTTTCGGTATTTATGTAATATCTGGGCTCCCGTTTTTCTTTTGAGACCGCGTGTGAAATCAACTCCATGCGTAGTTGCATAGTAGGGGTATGAAAAAATGGGGTGCATTTAACATGGGAGCCCAGATAATACATAAGTACCGTGTTTTCTTCTAGTATGTTTATATAAGGAGACCACTTCTTTAAAACTTTTGTAGTACCATTGGGTAAGTCCAGCTTTGCATATTTTCTATCGAAGTATAAGATTTGCGTGAGTCTTTGTTTAAGCCTTGCTAGCTGTGGGGCCGATTTATTAGTCCAAAATACCAAGATACATTTCTTCGCAGTTGCAAGAATAACAATGAGCAATGATAGATTGTGCTTCTCAAGCTTATCCATTGGCCAATGTTTAAAAGATAGACCCATTAGTGCCATAGGTTCCATAGTGAATCTGATATGACATTTTTCAAATATAAGGTTTAATACTTTCCACCAGAACCTTCTAACCTTATAACAAGACCACATACAATGTGCAAAGTTGGCAATAGTAGTCCCACATTTAAGACAATTACCCATTTCTTCTTGTACCATAAATTTACGCCGATTGGGGTTATATACGCCCTGTGAACAGTGCGCATATAAACCTCTTGTAAGTAAACAGATTTTAACACCTTTAGTGATAGAGATTGTAGACCTATGACATCATCTAAGTCAGTTATATAGGGAATATCTTGTGTCCATTTACTCAATAACAACTGCCATTGATTATGTTTTTCCATTTTTTTCTTAATAAGTAGCATATATAAATATAAAATTTTGTACTTTTTATATAGTAGATAATTAAATATTAAATCTATAGTAGTTACCTGTGATATTATTAAAGGGCATATCATAGACAGGCTTGGGGCTTTGATAGTGGTGAGAAAATGTCTTACTTGTAAATATAAAAACATATGTGATTGTGGAAGGTTATACTTCTGGGCAAGATGTGAAAAAGTGTATAGGGTGCCACCAGGATCGAAAACCTTACTGGATAAATCCAGTCCTTTATCTCGCCAGTCAATACATAGCGGGTTTGACAAAGAGGGTATAAAGGATGGGTTACCCCATAATGGGATAAACTGTGATGAGTGAGGATTTCTATTATTCTTTGTATTTATTGCTAGGTGTCCCTGAACAATATGTTTGTTTTAATTTTTAAGGGGATGTCAGATAATTTTGATTGGAGAAAAGCTCCTGGGGCGTACGGTGAGAAAACAGCACAATCTACATGTAATTCAGGATCTGTATAGGTGGCCATATTTAAAATACAGTCGGAAATATATAGGAAGAAAATGGCCATAGAGTAAACGTTTAAATCAGGGAATCCAAAGCCTCCCTCTTCTCTTGAGGTCTGAAGTTTCAATTTGGCTATTCTGGGGCACTTTCCCTGCCAAATAAACCTGGAACACATAGCTTGGAGGTGATTGATGTCTAACTGTGTTAATTTTATTGGGATCATTTGCATAGCATAGAAGATTTTTGGAAATATAATTGACTTGATAATCGCTAATCGTCCTAATAGAGATAGAGGCAAATCCCTCCAGGCAGTCAATTTGGTGTCAATAACAGTTATAATTTGTGAGAAATTTATCTGATATAATTTTGATAAGTCTGCACTAATCTGAATTCCAAGGTATTTGAAATGGGATTTAGTAAAGGCGAAGGGAATATTTAACTGTCGTAGAGATGACGGCTCCGCTCCTCCCAGCAGCATGATTTCTGACTTAGATAGATTCACTTTATACACCGAGATCTCTCCGAATGAGTGGACAAGGCGTAATAAAGCTGGAATTGATTGGGTAGGTTTTGAGAGGAAAATAAGAGTATCGTCAGCAAAGAGTGCAACTTTTAATTCTTCAGAATGTATTTTTATTCCATGAATAAGGGGAGACAGTCTAATTGCAATTGCTAGAGGCTCTATCTCAATCGCAAAAAGTAATAGTGATAGAGGACACCCTTGACGAGTACCTCTACCTAGTTGGAAATATTGTGATAATAAACCATTGCACGCTATTGCCGACTTAGGGGCTGTAAAAATAGTTTTAATTGTTGAAATAAATTTGGCGGGGAATCCGAGTTGTGATAGAGTATTAAATAAGTGGGGCCATAATACCAAGTCGAATGCTTTTTCTGCATCGACTGCATATGTTGGTTATCTTTGTTTCCTGACAAGTTATTTGAATGGTGGATGGCTGCTAACACTCTGCGTACATTCGTGGTCGAGTGTCTGCCAGAGATAAAACCTGTCTGGTCCTTGTGTATAATTGTTGGTAGGATTGGATTTTAATCTCTCTGCGAAAATTTTTGTGTAAATATTATAATCTACATTTAGCAGAGAGATTGGACGGTAGGATCCTGTTAAACTCAAATTTCTACCTACTTTAGGTAGTACTTTGATTATTGCATCTGAGAAGTATAGAGGGAGCTCTCCAAGGCCTCCAATATGATTAAAGCAGTCTGTTAAAGGATGTACAATAAATGGTTCCATTATTTTATAAAATTCATTCGAATAGAAATCTGGGCCTGGGGCCTTTGCTAATTTCAATTGTTTGATAGCCCATGACACCTCCTCTACACTTATCGGAGCTTCCAAAGTTTATTTAAATTGTTCTGAGATTTGTGGGAAAGGCAATAACTGCCAAAAAGATAAATGTGTATGTGGTGCTGGATTTGCATCAGAGGAGGAAGAACCAGTCGACTCATTCTGAGAAACCAATGGGGGTGAATATAGCTGCATGTTAAAATTTTGCAATACTTCTGCCATCTGTTCAACAGAGATAGAAAGGGATCCGTGATCTCTCAGCAACGGGTGAACTATCGTTTTCTGCCTAGATCCTCTTAGTAGGTTCCTCAGCATGGAACCCACTTTATTCCAGAATCTGTAAAATTTAGAATGCACGTTAAAAAGATACTTATCGCCTTGAATTAGAAGGTATTCCTCAAACTGAGTTTTTGCTGTTTGGTATGTCTGCCTAGAGCCTAGATCAGGGGACAGTTTAAAGGCCTGAAAAACGTTGGTTAAATTATTTTGAAGTTATAAGTATTTGGACTTCTGCTGTCGCCTAGTCTTAGCAGTATAAGCAATCATTTCTCCTCTAATGACAGCTTTAGCTGTTTGCCAAAAATTAACAGGATTTGGTTTTGTCTGACACTCATCCATATTTTCTCTAGTAAACCTATGCCATGCGGACAGCAATGTATCCTTCAATCCTTTCGTTTGAGTTAAGTGTGTGGGGAACCTCCAAGTGTACTTAGCAGGGGTTGAATTAGAGAGTTTGATAGTTATCGTAACTAGACCATGGTCTGACAGTATTGGTGGGTAAATATTCGCAGACCTAGTATTAGGAAGAGAGGTTCGGCCACAAAAATAAAGTCAATCCTTGACCATGTGTCATGAGTCAAGGAGGTACACATAAATTCTCTTTCTATCCAATGGGTAGAATGCCATACTTCTTTCAAATTAAGCATTTTAATAAAATATGGTATACCTATTTTGGGGAGAGCAATGGGGTTTTTGGGAGGAGGAGACCTATCTAGTACCATTGAAGACAATAAGTTGAAGTCTCCACATATAATTAAAGTAGTGGGATCTAAGCTATGAAGTACGGCCTATAATTCTATAAAAAATGTTTGTTTTTTGATATTGAGTCGGGGCATAAACATTAAATACATTAAAAATATTTCCATCTATGTCTATCTTAGTAATAATATATCTTCCATTTGTGTCTGCATTTGTTGACATTACCTGAACACCCAATGATCGCTTGGCTAGCGTTACCACACCTCTAGATTCAAGGACAACCCAATTTAGCATTTGTAGTTTTTTGACCTCTTCAGGCAGCAAATGAGTTTCTTGTAGACATATTAGATCTATACAAACAAGAAACAGAGAAGAATGTCTTCTATGTGGTGCACCTCAAAAGTAGAACTATAAACATAAAATGTAACCTTTATTGGATTTTATTAAAAGACAAAGAGGCAAAATATTGACAAACAGTATGACATATAACACAGACAGTGTATTAAAAGAGGATAAGGAATTTATCCTCATTCAGTGTGGCCCAATTCCCTTGGGATCCCCTCTCACGGTTTTGTGTGATTCCTTGAAATGTTAGTGTAGACAGGCAGTCGACAATGCGGCGTGTATAATGCTAATGCTTCACTTTAATGCCTGTTAGAAAGTTGATATATGTACATTTGGCTAGTATAGCCTGCTGCCTGAGGCTCTAAATTGAGCTGAATAACTATATAGTGCCCTTAATACAGTATGGTGTGTTCCCCACAGGGTGAGCGACTATGCAGATCTGCCACTATCTGCGTCGATAAAATCTTTGGCTATGGGCTTCAGACTTGTTAGCAAGGCTGCAATTTTTTGCAGATGGACAAAACTATACTGCACTGCACTTGGGGCAGATGTAACATGTGCAGAGAGAGTTAAACATCTTAGCAACTGATGTGTGACCTTGTGTTTGCATGAAGTTTAACTCTAAACTTACTTAACTAAACCTGAAATACGACTCCGAGACTTAGGTTTGGCAGAAAGTCTTAGCTGTATTTATTATTAAAGCACTAATTAATTCAATTGTAATTAATTAATTAATGGTGGCCAAGAAAGAAAGTCTAATTATCTAAGCTCCACCCACAACTATCATACCTAATCAACAAATACCCTAACAACAAGCCGTATCTGCTCATCCTTCTACATTGACTGCCCACCCATCCGGGTGGCGTCACTGTCCCCGACTGGGTGATCCAGCGCCTATAATCAACAAAGGTGAGCGCACTGAAAAACAACTATATACACCAAATTAACGAAGACCTTAAATCAATTAACCTGCCGTTGTTTCCAGCCAAACAACGAACGCAAATAAACACCCACCCACATCCAAATTAAAGGGAGGGCGGGAACCTCAGGAAAAAGATGAAGACTCCTCCTCTTCCTGCAGCTAATAACCCTAGCTTACTTTGCCATCCCTGCATACTTATTAAATGCCAAGTCACATGTTTCCCTAAGGTCAACACAGCCTTGGATGTTTAAGGCTGTGCCACTACATGCCTATTCCAGTCATACCTTTAGTGTTTCAAAGTGTATTGTAGTGCAAAACATTTGATATCTGTTTGACTATTAGACAGGTTGTGGCAGCAAGTACATTTTATAAAATGATAAGTAAAAGCTGATTGGTTGTTATGGGCGACTTCACCATTGGTCCACGTTTACACAATTTTCTCTGCTTAATACATGTCTATCTTAGATACTTAGCTTTAATGGTTCAGAGACTGATGTAATGGATTAAAAATTTTGTAGAAAATGCTGCATAATGTGGCTGCACTATACACAAGAATATACAACAGTATAGAAATATGTAGTCTGAATTTGGCTGTTTATTCGTAACTTTTCTGTCCAGTAATATGTTATTTAGTAAACCTAATGGTTAGAAAATGTTTATTCATCAATAATCAAATTAATTGACAAACAAATGAACTTGCAATATAATGGTAAAATGAATCCAATATTTGGATTTTAAACGTAATTTATAAATTTGACGGGACAGTATAATTTCCACTAAATTATTATTTTTTAGATTTTATTTTTGGGTAAAATATCAGAAGTTATCTGATTATATGTTATCCTAGTGGTTCCCAAACTGTGTGCCCATGTACCACGGGGTGCTGTGAGGCTTTTTGCAGGGGTGCCTCAGGATGGTGGTTTTCTATAATGAAGTACTGTAATTTTCAATGCGACCGGCTAGTTTTTTTTATGGCGTGGATGGCTTATTTTCAGCGAAGATCGCTGAAAACAAGCTCTATCCTCTCCGTTTAACCCCTTTGGCTGCACACCCTATTCTATGTTCCGGGAATTCTCACCGTTGCAGAAAGATTCACGACTAATGCAGCAAGCCTGCTGCATACAGTATACCCACGAGCCTCCCTGTTTTGATGGTCGCACACGCCGTTTCCACCTTGCTTTTTAGAAATAGTGAGTTGGAAACGGCGAGTGTAGGTGGTCAGTTGAATACTGAGGACAGGCTATGATGGTGCGCTCGCCTGATCGGCATTGAATATACCCTATAGAATGACTAGTAAGCCCGCATGAAACAAATTATTCCAAAGCTAGTCTGCTACCTTGTGATTACCTCTGTGTTTGTGCATGTGTGAGGCAGTCGTTTTACTCACTGCCAACAGATGGCAGTGTTTCAGAGACACACAAAGACACTAGACATATATAGATGATTGTTATAAAACGTAATGAAGTTCATTTTTTATAAAATATTGGGTATCAAAGTGACAGTTTATAGCTTGTTAAATGTTAAATGTTCTTACGCTAAACTGTATCCTAACTGCCTTATTTTTATTCTGCAATATGTTCTTTACAGTAAGCAGCAAAAGGAAGTCAACCTATACTAATAGAAAAATAATATTATGTCAAGAGAATGTCAACAATAAACCCTGACTGGTCCAAGAAGATCACATCAGAATGCAAAACATCCCCAAGGCAGAACTGTGGAGAATTAGTTAACATTTTTATGGGATGTCAAAACAATGCTTTCAAGCTGATATTCCAATGTTAAGATATGAAAGCCAATTTCAATCAGTTAATCATGTCGTCTGAGACAGCTGAAAACAACCTAACAAACTGAAAGGTTACATGCCAGAAGCAGTCATAACAGGATATCCACTTTCTACTGTGAAGAATAACCTTGAAAAGAACATGTTAATTGCGTCCACACAACTTCTGTACAAGTAATACACTCTCAGATAAGGTACAGAATATAATAATCATTTCAAGTTTAACGAGACAAACTCGGTACAGATATTGCACTAAAAGGTAAACAGTTGCATAAAATTAAAAAATCACACTTGTTCTAAAAGTAGCCATACACGGGGGTGATTCTGATAAAAATCAAATCAAAAGTGACAAAATTGCATGTGTTTGATATCAGCTGAGCATCGCATCAGAGCTTGAAGATCACATGTGCTGCACTATAGATATATCACATCACCAAGCTTTTTTGCAGGCTTGGCTGGAATTAAATATGATACCTTTTGGGCCTGATTCTGGTTCACTTGCAAAAGCAAGTTCTCTCTCTAATGGACACAACCTTGTGCATAGGGAAACCAATCCCGGGGCATTTTTTCAATCCCGGAACTCAGGATTGAAAAATGCTCAATGCCAGGATTTCTGGGATCCGGTATAGCTTTCCTAATAAAGAAAATGCCCCGGCCGCCCCTCTGATTACCTTCATGGCCAGGTGCTGGCGGAAGCAGCCAGAAGCTATGTGGGCGGGCAGCTGTGAAGCAGGCCAAGCATCTGGGAGCCAGCACAGGGAGAGTTGATGCGCAGCTCGAGGCGCATTTGGGTGCCGCGTGCGCGGCTAGTGCCTGCCAAGGGAGCAATGTGCAGTGCGGCCATGGGTGGGTGGAGTGATTGTTCGGCCTGTGCAACGTGACCTCTGACCATCGGGTGAGTGCTCAGATGCTGCCCAGCGCATGCACAGTATAATCCCAAAATCCCGGGATTGCAAACTCCAATCCCAGGATTGAAATCCTGGTGTTTTGGGGCCAAATCCCAGAAACCCACTGATCCCGATCCCGTGATTAGTTAACCTACATTGGCACTGCAGATGGGGCAAATGTAACATGTGAAGAGAAAGTTAGAGTTGGGTGGGGTTTGTACTTCAAAGTGATATCTTTATTGCAGTGTACACGTGTACGGGCGCTCGGGGACTCTGCAGTCACACTGCTCATGTGCATGTAACGGAGATCATACAACTGGCATGTAGGATCTAATGCTTGTGGCATGTGAAGGGGATTTGGCTTTAGGCTGCCAGGTTGGCGTTGAAGCATATTGTTTCCATCAATAATTTACATTGACACAGGCATCTGCCAGTCACCTTAACATCTTTACCCCCCCCCCACAGTAAATCAGGGCCGGTGATAGCTAACAAGCATGAAATAAATTAGGCCTTCATTTTTTTCCTCCGCTGTCACCTGCATGACAACCTCCACCCCCCTCCCCCAGTCCTGGTGCATTAGGCTGCAATCTAATCAGTCTATTGGTTAATCAGGCACTGGCCAGTATTCAATGCTCCCGATTCACCATTTTTTGGGCGAATCGGGCTGTTTTCACTCCTTGCGGTGAATTTTTTTCAGTGAAAATATGATTCACCCTATTCAATGTTCACTGTACGCCAAAAGCGAACAGTGAATGCCAGACAGCTCTCCGTTTCATGTTTGCTGCAATTCGATGGTGTATTTCAATGGAGTTTTCACTGGGATTCTCCGAGAGTGTAATCAATGCTAGGATGGCGAATTGCTTTCTCCCTGATTTTTGCCATGATTCACCATTTTGCATTCGACATCTTTTTTAGATGAACTGGAATGTGATTTTTTAAAATAAAGGGTTTTTTTTTTTGGTGTCAAAAAATCTGATTTTTTTTTCTGTGAAGGGGCATGCTATTTTTATTCATGTGCTTGAAGCACATTAATATAGATTTAATTTTTATTTTATTTTTTGTAAACATTTTTTTTCTTTTTACACTTTCACCAGCAGGGGGCTGGGAGCCACTCATTAGATATTCATATATTCACTTATATTCATATATTCACTGGTCCCAGCTTGTTACGTGCAGAACCAGAGGTGCGGCTCCCTACCCCTGCCCCGGCTCCCTACCCCTGCCCCTCCCAGGGGGCAGCCTCAGCTGCCTGTGCCCCGGGAGCCCTCTCACACAAATTCTATGGCAGGCAGGGAGGCTTACATCTTCCTGCCTGCCACCGTCCCCCGGCTCCCTGCAGCATTCGCCGCAGGGGTTAGAATTTGTCAGCAGGGGCAGCGAGCCCCTGCTGCATTGAATAGGGTGACAGGGAGGGCTGGCAGTGAATGCTGCAGCCCTCCAGAACCCTGCGAATGTGCAGCGAATCCTAAACAGGATTCACTGCACATGGAGAAAAAAATCATTGAATACTCCCCACTGACTGTATCTGGTGTATTGTATTGTATACAGTCCTGTTGCTTTGGAGGTTCCCAGGCAGTTTAAGGGGGATTGTGAGAGACTTCTCCATTTGGAGAAGTCGCCCCAAGTGTATGGGCACCTTAAGTCTTGGGGCCAGATGCAGTGAGCTTCAAAAGTGATAAAATGGAGAGTGATAAATAACCAACCAATCAGCTCCTGACTGGCATTTTTCAAACACAGTCTGTGACATGGCATGATTAGTTGGTTGTTTATCACTCTCCACTTTATAATTTTTTGAAGCTTAGTGCATCTGGCCCTTGGAAAGAGAAAGTTGAAGAGGATAAAGTAGCATCAAACCAGCTCCTAACTGTCATAATACAGGTTAGTTGTTAATTTATCTCCAAATTTTTTATATCTCCGAGGCTGTGTACATATATCCATCATCGCATACTGTTTCTCAATATTGTTTATGCGGGTCACAATGTGTACGTATTCTCTTAAAATGATGTGATCCATCTACAAAATAGACTTGCATGCGACACTGATTCAGGACCTAAACTGTGATACAGTGTGCCATTGTTTTTAATTATTAAGATATTATAATGCAAATTAGAAGTTTTTTTTTAACACCATCTAAAGAAAAACTTTTATTATGATTAGTAGAAATAGAAACAGCCTTTTGTTAACTTGGTGAAAGCAGCAAGGGCAGACTTAAAAATGGAAAAGAAACTGCTGTGCAGTTGACAAAAGTTAAGTGTGTATTTGAAAGAATCATTCATCACAGCTGCCAAAAAATGACATACCCTTGAAAGAAAAGTAGTCTAAAAATTTAGAGTTATGTGTAAAAATCCAAGGTAAAGCTTTATCTTATTTTAGAGGCATAAAGGTACAGAGGACCTTTGTACACTCTGATGTCACATCATTCCTTTCATAACTGTAAACACTTTTCATATTTTCTATTATTCAAAATGTCACAAGATTAACAGATTGCCACCATCACAAATGACTCATGAGTAAAATACATTTTATTTCTAAACTAATATCACAAATAAAAATGCTAATAAGAATAAATTAAAAATAAAATGGCATGCCAATAAAATTAAATAGGCATAACTTTGCTTGATTTAGAGGTACATGGTGTGCCAATGATTATACAATTGAGTAATAGTTTGTTACTGTGTATCCGCAAAAAGACAAGGGCCCTAATTCTGGTTGGTGCGGTAATATCCGCGTGCCTTTGTGCCGCCGATGTTTTGTGTCTGCGCATGTGCAGAGGCGTCTCTGCGCATGTGCGAGCGGGGCGTACGGCCAAATCCCGCATGAAATGTGAACACTCCGAACAGGGGGTGGAGAGGGGCGTGAAAGGGCTATTTGGGCTCATTACCATATGCATACGCCCCGCGTTTCATGGGCGTTCCCATGCAAACGCTGGGCGTACGTATGGTAATGCAGTCGTGACGCACGTGTAGGGGGCGGACATATGACATCGCCGGATGTCAGCTGCCCGCCCAGATCCCTGCTTTTGCACGGAAAAATGTCCGTGTGGTCTGAGGTGGCGGGAGCTGGTGGACCACTCGGTTCTGCATTCGATGGTCTGCGACCATCGAATGATGGGGGAGGTTCCCTGAGATGGAGGAGGCGTATTCCGTGAAAAATACACGTGTGGTCCGTTCGGCCAGCTTCTTACCGCGTACGGACGGAGTTGGCGATCCGTATGGAAGGCGGGGTTTCGCACGCACGGTCCTGGCCGCATATTCGGATCCGGCCGCACCAATCAGAATAAGGCCCAAGGAAACCAATAGTGCACATGTGCAAACGATGACTGCGATGCAACATCTCTGTCACTTGGGATTGTACTTGCAATATATGGTATGGTATATAAGTGTCAGATTGGGGTATGATGTCCGATATACACAGTGCGTCCACCCGAACCGTTGGAACGACCCTAACAAGTGGTGCAGGGTAGGCTTGGGAATACCCTCTGCTTTTCAGTTAAAATAGACTATAAGAGAATCTAGTGTTTCTCCCACTATCTAGTTTTCTTCTTATGTCAACAGGTGTTGCCCTCCAGATGTGCCAGTTTATCCCTTTGATGTGATCTGGATGCTCACCATTAGGCAGGCAAGGTAAGTGCTCTTAGCACACTCATGAATTTTTATATTTTTTTTTTTACTTATAGCCCATATACATATGTAGGCAGCTTCTCACTTTACAGATAAACAAATGGTAATAACAGTTTACATATTCCTAGCATTAAGTTTCGCTAAAATAACTGTACAATAAAAAAAAAATCTGTCCCTCTTTTATATAAAATATGGTATTCCAAATGGTTACCTGCTCCGATCACCTTATCCCAACCTCTTAGCCCCCTATATGGGTAATCTGGCTGGGTGGTATTAACAACTGAAAGAGTGGTACTCTTAAAAATGGGTACTGTATTACCAAGGACAGCCACTGGCTATATTATTCCCTTTGATAGGGTGTTATTAATACACCGCCCAGTTCAGCATGCCTTAGACATGCAGTATATCATATACCAGGGGTGGGGAATCTATTTTGTGCCAAGGGCCGTTTGTATGGGGAAAAAAATCCTTCGGGGCCATATGTAAAAAACATTCTTACAAATTGTCCTGTTGCAGCAGTCCCATGCTCTGGCAGCTGCTGCTGAATAGGACTGACAGTCTCCGGCTGTTGTTGATTAAGAGGAATCCCGCGAGAAATTCCGACCTCTCTTGAGAATTCCCCTGTACTTGACTCCCGGCAAAGCCGCCTGATGGGTGGGCGGCCACTCAGACCAGCTACGGAGGCCGCATACGGCCCCCGGGCCTGAGGTTGCCCACCCCTGTCATATACCCTTAACAATACATCTATGCCTTATTATGCAATGAAGATTACATTTAAATACACTTATTGGTACTTGTCTAGTTTAATGACAGCAATTTACGCTATGTTTTATGCTACGCTAATAGCATAGCCCAACGGCTGCTTTACTTGTGTAGATTCACGGCGGCAGCCTAAGCTATGTTGGGGGACATTTACCAAAATGGATTCGTAGAAAAAAGGTGTATTCGTAGGGAGAAATACACCTTTTTTTTACGAATTTGTATTTTCGGGATTTACAATCCCAAAAATACAACAATTCGTAGTCCTAAAGATGGAACATTCGTATTTGTATTTACAAATACGAATGTCTACACCATCGATAGAATACGACAGAAATCACCATTCAAAAGAATGGTGGTTTCTGATTTACTAAGCAGCCGTATGGATAATACGGCTGCTTAGTGGTGTAAAACACCCACGCAAATACGACAGGAAAATAGAACACCATTTTCATGTCGTATTTGCGTTTTTGCCTGCACGGATCAGTCAGATCCGTGCAGGCTTTGGTGTAAAAAAATAGAAAAATTAAATAAATAAATAAAAAAAACGGCGTGGGGTCCCCCCCACAGCCGAAACCAGCACCAGGCTGACAGAGCCTGGAGCCGGTAATTAAAAATCAGGGAACCCGACAAATAGGGTTTCCCCGATTTTTAACAACCAGCCCCAGGCTCCTGCTCTGGGGCTGGTTCCCAAAATACGGGGGACAAAATGACTAGGGGTCCCCCGTATTTTAAGAACCAGCCCCAGGCAAAACCAGCCAGCAGGGTAATGCCACAGCCGGGGGGAGACTTTTTATACAAGTCCCCCCGGCCAAAGCATTAACCCTACCGACCAGTCAGCCTGGCCAGGGGCCCTGGGGGAGTGGGGACCCCCCCAATAAAGGGGTCCCCCCCCTCCAGGACTTACCTGACCAGGCTGAAGCCTGGTGCTGTCCTCGATGCCCCTGGGCGGTGGGCATCGAGCTGATGGTTTGGTGTAAAAAATAGAATAAAAACCATTGTCTTTTACTGGTGAACTATGAGTCCCAGCAAGCCTCCCCCGCAAGCTGGGACTTGGAGAACCACAAGTCCCAGCCTGCGGGGCATTAAAGGGCCCGCTGGGTCTTGTAGTGCCACAGTAAAAGAAAGAGTTAAATAAACACACTGACACACGTGAAAAATAAAAGTTTAATACATACATAACACATACATACTGATACTTACCTTTCTTGATCCCGTAGGTAGCCCTGGTCCTGATGTCCTGTGTCGTCCATGTCGGCTGTCTGCGTCGTCCTCCAGGTCCATGTCGACGGTCCGTGTCGTCCTCCAGGTCCATGGCGGTGTCCGGGTCCGAAGAAATCCATGTTGGAGCTGTGGAAGGAAATCCTACTCACCTGTTCCTGCGCTGAAGAAGTCTTCTCTTGATCCGACGTAGTCCAGGTAATCTTCCTGCTGTCGCCGGTCCCCGCTGTCTGCGCTGTCTCTGCATCGCGCTGAGGAGAGATGCTGAAGTTTCATATTCGGCGCCTCTCCTCAGACTGAATTCTATTGGCCGCCTAGCAGGCCAATCAGGAGCCGACTTTCTCGGCTCCTGATTGGCCTGCTAGGCGGCCAATAGAATTCAGTCTGAGGAGAGGCGCCGAATATGAAACTTCAGCATCTCTCCTCAGCGCGATGCAGAGACAGCGCAGACAGCGGGGACCGGCGACAGCAGGAAGATTACCTGGACTACGTCGGATCAAGAGAAGACTTCTTCAGCGCAGGAACAGGTGAGTAGGATTTCCTTCCACAGCTCCAACATGGATTTCTTCGGACCCGGACACCGCCATGGACCTGGAGGACGACACGGACCGTCGACATGGACCTGGAGGACGACGCAGACAGCCGACATGGACGACACAGGACATCAGGACCAGGGCTACCTACGGGATCAAGAAAGGTAAGTATCAGTATGTATGTGTTATGTATGTATTAAACTTTTATTTTTCACGTGTGTCAGTGTGTTTATTTAACTCTTTCTTTTACTGTGGCACTACAAGACCCAGCGGGCCCTTTAATGCCCCGCAGGCTGGGACTTGTGGTTCTCCAAGTCCCAGCTTGCGGGGGAGGCTTGCTGGGACTCATAGTACACCAGTAAAAGACAATGGTTTTTATTCTATTTTTTACACCAAACCATCAGCTCGATGCCCACCGCCCAGGGGCATCGAGGACAGCACCAGGCTTCAGCCTGGTCAGGTAAGTCCTGGAGGGGGGGGACCCCTTTATTGGGGGGGTCCCCACTCCCCCAGGGCCCCTGGCCAGGCTGACTGGTCGGTAGGGTTAATGCTTTGGCCGGGGGGACTTGTATAAAAAGTCTCCCCCCGGCTGTGGCATTACCTTGCTGGCTGGTTTTGCCTGGGGCTGGTTCTTAAAATACGGGGGACCCCTAGTCATTTTGTCCCCCGTATTTTGGGAACCAGCCCCAGAGCAGGAGCCTGGGGCTGGTTGTTAAAAATCGGGGAAACCCTATTTGTCGGGTTCCCTGATTTTTAATTACCGGCTCCAGGCTCTGTCAGCCTGGTGCTGGTTTCGGCTGTGGGGGGGACCCCACACCGTTTTTTTTTTTATTTATTTATTTTTCTATTTTTTTTTACACATTGCAGCCTGCACGGATCTGACTGATCCGTGCAGACTGCTAGAAATAATTCGTATTAGCGGCCGTATATACGGCCGCTAATACGAATTTCTACGACATCGGTGGGTTACAAAGCAGTCGTATATGACTGCTTTGTAACTGATCCTCCGGAACACGACTTTGCATACGACTTAAACAGTCGTATGCAGTCGTAGGGAAAATACCAATACGAAAAACTAGGTTTTTCATATTGGTAAATTTCCCCCGTTATCAGCGTAGCCCAACGGCTGCCTTATATGTGTAGTTTCACGGCGGCAGCCTAACCTAAGTTATCAGCATAGGCTGCAGCCGTGAAACTACACAAGTAACTACCGTACTGTTGCCGGGATCTGCATCTCTGTCCACGGCATCCCTGACAAGCCTAGTCAGCGTTGGCGCCAGCATGATCCCCTCTCTTTGGCGGAGAGGGGATCATGCTGGCTTCGGTGTAGAGGCGCTCCATCTGTTTGAGATGCAGGAGCATCTCAGACACTCCAGCGTCTGAGTAGCTATTGCGGCAGGGTACAGCAACCCTGCCGACAGGGTTAAGGGTTCTGTAGCGCGTGCGTCTTCTGTCCAAAGAGGGGGTGCAGACCCAAGTGCATCTTATTCACAATAAATGGAGGCATTTGCCAGTGCTCCATGTTACATACTGGCAAATGCCTCCTTTTCAATCCCCCACTATCCACAGCAGCCCAAAGAATGGGAGGCATTTGCCAGTGTTCCATGTTACATACTGGCAAGTGCCTCCTTTTCAAACCCCCACTAACCACATCAGCCCGAAGCATGGTGAGCGCAGCAAGTCCCGCGAGGGGACGCGTTATGCTTCTGCCCGACCTTTTCATACCCCCACTATCCACATCGGCATGGAGTTGATTTTGTATAGTGGGGTGAGCGCAGTGAGCCACCGAGCCCGAAGCGGGGCGAGGGGATGCGGATTACATGTAAGGTAATCCACATCCCCTCGTGGGGCTCGCTGCACTCACCACGCTTCGGGCTAGGTGGCTCGCTGCGCTCGCCACACTATACAAATCAACTCCACACCAAAGTGCATAGTGGGGGTATGAAAAGGTTGGGAGGACACATAATGCGTCCGCTCACCGCACTTTGGGCTGCCGTGGATAGTGGGGGTGTTTCACGAACACATTCACACCTGACATATCATACATCTGAGACAGTAAAGACGACGTGTTAACTTGTAAATGGACTAAGCGGCCGTGGGAACAGTACGCTACTTCTGACTGACTACGCTAACTATGCTGGCCAGGGGAACACTACGCTACTTCTGACTGACTACACTAACTACGCTTAAGTACCCACTTATTTACACAGCTTTTCAGTACAATAACTTAAAACAAGAGAGAACTGAGGGTCATATTCAGTTTTGTCCTATAGTTGTCTCTTTAGTTCACTTGGCTCCCCAGTATTTAGAAGCAATTGTTAGCAGTATATGGTTAAATGCATTTAACATAGATGAAAGCGTATAGAAGCTTCTGTCTAGGGATAGCGCTAGCAGATTTAACTGTTCCTTTAAGCTGCATAGGACATGCAAGTAAGTAGGCTAGGTTTTGTATTCTGTTGAATTGCTACACTGAAATCCACTCCTGACTTGAAAATAAATTGAATGTCAATAACACATTATAGCCATAAATGAGGCTATCTCTCTTTAAAGATAGCGTGTTTGGTGCTGCGTTTGGTGTAGGATCAATACATTTACCACTCGGGGATTGACTCAGGCAAATCCCCACCAGCTGCTGCTCTTCCACTACAAGGCTGCTGCACACAAACATGCAGCTTTACTGTCACGGGCCGTTTGCAGCTCCACCAGCTCTGTCACTTGCTGTGATCAGCTACACCTCTATCTGTAAAGACAGCGCCTCTTAGTGTATTCCTGCAGGTGTCTTTCTGGCAATATTTACAGAACAGCTCCCTATTTTCTGGGCAGCTCAAGAGATGAAAGGTGGTCCTTAGCAAATATTCAGCTCATCACTCCTCCAGCCATTGTAGTGGCAGTTCCTCTGTGAGTGGCAGTTCCTCTGTGTCTCAAGCTCCACCACTGGTCATGTTATCAGCATATTAACCCATTATAATTGAGTTAGTATACCATATTCACAATAAAACACCAGTTCCCAGGAACTATATATGTTAATAATATATTTTACATAAAATACATATTAAAGTATAATTCATAACCTTGATATATAAAAAATCTACAGAATGTGTCCTCATACACTTAACATCTATACAAGGTGCTCTCTGCGACGGACAGGCTCCTATAGAAGGAGTGTACTGTACTTTTCTTTACATTTTGTGTCTTTTCTTTAAATGTTGAGCAAGAAAACAGTGTACAGTGCCAGTAACGTAGGGTTGCAACAAAGAATAACAGAACACAGCATGAGAAATGATAGATCAGAGGCCTTTTTACACAGCCGACACAAAAATACAAATTTTGCACCTAAGTTGACCGATATAATATAGTGTTGTCATTGCCAATTGTTTTATTTACTGTATGATCCAAATTTTGAGCGAGAAACCAGGTGCTGAGAGGTGTTACAAACCCGTCCATGGCCACTGATGGCTGGCATGTGTCCTGTGGGCTCCAGGGGTGGACAGGCGGTAGTGGGCTCTGGGAGGCTTCTGAGCAGCGTTGGGGGAGCCGGAGGCACAGCAATATGCTGTATGGGCTGGTGGCATCAGGTTGCCGGCACTGCCATCTTGCTTGTGGGCAAACAGTGTGTTGGCCAGGTCAGGGTCCCTCCTCCCCTCTCTGACCAGTTAGCCAATGGCACCCGTCCTCTAGCTATATAGGGGATCTGCCTAAGCTATTCTGGGTCAGAACAAAAAATCTCCTGAGCAGTGCACATCCTTGGGAAGATTCCTGACTATATACTAGTGCCTTGCGCTCACACTGCGCTGCCTGTCAGTGTACTCCAGCTGGTCTCTGACCTCATCGCAGTCTCTACAGGTCAGCCATTCCCATTGGGCCGCAACCATCCCCTGGGCCTCCATGGGCCTCTGCAGTATCCTCCAGTTCCGGTCCATTTGCAGTCTCATAGTCCAGCTCCAAGTTCTACCAGTTCCAGTATACCAAAGTCTTATAGCTCTTTTCATTAGATCCAATAGTCTTTATCAGCTTCACTCTTCTTTCCGGAAATCATCAAAGTCACCGTTATCCCCTCAAATCATCATCCCCAGCTTCCAACCCAGTTCTTCTCAAACCAAGTTGCCCCGCAAAAACTTGCTTATTTCTTTTGTCTTAGACTTTTTCTCAAGTAAGTATTTGAGGTAGCTATTGTTTTCCCCTGTATGAAATCCTTCATTAAACCTGCCCGTTTCAACCCTCATCTTCTGGTAAGTCCCCAGTTCCTGAGCACCACACAATACCATCTACCATCAAATCACCTGCCAGTTTGTACAGACCTGATGGAATTGAGTGGGAATCAGGGAGTACCCTTTAACTTTCTACCAGGGATTATGAGTCATCTGGAACAATTGGAATCATCTCAGCGACAAGTGGCTTAATATCTACAAACTTTATTTCCTCAGAAACCAGCTCCTACAGTCTCACCTGCTGCTCCACTGGCTTCTCAAGTGGTTGCTACATCTCCATCCACTCCCACCCCGTTAGTGCCAGATCACCTGCAGTTGCCCACACCAAATAAAAATGATGGTTCACCAAAGACCTGTCGTGGATTCCTCAGTCAGTGTGATGTACATTTTACTCTGCAGCCAGCCAACTTCCAGAAACCCAAGTCCCAAGTTGCCTACGTTGTGTCGCTCCTCACTGCTCCAGCCCTTGAGTGAGTCTCTCCACTATGGGCAATGTTCTTTGAACGTTTTGACTTTCAGATTGAATTCCGACCCGGTACACAGAACAGCAAAGCAGATGCACTGTCTAGATCCTTTGATTTCTCTATCGTGGAGAAACCACATTCTCAGCCAATCCTCAACTGTGTGTTGGCCAGGTCAAGGTCTCTCCTCCCCTCTCTGACCAATTAGCCAATGGCAGCTGCCCTCTAGCTATATAGGGGATCTGCCTAGGCTATACTGGGTCAGTACAAAATGTTTCCTGAGCAGTGCACATCCTTGGGAAGATTCCTGACTATATACTACAGCCTTGTGCTCACACTGCAATGCCTGTCAGTGTACTCCAGCTGGCCTCTGACCTCATCCCAGTCTCTACAGGTCGGCAATTCCCGTTCGGCTACATCCATCCCCTGGGCCTCTCTGGGCCTCTGTAGTATCCTCCAGTTCTGGTCCAGTTGCAGTCTCAAAGTCCAGCTCCAAGTTCTACCAGTTCCAGTATACCATAGTCTTTCAGCTCTTTTCATTGGATCCAATATATCAGCTACACTCTTCTTTCTCGACAACATCACAGTAACCGTTATTACCTCAAATTATCATCCACAGCTTACAGCACAGTTCTTCTCAACTACTGTACCCTTGGAAAATCCAAGTTTCCCCTCAAAGACTTGCTTATTTATTTTGTCTTTTTCTCAAATACGTGTTTGAGGTTGCTATTGTTTTCCACCAGGGCCGGATTAACAATGGGCCTGATAGAGCTACAGCTCCAGGCCCACTCTCCAAATAGCCCTGAGGGCCAGGGCTTTCCAATGAGCCTGGCCCCGCGTCCCTAGCCCCCGGGAACCAGAGATACCACCAGGCAAAGCTGAAACATTTTCCCCATAGGATAACATGGGACCTGCTAATTCCGACCCCCACCCGGTACCAACGGCATCTTAGAAGCTCGAGGTTGATCTCAGTCAAACCCAAATCATTGGGCCTTCAATCTGATACCAGGCTGGTCCATATGGGTTCCTTGGTTCTAGAGATATTGGGGTAAACCAATGTTTTCATTTCTATAAATGTAATTTCATGGCTGTTCATGTTGTTTGAGGACAAATTTCTCTGGAGCCAAAAGGTCCAGTTTCATGGGACCAAAATCATTCAAAGTTTATATTTAAATTGGTCAGTTCGTTCTGAAGATATAGCTGGTTGTTTAAAGGGGGGGGGGGGGTTCTCTCCCCCTCACACCAAAAAATGCAGGGACTAGGCTGATGTAAAAGGTGCCCGCCCAGGAATGTCCCTGCATGATCTTGGGACCATATTCCTGGGTAAGTCCCTGCATTTTCTGGTCTGAAAGGGGTATTATTTCAAATAGCCGGGACCTGCAGTGCTCTGAATACAGCCGGGCAGCCCCCTGCTCTCTGCCTGACTGTCAATGGCTGTCATTTCTGCCCGGCAGCAGCTGTCCCCCAGTTACTGCAAGCATGTATTCACAATTGGCAATGAGCATGTAATCTCACATGGCAACGAGCATGGAACTCCTGGCAATGAGCATGTAGGTAAGCAGCACTTATGTAGCATCATTTTTAATAGGCATTATGGTGTTTGGCATAATACATAATGGACATTATGGTGTGTGGCTTAACATGTAATGGGCATTATGGTGCAAATTTTCGAAGGCACGCAATGCCCTTGTTTATGCAGCATATTGTGCATTATTGCTTAATCTGTTTGGTATAGTGTGTATTTTGACTCAATCCATGTGGCAAAATGTGAATTTTGCCTTAATCTGTGTGGCATAACGTGAATTTTGACTCAGTCAGTGTGAATTTTGACTCATTCCATGTGGCATAATGTGTAAGAGGCAAATAGAGTATAAGGGGTTACTATTGTGTTGCATGATTTCTATAAGGGTTATATGGTGTGGTAAAGTTTGGTGACCACATAAAAGGTGCTGAATTGTTGTCTACCAAGTTTCGGCTTTCAGTATTTTTGTTATGACTTGAGTGCCGCCTCAAGCCACAAGTATTTTAGGACATCGGCATCCTGTGGGTGCACTTTTGGAGGGCACCCGCCAATATATCGCCCTGCATTTTTCTATGCCAGCCCCCTGCCTTTCCCAGGCATATATAATTAGTTGAAAGTAATTACCTAAATAAAGGCACACCCATGAGCAGACCACCCAAACAGAACACTGGTCACGCCTCCCACATTATTAGGTGCTGGCCACAACCCCAATTATTGCGCATAATAGGCCCTAATTTTCAGCTCCAGGCCCATTTAGACCTTAATCTGGCACTGTTTTCCACAATATGAAATCCTTCATTAAACCTGCCCGTTTCAACCTGTCATCTTCTGGTCAGTCTCCAGTTCCTGTGCACCATGCGATACCATAAAATTCCCTGGCTGTGACACAAACCCTTTTGAAAGCAAAGACACTCTGGTGTTTCTTTCTGTAATGGTGGATTTCCAATGATTTAAGATCAATCCAAATCAACTTTGTCTTTCAGCTGCTAAAAACACACAATAACAGACAATGGGCCATACTCTGGTTCACTTGCAAAAGCAAATTCACTCTCTAATGGAAAAAAACATGTTCACTGCAGGAGGGCAGATGTAACATGTGCAGAGAGTGTTTGAACTTGATGGACTAATGTCTTTTTTTTTAACCTCAACAACTATGTTGCTATGTAATATACTATGTAACTAGGGGCCTTATTTTGGTTCATTCTTTCTGACAAAATCCTTCTTAGATGGACAAAACCATGTGCACTGCAGGGGGGGCAGATGTAACATGTGCAGAGAGAATTAGATTTGGGTGAGTAATTTTGTTTCTGTGCAGGGAAAATACTGACTGCTTTATTTTTACACTGCAATATAGATCTCACTTTGAAGTAAAACCCCACCCAAATCTAATTCTCTCTGCACAAGTAACACCTGCCCCACCTGCAGTGCACATGGTTTTGCCCATCTAAGAAGGATTTTGTCAGAAAGAATGAACCAAAATAAGGCCCTAGGTTACATACACACACAGTCACATACAGATATAGCCACATATGCAGGCAATCACACATATACAGACATCCTCATATACATACAGAGCTACATATGGACACAGACAGGCAAAAAAGTCACTTTCTCTGTTTCTTAGGGCAAATGGAGTTTTGACCTATTCAAATGAAGGGACTATTTTTGGCCTAGGCGAAAAATTTGGCAGTGGAGAAACAAAACCTGGATCAGTGAATTAGCCACCGATGCACAAGTTTTTGCCACTTTCTAGGTGAAACTGAGGCTGTTTTCATCACTTTTTGAGACATGTTTCATTCATGCCTTTTCACCCCCACCCCAAAAAAAGTGAATAGGCATCTTTAGTTCAGTTTTTTCCCCAATGCGAGAAAACAGCACTAATTAAATAACACACTATATCTATGTACATGTTGGCTGCTGCTCAGAGACTGGACCGGAAGTGCCTTATTAACCAAAAGGCTGATTTAGGCTGCAGCCTAGGGTGCTAGAACTGGAGAACACCTTTCAGTTGACAGCTGAGAAGTAAAATGAAGGCCTAATTAATCCATGCCTCTTAGCTGTCAACCGTACTGATGTATTGTGGGGGGTCAACTTATTAAGGTGACTGCCAGATGGCTGTGCCAATGTAAGTTATTGAAGGAACCATTTCTTTATGCACATTGTGCTACAGTGCTAACAGGGCAGCCTAAAGCCAAAGTCTTCTTCACATGCCACAAGCATTAAATCCTACATGCCAGTTGTATAACCTCTGTTACATACATATGGGCAGTATGACTGCCGAGTCCATGAGAACTCATACACATGTGTTTAATGGTATTACAATGGGAGCTCCTTGTGTATGAGGTGTATGAGCCTTTGGCACCACAACCTTTAATCAGGCCCTGCTCACCAGAAGCAATGTAGAAGGTCAGGGTGCCCCTTCAGAGCTCGTGCCTGGTGGCAGCAGACTGTATTGTTTCCAGTACTTCTGCCACTATGCCTACAATGTGACTAAGACTTTAAATAAACACGTGGGAGCATCTTAGTTGCCCAAGTGTATCATTCCATATGGTGCTAGACCAGGCATGTCCAATGTTGGCCCTCCAGATGTTTTGAAACTACACATCCCAGCATGCTTTGCAATAGTTTTAGCATTCTCTAATAGCAAAACTGTGGCAAAGCATGCTGAGATGTATAGTTTCAAAACATCTGGAGGGCCAACGTTGGACATGCCTGTGCTAGACTGTCAGTGTATAAGAAAAACACATCTGTATACATTTTATATTTACATTTTTTAATTTCTAAATAAAATTTGCATTGTCATGTATACTGTTTTATCATATACTTTATTTCCCATATTTCCAAAGTTTACCAATATATAAAGTTTTATTTTTAGAGGCAGCTTATGCATATAAGTACATGTATTTAATAAGGAAAAAAATAATGAATTAAATAATTACTTCTTTTATATGGTTTGCAAATACAACAAAAGGTAAAAATCTGAGTAGTACTATTATGGCAAACATCATGTTAGATACAAACGACATAATCAGTGCCTCCAGAAACACACAGCATCTTCTGAAATGTACAACAGTTTGCAATGAAAAATTAAGCATTGTCATCCTTAGGCTTATTGACTCAAATGATTTTCCAGTAGAAGAGCTTGCTGATATGACAAGTGAAACACAGCGATGAGTCTTAGAATACCTCAGTACCTGCAGGCATGAGTCCTGCACATTGAACTTGACAGGGTAATGCCATTCAATCTAAAGAAAATGTTTAGTAATTTTCATGTAAGCATAACAGAATACTAAATGTAAACTAATCCAAGAATTTTTAAATCTTTTATTTTGACATTATTAAGAAATTAACCCTCAAGGATACTTAATATAAACAACTCATGCAAAAAACTCAAATTCAAAAGTTGTTTTCACTTAACCCACCAATATAGTTTTGGATTGTGGGAGGAAACAGGAGTACTCGGAGTAAACCCACGCAAGCACAGGAGAATATACAAACTCCGTGACCTCAGTGCTAGGAGGCAGTAATGCTAACCATTACAACATCTGTGTACATGTGACCAGAATACTCTAGCATGAAAATCTAGCTAAACTACATGACACTATCATGAGAAAGGGTTTTTTGTCATATACAATGTAACCACTTAGTTGCCCACCAGGGGCAAACACAGGATTGTCAGAAGGGGGTTTCCAGAGAGGGGCAGAGCAAAGCACAGAGATGGGCACTTAGGTGACCTAGTATATGCCAGGTCAGTTAAAGTATTATAGATAGACCAAATGTATATAGATAATATATATATATATATATATATATATATATATATATATATATATATATACATAACAGCAGTGTAGACCCCTGGGCATAGCAATGTATTGGGGCCCCTACCTATCCTCCAGTGGTAGGGATGGGGGTGCTATATCAACCACTCAGCATGTAGGGCCTGGATCAGTAATTTTCACTAATTACCCCTTTACTGCACAAATGGTGGGAGATGAGATGGGAGAAGTGGGCATTGGGCTGAATTAAGGGGTCCTGATACATAACTTCCAGGGTGGTAGAGGATGTTTAATATGCAGAGGAGGGGTGTATAGTGGAGTGGGCTTATTATTCATAATTTTCTGGTGGGAGGACAGCTTGCTTGACTGCAGATATCTCCAGTTCCCGGAACTAGATTTCTTCGCTTTTAATAGAATTCAAAACTAGAGAATCCCTTCTGCCAAATGGTACTAGGGACTAGGGGATCAGATTTCAGGAGGCAGAGCAATCTGCCAACGAGCATATAAAACTACATACCAGGTGTGTAGAGCTGGAGCAGTAACCAGCTACTGGAAGGCTGATATCTCTGGTTCTCGGCAGAGTAGAGACAAGCTTCTAGTGTCCCTCAAAGAGGGAGAGTCCCAGCTTTTGGAATATATCCTCAGAAAATTTCTAAGTCAGACAGAACCTGAAATATCTGACTGGGAACAGCAATTAACAGGCTTGGATGGGGACCACTGGTTTAAAGTCAGATATCTCGCCGTTCCCCAGGGCCGATTTTTAAAATTCTTGTACCCATGGAAAGAGGGGACCCTCAGCTTTCAGGGTAGTGCCCTTAGATTCCTGGGGGGGGTTCTGGGTACTCAGAACCCCCCCTGCGTGTGCTACTGTTGCCCACTGCACAACCAGTCTGATTTTGCAAGTGTAAATGATTGCCGCTTTAAAAAAAAACCTGGAGATTTCTTACCAAGTCTCTCACTTTCTGAATCTCTCATCCTATTAAATTTCACCCAAGGTCTCCCCAAACAACAAGGCACTGCAGCATAATTGATGAAGATGTTGTATTGGGTCCAGCAATTATATATATATATATATATATATATATATATATATATATATATATATATATGGCTATTTCTGGGCCGGAACGGCCCGGAACGCCATTCCTGAACCTCTTATGTAAAATTACATCATCAGGAACGGCGTTCCGGGATCTCTGTGGCCTGCCCATCAGTCTCCACCATTTTCGTCGCTGCCATAGGGCTTCCCTTCCGCAGGAGCCCCTGACTGGTCCGTCAGCTAAGCAGAGCTTGCAGGCCGGCTACTGATTGGCTACTGACCCACAAGCCAATTAGAGCTTGCGGGACTGCAGCCAATCAGGATTCGGCCCGCAAGCTTTGATGGTTGATGGACCAGAAGTCAGAGGCATCGGAATGGGGAGAGAGAGAGAGGCGCTGTGACAGGGAACGGACAGCGGTAGCGGCGGACAGGATGGGGAGCGGTGCTAAGTCCCGCTATCCCCTGCAATACCTCTTCTGACCCGATGGGAGCAGAGCATGTAGCCCCGCGTCACCTGCCTCACCACCCGGCATCCTTTCCGTTGGGCCGGTGAAATAGCCCCCTTGGCGGGCCGGTCCGCTACTCCCATAGCCAGCAGGAGCGGTGTTCCGTGGTTGCTCGTGGATACCGGAAGCAGCCGGGAGCAGCAGCCATACTAGAAGACCAGATGGCGAGAGCAGGGGGTGAGCGGGTGGACCGGCGGCCAGGCAAGCAGGGTAAGTACATTACAGTAGCTTACCACAGCCACAGTTACCCTGCTGGTGCCTGGCCACATCCGCTGCAGGGAGAAGGGAGCCACTGTGGTATGGAGGGAGTTTGCCGGGCGTTGCAGGAAGATGGAGCCACTATGCGGTGAGGGGAAGGAGGCTGTCGGGTGCTGCAGAAGAAGGGAACTGCCTACAAGGGTTAGAGGTTGCAGCAGGGGGGACAGAGATGCTGACACAGCCAAACAGCAGGGGGGCGCCGAGAAGGGAGATGTTGGCCAGTGCCGCTGCTGGGAGGACAGAAAGGGGGTGGGGAAGCTACTACATTTTGCAGTATGGTAAAGGAGGTTCCTATTTGCTGGCTAGTTATGTCTGTGGAGGGGGGGGGGTCGAGGTCTGGTTGTATGTAAGTGTTGGCATTTGTGTGTCAGCATGTATGTGTCAGTATTTCAGGGTCTGTTTGGCTGTGTCAGCATCTTTGTGTTGGCATTTGTGTATGTTGTCAGGGGCGTATTGGGCCACTGGGAAACCGGGCTGTTTCCCGGTGGGCCGGCACATTTATTAGTAGAAGTGGCCGCCCACCCTAACAACATGGGCCGCGGCATCTTTATGCTGAGCCGCGGCTTCCGATGGCACGGTGGCTCTGAGATGCTGTGCAACAGTGTCATTCAGGGAAGCAGGCAGCCGGTGCTTTGCTAAATGTCCGTGTCAGCCTTCCGTCTTACTCCATTTAGCTGCCTGCTGCTGATGGAGCGGGACGTCACGTCAGGTTGCTGCCGCCATATTGGCCGATCCCAGTGACTATGCTGCTGTACGGCGGGGGGATGGACTCCGCCTGAAACTCTCTGAGAGACTGCTGAGTTACCTGGGCCGGCCTGTGAGTAACGGGCTGATGCAGGGACCATGCCTGACCCCCTCCTGGCCCATAATGCAGCGGGACGGTGACATCACTGGGAGAAAGATGGGGGTCACCAAACAGGTAACGGCAGACTGGAGCTTTCCGCTGACTCTTCTTGCCTTTATGCAGAATCGGTTGAATACTGAAGTCCTACAACCTCGCCTGAGTCTCCGAGTTATGTGTGTGTGACTTGGAGAAGTTGGTGTAGTTTGTGTGGCTTTGATATTAGATGAGTAGGAAGGAAATGACATAAGCGCTGCTTGTATTTATGTTTATTTAAAAAAAAAAATCAGATTGTCTGATAACTGTCCTGTCGGTACTTTGACATTTCATCAGTGTTGACATGATGAACATTGACATGGAGGGGGACATTTACCAAAATGGATTCGTAGAAAAAAGGTGTATTCGTAGGGAGAAATACACCTTTTTTTTACGAATTTGTATTTTCGGGATTTACAATCCCAAAAATACAACAATTCGTATTCCTAAAGATGGAACATTCGTATTTGTATTTACAAATACAAATGTCTACACCATCGATAGGATACGACAGAAATCACCATTCAAAAGAATGGTGGTTTCTGATTTACTAAGCAGCCGTACTGATAATACGGCTGCTTAGTGGTGTAAAACAGGCATGCAAATACGACAGGAAAATAGAACACCATTTTCCTGTTCTATTTGCTTTAAGCCTGCACGGAGCCTGGAGCCGGTAATTAAAAATCAGGGAACCCGACAAATAGGGGTTCCCTGATTTTTAACAAGCAGCCCCAGGCTCCTGCTCTGGGGCTGGTTCCCAAAATACGGGGGACAAAATTACTAGGGGTCCTCCGTATTTTAAGAACCAGCCCCAGGCAAAACCAGCCAGCAGGGTAATGCCACAGCCGGGGGGAGACTTTTTATGCAAGTCCCCCCGGCCAAAGCATTAACCCTACCGACCAGTCAGCCTGGCCAGGGGCCCTGGGGGAGTGAGGACCCCCCCAATAAAGGGGTCCCCCCCCTCCAGGACTTACCTGACCAGGCTGAAGCCTGGTGCTGTCCTCGATGCCCCTGGGCGGTGGGCATCGAGCTGATAGTGGTGTAAAAAATATAACAAACTATTGTTTTTTACTGTGGCACTACAAGTGCCAGCAAGCTGGGACTTGGAGAACCACAAGTCCCAGCCTGCTGGGCATTAAAGGGCCCGCTGGGTCTTGTAGTGCCACAGTAAAAAAAATAGTTAAATAAATCACACTGACACCCATTTTAAATAAAAGTTTAATACACACATTACACACATACTGATACTTACCTATCTTGATCCCGTTGGTAGGTCGCTGGCTCCGGTGTCGGGGACTCCGTGTCGGTGGCTCCGGTGTCGGCGGCTCCGTGTCGGCGGCTCCGGGGTCGGCGTCCTGTCCGAGGATAATCCATGTTGGACCTGTGGAAGGAAATCCTACTCACCCAGGTCCTCCATGGATGGTCTTCTTTCTCCTAGCCGCCTAGCGGCCAATCAGGAAAGGTCTTTCCTGATTGGCCGCTAGGCGGCTAGGCGGCTCCTGATTGGCCAGAATTCATTCTGAGCCCAGACGCCGAAGAGGAAGGATCTCTCCGGCTCTGAAAGCCGGGGAGCGTTGCGGGAGATGCCGGCAGCTGATGGAAGTCGTCAGCAGCTGCCAGAAGACCTGGATGTCGACAGATGAAGAAAGAAGACCATCCATGGAGGACCTGGGTGAGTAGGATTTCCTTCCACAGGTCCAACATGGATTATCCTCGGACAGGACGCCGACCCCGGAGCCGCCGACACGGAGCCGCCGACACCGGAGCCGCCGACACAGAGCCGCCGACACCGGAGCCAGCGACCTACCAACGGGATCAAGATAGGTAAGTATCAGTATGTGTGTAATGTGTGTATTAAACTTTTATTTAAAATGGGTGTCAGTGTGTTTTATTTAACTATTTTTTTTACTGTGGCACTACAAGACCCAGCGGGCCCTTTAATGCCCAGCAGGCTGGGACTTGTGGTTCTCCAAGTCCCAGCTTGCTGGGAAGGCTTGCTGGCACTTGTAGTGCCACAGTAAAAAACAATAGTTTGTTCTATTTTTTACACCACTATCAGCTCGATGCCCACCGCCCAGGGGCATCGAGGACAGCACCAGGCTTCAGCCTGGTCAGGTAAGTCCTGGAGGGGGGGGGACCCCTTTATTGGGGGGGTCCCCACTCCCCCAGGGCCCCTGGCCAGGCTGACTGGTCGGTAGGGTTAATGCTTTGGCCGGGGGGACTTGCATAAAAAGTCTCCCCCCGGCTGTGGCATTACCCTGCTGGCTGGTTTTGCCTGGGGCTGGTTCTTAAAATACGGGGGACCCCTAGTCATTTTGTCCCCCGTATTTTGGGAACCAGCCCCAGAGCAGGAGCCTGGGGCTGCTTGTTAAAAATCAGGGAACCCCTATTTGTCAGGTTCCCTGATTTTTAATTACCGGCTCCAGGGTCTGTCAGCCTGGTGCTGGTTTCGGCTGTGGGGGGGACCCCACGCCGTTTTTTTTTTTTTTATTATTTATTTATTTAATTTTTTTTACACCTTGCAGCCTGCACGGATCTGACTGATCCGTGCAGACTGCCTACAAATAATTTGTATTAGCAGCCGTATATACGGCTGCTAATACGAATTCCTACGACATCGGAGGGTTACAAAGCAGTCATATATGACTGCTTTGTAAATCCCCCTCCGGAACACGACTTTGCATACGACTCAAACAGTCGTATGCAGTCGTAGGGGAAATACTAATACGAAAAACTCGGTTTTTCATATTAGTAAATTCCCCCCGGACATACAATACCAAACCCATTCTCTCATATCTTTTGGAAGTGTTTGGGATTTAAGTAAAATGGCTTGTCTAGAGTGTCCTAGCTCCATTGGTGGTGACCAGGTGTGTGCTGGACATAGGCTGCTCACCATGGTCACAGTGAACCCCCAGCCACCCGCTTCCGCACATCCACACCGCAGGTGCTTTTCATGTGAATGCGATGCCAGGTGCGCTCCCATGTGCCTTGCATCTCAATTCCAGATCTCTCTGGTTGCCATCAATATCTATCGCAATCGCACCTGAATTGGTGCACATCGCAGTGCATTTGGATGCTAAATCTCACGTAAAAAAACATGAGATTTAGCATCCAAATGCACTGCGGCCACTCAGAGAGCCCTCAGAAAGCCACTAGCCATGCCCCCACAGCTGTGAAAATGGGGCGTGGCCTTGGTGAAAGGTCGAGCCCCCATGTCACCAGGTCACACCCCCAAAAAAAATCAGGCGCGCCTCCGGCGTGCAACAGGACCTTCCGCCCCATTAGTGCTGCTTTAAGTTATTTCCCAGGCTGGTTTGAATTCCCAATCAGCCCCTGGAGGTGATCATCTGTTTGTTTGTCTGTATGTCTCTCTCACTCTTCCATGTATGACTATTCCTTCTCTCTCACTGTCTCCTTCTCTCCCTCTTGCTATCTTCCCTCCTCTTTCACCTTGTTTCACCTTCCTCTGTCTACTCTCTCTCCCTCCATCCTCTGTGCTCCCCCATTTCCCTTACTGCCCTCCCTTCACTCACTCATTGGTCCCTACACTCACTTCACTGCTCCCTAGGCCCAACCCACTCTTGCTGCTCCATACACCTGCCCTCACTGCTCCCTACAGTCACTCTCACTGTGATGAGGGAAATTTAAGGGCACCAAACTGCAACTATATCTTGCCCCCCACAACCTAAAAATATTCTGGAAGGGAAGTGGCATCAGCGGTGGAGGCATATGTGTATCTCACAATGTGGGAGCATATGTGTATCTTTCACTGTGGGGGCATATGTGTATCTGGCACTATTGGGGGCATATGTGTATCTGGCACTATTGGTGGCATATGTGTATCTGGCACTATTGGGGGCATATGTGTATCTGGCACTATTGGGTGCATATGTGTATCTGGCACTATTGGGGGCATATGTGTATCTGGCACCATTGGGGGCATATGTGTATCTGGCACTGCACTATTGGGGGCATATGTGTATCTGGGACTATTGGGGGCATATGTGTATCTGGCACTATTTGGGGAATATGCGTATTTGGCGCTGCACTCTTGGGGGCATATGTGTCGCACCCCCATTTTCATTGGCATTGGGCATGTGGCCACACCCAATTTTTGGTGCATGCCTTTGTTACCGCTGAGTATTTTTTTAGACTTGCACTACTGGCTTGTTTATCTGGTAATGCTGGGGGGCATTGTGTATTACATGGCACTGCTGTGGGCATTGTGTATATAAAGCACTGCTGAGGGCGTTATGTGTTAAAAAAAAGGTTTGATGCCCCACTCCTTTTGTAGCTCAACCCACATCACCGCCCACTTTCTGCCCCGCCCACAGTTTCTGAACCTATTTTCCTACAAAAATAACACTGTGTATATATATATATATATATATATATATCTCCTATATATATGGCTACATCTGTCACTCAAAGTGGGTGTCTGTGTCTATAACGCTCTGTTCCTGGACTTTCCTCTTAATGTGTGATTGCCTTCATCTGTGCTGAACACCTTTCTGAGAAATTAACCTGTTTAAAACAGGTGATGGCAATTATACATTAAGGGGAAGTCTAGAAACAGAGCATTGTGTCCCTCCTGGAGAGGGTCATGTTGGGAGGTATGTGACAGAGAACCAGCCCAGTGAGCCCACAGACAGTGCCAGACACCCACTGCCTTCCCATGTTGCCCAGCACTGCTACTCCACAGCCACCAGGTGAGCGCCCCCCTCCCGCGATTTGCGGCAAAACCTCCCCCTCCCCGCGCGCCCCCCCCTCCCGCGATTCGCGGCAAAAACACCCGCTCCCCCGCGACCCCCCCTACCGCGATTCGCAGCAAAAACACCCCCGCGACCCCCCCCCTCCCGCGATTCGCTGTAAAAAGAACCCCCCCACGACCCCTCCCGCAATTCGCGGCATAACCACCACCCCGAAGACCCCCCCTCCCGCGAATCGCGGCAAACCTACCCCGTGACCCCCCCCCCCCCCCGATTCGCGGAAAAAACACCCCCCCGCGACCTCCCTCCTGCGATTCGCGGCAAAAAGAACCCCCCCGCGACCCCCCCTTGCACGATTGGCGGCACCCCCCCTGCGACCCCCCTCCCGCGATTCGCAGCACCCCCCCCCCACCCCACCCCGCAATTCCCAGCAGCCCCAGGATTAAATGGCACATGCAAAACACTGACATGGCTATGGTCGACAATGAAAAAGGTTGACATGAGTTTTTGAAGATTTATTTTAAATTTTTTAAATTTTTTCATATTCATTGTCATGTGTCGACATGGACACCAATGAAGTGGCACACTTATGTCAACATTTACATGTGTTGACCTTTCTGTGTTGATTTTTTCTTGTGACGATTCGCGTCACACCCCCCGCAACCCCCCCTCCCGCGATTCGCGGCACCCCCCGTGACCCCCCACCTCCCGCAATTCGCGGCAACCCCCCACCGGAACCCCTGTGAACCCCGCCCTCCCGCGATTCGCGGCACCCACCCCCGCGACCACCCCTCCCGCAATTCGCGGCACCCCCCCCGTGATTCGCGGCAGCTCCAGAATTAAATTGCACATGGAAAACACTGGCATGGCTATAGTCGACAATGAAAAAGGTTGACATGAGTTTTTGAAGTTTTTTTGTCATTTTTTGAATATTTTCATATTCATTCTCATGTGTCGACATGGACACCAATGAAGTGCCACACTTATGTCAACATTTACATGTGTTGACCTTTCTGTGTTGATTTTTTTCTTGTGGCGATTCGCATCACACCCCCCGCAACCCCCCCTCCGGCGATTCGCGGCACCCCGGCACCCCCCCGCGACCCCCCCCCTCCCGCAATTCACGGCAACCCCCCGCCGGAACCCCCATGAACCCCGCTCTCCCGCGATTCGCGGCACCCACCCCCCGCAACCCCCCCTCCCGCAAATCGCGGCACCCCCCGCGATTCACGGCAGCCCCAGGATTAAATGGCACATGCAAAACACTGGCACGGCTATGGTCGACAATGAAAAAGGTTGACATGAGTTTTTGAAGATTTATTTCATTTTTTGAATGTTTTCATATTCATTCTCATGTGTCGACATGGACACCAATGAAGTGCCACACTTATGTCAACATTTACATGTGTTGACCTTTCTGTGTTGATTTTTTCTTGTGGCGATTCACGTCACACCCCCCCGCAACCCCCACTTCCGCGATTCACGGCACACACACACCCCCCCCGCGATTCTCGGCACCCCACCCCGTGACCCCCCCTCCCGTGATTCACGGCACACCCCCTGCGACCCCCCCTACCATGATTCGCCGCAACCCCCGCCCCTGTAACCCCCCTCCCGCGATTTGCGGCAACCCACCCCGCGATTCTCTGCAATCCCTCCCCTCCCGCGATTCGCAGCATCCACCCCCCCACAACCCCCCCCCCCTCCTGCAATTCGCGGAACCCCCCGCGACCCCCCCTCCCGCGATTCGCGGACACCTAAGTTGCAATACAGGGCATCTTTCATACAATTCTAACCATATTTCTCATATACAAACGTTCACAAATTAAGGGGGCGCAGCCCCTTACGACGGTGTGAAGAGCGCCCGTAGGGCGCGATGAATCACCTAGTATATATATACATACGCACACACACACATACACACGCAGTATATACAAACAAATGGTAGGTCAGCACTACACACAGCATAAAATATCCACCTGTATGCACATTCGGTACTCTTTACCTAGATGGGCGCCAGCGATTGAAATCGCGGGCGTCGGGGGTAAAAATCGCGGTCATCGTGGGCATCGCGGGTAAATCGGGATGCCCGCGATGCCCGCGATGACCGGGATGACCGCGATTTTCCCATAGGGAACAATGTTAAAAAGGCTGATTGACCGCGATTTTACTGTTAAATGCCTCAATGGACCCGATTTGGCCATAGGAATCAATGTTAAATGGGCCACAGAGCCCAAATAGGCACAATTAACCCTTAAATGTCCTCCCCAATTTTTAACGCCACCCCACGATCCACGCCAACCCGAAGCGTGGCGAGCGCAGTGAGCCCGCGAGGGGCGGCGGTACGCGTCCTCCGACCTTTTCATGCCCTACTATCCACTAGGGCGTGGAGTGAGAATAGAATAGTGTGGCGAGCGCAGCGAGCCCGAAGCGTGGCGAGCGCAGCGAGCCCCGCGAGGGGACGCGGATACCTTCACAGGTAGACGCGTCCCCTCGCGGGCTTCACAGGTGTCGGCGTCGCCACGGACACCTGTGAAGCCCGCGAGGGGACGCGTATAACTGTGAAGGTATCCGCGTCCCCTCGCGGGGCTCGCTGCGCTCGCCACGCTTCGGGCTCGGTGGCTCGCTGCGCTCGCCACACTATTATATTGTCAATCCACGCCCTAGTGGATAGTAGGGCATGAAAAGGTCGGAGGACGTGTACCGCCGCCCCTCGCGGGCTCGCTGCGCTCGCCACGCTTCGGGTTGGCGTGGATCGTGGGGTGGCGTTAAAAATTTGGGGGGACATTTAAGGGTTAATGGGCTCTGTGGCCCATTTAACATTGATTCCTATGGCCAAATCGGGTCCATTGAGCCATTTAACAGTAAAATCGGGTCCATCGCGCCTTTTAACATTGATTCCTATGGTAAATCGGGAGCATCGCCCGCGACCCCCCCTCCCGCGATTCGCGGACACCTAAGTTGCAATACAGGGCATCTTTCATACAATTCTAACCATATTTCTCATATACAAACGTTCACAAATTAAGGGGGCGCAGCCCCTTACGACGGTGTGAAGAGCGCCCGTAGGGCGCGATGAATCACCTAGTATATATATACATACGCACACACACATACACACGCAGTATATACAAACAAATGGTAGGTCAGCACTACACACAGCATAAAATATCCACCTGTATGCACATTCGGTACTCTTTACCTAGATGGGCGCCAGCGATTGAAATCGCGGGCGTCGGGGGTAAAAATCGCGGTCATCGTGGGCATCGCGGGTAAATCGGGATGCCCGCGATGCCCGCGATGACCGCGATGACCGCGATTTTCCCATAGGGAACAATGTTAAAAAGGCTGATTTACCGCGATTTTACTGTTAAATGCCTCAATGGACCCGATTTGGCCATAGGAATCAATGTTAAATGGGCCACAGAGCCCAAATAGGCACAATTAACCCTTAAATGTCCCCCCCAATTTTTAACGCCACCCCACGATCCACGCCAACCCGAAGCGTGGCGAGCGCAGTGAGCCCGCGAGGGGCGGCGGTACGCGTCCTCCGACCTTTTCATGCCCTACTATCCACTAGGGCGTGGAGTGAGAATAGAATAGTGTGGCGAGCGCAGCGAGCCCCGCGAGGGGACGCGGATACCTTCACAGGTAGACGCGTCCCCTCGCGGGCTTCACAGGTGTCGGCGTCGCCACGGACACCTGTGAAGCCCGCGAGGGGACGCGTATAACTGTGAAGGTATCCGCGTCCCCTCGCGGGGCTCGCTGCGCTCGCCACGCTTCGGGCTCGGTGGCTCGCTGCGCTCGCCACACTATTATATTGTCACTCCACGCCCTAGTGGATAGTAGGGCATGAAAAGGTCGGAGGACGCGTACCGCCGCCCCTCGCGGGCTCGCTGCGCTCGCCACGCTTCGGGTTGGCGTGGATCGTGGGGTGGCGTTAAAAATTTGGGGGGACATTTAAGGGTTAATGGGCTCTGTGGCCCATTTAACATTGATTCCTATGGCCAAATCGGGTCCATTGAGCCATTTAACAGTAAAATCGGGTCCATCGCGCCTTTTAACATTGATTCCTATGGTAAATCGGGAGCATCGCCCGCGACCCCCCCTCCCGCGATTCGCGGACACCTAAGTTGCAATACAGGGCATCTTTCATACAATTCTAACCATATTTCTCATATACAAACGTTCACAAATTAAGGGGGCGCAGCCCCTTACGACGGTGTGAAGAGCGCCCGTAGGGCGCGATGAATCACCTAGTATATATATACATACGCACACACACACATACACACGCAGTATATACAAACAAATGGTAGGTCAGCACTACACACAGCATAAAATATCCACCTGTATGCACATTCGGTACTCTTTACCTAGATGGGCGCCAGCGATTGAAATCGCGGGCGTCGGGGGTAAAAATCGCGGTCATCGTGGGCATCGCGGGTAAATCGGGATGCCCGCGATGCCCGCGATGACCGCGATGACCGCGATTTTCCCATAGGGAACAATGTTAAAAAGGCTGATTTACCGCGATTTTACTTTTAAATGCCTCAATGGACCCGATTTGGCCATAGGAATCAATGTTAAATGGGCCACAGAGCCCAAATAGGCACAATTAACCCTTAAATGTCCCCCCCAATTTTTAACGCCACCCCACGATCCACGCCAACCCGAAGCGTGGCGAGCGCAGTGAGCCCGCGAGGGGCGGCGGTACGCGTCCTCCGACCTTTTCATGCCCTACTATCCACTAGGGCGTGGAGTGAGAATAGAATAGTGTGGCGAGCGCAGCGAGCCTGAAGCGTGGCGAGCGCAGCGAGCCCCGCGAGGGGACGCGGATACCTTCACAGGTAGACGCGTCCCCTCGCGGGCTTCACAGGTGTCGGCGTCGCCACGGACACCTGTGAAGCCCGCGAGGGGACGCGTATAACTGTGAAGGTATCCGCGTCCGCTCGCCACGCTTCGGGCTCGGTGGCTCGCTGCGCTCGCCACACTATTATATTCTCACTCCACGCCCTAGTGGATAGTAGGGCATGAAAAGGTCGGAGGACGCGTACCGCCGCCCCTCGCGGGCTCGCTGCGCTCGCCACGCTTCGGGTTGGCGTGGATCGTGGGGTGGCGTTAAAAATTTGGGGGGACATTTAAGGGTTAATGGGCTCTGTGGCCCATTTAACATTGATTCCTATGGCCAAATCGGGTCCATTGAGCCATTTAACAGTAAAATCGGGTCCATCGCGCCTTTTAACATTGATTCCTATGGTAAATCGGGAGCATCGCGTCGCGGGCATCGCGGGTACATTTATGGCCGGCCGCAACGCGACCGACACGATTTCCATGTTTAACATGGGTTTCAATGGGAAATCGTGGGCATCGCGTCGGTCGCGTCGCGGCCAGACATAAATGTACCCGCGATGACCGCGACGGGCGCCCAACTAAGTAAAGAGTATCGCACATTCCATTAGTGTATAATATTCCAACTGTAGCACAAGTGTATACGACTGTAGTGCACAACAGAAACAGCATCACATCACAAAACATTTAAGTAAAAACATTATTATTGATTCAAAAAATCCCTGTGATGCAATTTCTGTTGTTTACAATTGGTATATTATACACTAGTGGAATGTACACACAGGTGGATATTTACACATGAAATATTTTATATATACTGTATATATATATATATATATATATATATATATATATATATATATATAGAAAGCACTTGTCCCCTCGCAGAAAGGATTTGAGCCAGCACACGGTAGTAGGTGAAGAAAAAAAGGGTTTATTGCAATTACATCATTGCACAAAGAGACAGCTGCCGACCTGACAGCCATTTCAACTGCATGTGAGCAGTTTTCATGTTTGTGTGTGTGTGTGACGATTAAGGGTTTAGCATTTGGGGACAGCCACATGGCTCTAACTATTGTGTACACTAATATATACAGTATATAATGCATATATTTATGTTTACAGTAGTTAGAGCCATGTGTCTGTCCCCAAATGGTCAACCCTTCACGGTGGCAAGGTGCTAGTCTTGCCATGGTGGTGAGTGACACTGTACTTACAGTTCTGCCTCCTGAGTCCTGCTTAGCTTATGTTCGCCACACAGGCAGGGAAGCGGTACATCTGTCAGAATGAACTTAGGTCTACAGTCATTAGGTCGACCCCACTAGGTCGACTGGCAGGAAGATCGACCTGACTTAAGGTCGACATGGGCCAAGGTCGACATGAGTTAAGGTCGAATTTGCATAAAGGTCGACATGAGGAAGGTCGACTGGTCATAAGGTCGACATTGAGGGAAACTGCTAACAATAAGCACTCTGCCGGGGGCTGCTACTTACAAAAAGCACTCTTCTGGGCACCACTGGTTACAATAAGGGCGCTATCGGGAAGCTCCTTGCGAACTGCAGAAGCAGGAAAGAGGAACGACGATACTCGGGAGACAATTGAGCTAGGTGCCCCCTTTAAGACTGGAGCCCGGTGGCAGCTGACTCCAGTGCCTCTGGGATTTCCGCCACTGGTTAGTGGTAGCTTAAAGAAACCAAGCTATGAAAATGCTTATAGCCTGTAATAGTGATGTTTTTTTTCCCCTTGCTTTGTTTTGTTTAGGAAAAATCATTATAATTGCTTCTGTTCATGTGCTCTCTAAAATACTGTAAATACCATTTCTAATGGCATTCCTAATTAAAAGGAATTGCTTCAGTATTGGATATTGTTGGATAGCTACTTTTTTTATCCCACATTATGCATGTGGTAAATAAAATAAGTTCTTCCAATGGATTCTTCCAATGTTCCCTGAAGATAAAACTTACATACAGATGGAGCTGGTCCCAGCTTTGCAGGGGATGGTGGAAGAATCGCCAGCCCCCATCCCCCGCCAGCCGCCATCTGATCTGCGAAAGGGGACGCGCGTGCACGAGATGCGCGCGCATCCCCTTCCAATGACGCTTGCCCCGGGTCCCTGCCGGCTTGCCGGCGGTCACCCGGGGTCCCCACCGCCTCCCCACTCTCCCACCTAACCCTGTCCATCTCCACCGGACCGGACCCTGGGACCTACCTACGGGATCAAGATAGATAAGTATCAGTGTGTTTGTGTAATGTATGTATTAAACTTTTATTTTTCTAATGTGTCAGTGTGTATTTATTTAACTATTTTTTTTTCTGTGGAACTACAAGTGCCAGCGGGCCCTTTAATGCCCCGCATGCTGGGACTTGTGGTTCTCCAAGTCCCAGTATGCGGGGGAGGGTTGCTGGGACTCATAGTTCCACAGGAAAAGACAATAGTTTTTAATTCTATTTTTTTTACACTGAATCAGCCCGGTGGCCACCGCACAGGGCCACCGGGGACAGCACCAGGCTTCAGCCTGGTCAGGTAAGTCCTGGAGGGGTGGACCCCTTTATTGGGGGGGGGCCCACTTCCCCAGGACCCCTGGCCAGGCTGACCGGTCAGAGGGCTGAATGCTTTGGCCGCGGGACCTTATATAATAAGTGTCCCCCGGCTGTGGCATTACCCTGCTGGCTGGTTTGGCCTGGGGCTGGTTCTTAAAATACGGGGGACCCCTGGTTATTTTGTCCCCCGTATTTTGGGAACCAGCCCCAGACCTGAAGCCTGGGGCTGGTTTTAAAAAATCAGCCAAGCCCTATTTGTCGGGTTTACTGATTTTTTAATACCAGCACCGGCTCTTTCAGCCTGGTGCTGGTTACGGCTGTGGGGGGACCCCACGCCATTTTTTTTAATAGGTAAAAGGGTGACTGCTATAATTATGCCCTAACCCAGCCCATTATGATAATTTTGGTCACATGTGACGTGTCAATAGCCCAAATCGAGACAGTGTGTACGGTGGTACAATCTTTTTATTGTGACTGTTTGGACGGGAGTACATCGGACGTTGCAAGTAAAATTGTACAGGTGTGTACGCGCATGTCGGTTGTTGTTTGTGGACGGTCCAACGGGAGTACAGTCAGCCGAACGGTTGCAAGAAATAGGGATTGTATAGATATGTGTACCCAGCTTTAGAGGTAGATGTATGAAGCAGTGATAAGGGAGAAGTGAGCCAGTGGATAAGCTGCCCATTGCAACCAATCAACTGTATAATTTCATAGTATGCAAATTATTGATGTTACTTCAGTGTTGATTGGTTGACATAGGCAACTTCTCCACTTGCTCAGTTCTCCTCCCTTATCACTGCTTCATACATTTGCCTCTAAGATCTACATATAATGACATATGATTATTGATAACAGTAAAGAAGCCGGAATTTTGTAATAATATGGTTAGAGCTGTGCTCTGGTTACTTACTGTATACTTGTACACTGTACACTGAGTTGCTCTGGACAAATCTCAGTCAATGGATTTACCTTAACTCTCTATTATACTCATACTATTATACTCATACTTGCCCACCCGTTCCAGATTGGTCCTAAGGCTCACAAAATTCTGGTGCTCTAAAGAGGAACTTTTTGTTATCTCAATGCCAGCTTATATTGTACTTTAATTTAATTTATTTTACTTCCTAATTTGTGAAAAAACAATACAAATATTTCTCAAAAACAAAAATTCTGGTTGCTCTCCTGGACACCAGAAAGTTTGGCAAGCCACCTGGATCCCCCTCCTTCACTGGTCAAATACCTGAAATTGCGGCTCTCTTAGGAGGTAGAGGGGCTACATTGATTTGCATTTGCCTGTGATGGGGTGACGCTTTATGATGTCAGGTCCTGGCTCCACCCCCTGTAGTGCAAATAAGTGTCTCTTCTCATGGCATCTCTTTTGTGAGCAGAAAAAAGTAGGTAAGTATCATTATACTGTCACTGTCTACCTTTACAACATCTGGCTAATTAAAAACGACAGTATACTCCTGCATTTTGTTTAATTGTATATTCTATGCTTGGTAATACCCCTTTCACACTGCATGAATAACTATAACTAAGCAAAATCAAATCAAATGAAATGGAAATCGAATGCATTCGATTATGATTCTATCCATCAAAATCATATATAAAATAGACTGTGGAGACAAGACTATGGTGGATATTCAATTCCGGGTCATGACCCTGTCCCGTTCTCGACCCGCTCAACAACAAATCAGCAGGTGGGATTCAATGTCCCACCTGTCAAGTGCCAAAAAGGGGGTGTAGCCATGGGAATCGGCTGTGGATTGTCAAGATCCGGCCATGAGCTCAAAATCCACGGGCGCAAAACAAGCCCAACTGCTTTTAAAATCAGGCTCGTTTTGCTGAGATGCCGCTTCAGTGCTGTCGGGAAAGACATCATTAAATAGGCACTTGCCGCTATTTCTCCTATCAGAAATAGCGGTGGGGGGATTGAATACTGGTCTATATACTACAGCTCTGTATTATACTGTATAGTTCAAATCAAATGTGTACATGGTGCTGTGCCATTCAATCGAATGTGTACACCCCTTAAGTCTGATAACTTTGTTATACCACTGAATAATTTACTGCAAACACACATCATGATTTATGGTACAAACCTAACACGTTTTTTTCTTAGTCATGACTCCATCCACTCCATTGTAAGAAAAATACATTCTAATATCAAATTAGGTCATTGAGAGGGATGATGTTCACTAAACCATTCCTGGAGAATGTCTTCCTGTTTATTTCCAAAACAATGTTTAATATATTCTACAACTCTGTCAGGTTCAGAACAAGATAAGTGTATCAAAGGTGAGTGGAGTATAATTCAAGAACTACTGTATTAACAACTGTACTTGACTCCTGTTTGCTAATGGAACAGTACCACAATGGAATGAAAATGCCAGTTCAAGTCCCGTCAATGACAATTCACAAAGAGCCTGATTATTCTGTTTAAAAACATTTTCTTCACATGCTCACTATAAGCTAAGCACAAGTACATTCATGTTTTCATTATCAGTTCAGATATACTGTAATGTAATGGAATTTCAAGCCTTTGGGAAGGCTGTATCCATACCTGGGAGAATGAAAGGCAGTCCTGAAGAGCCTGTAGTGTATTGAAATAACGTGTTTGTCCTTAGAGGCTCAACATTGTCAAAATGTTGGTTTGTTATTAGATCAGCCAGAAGGAGAAAGAATCATAGTCAGTGTGTGCTTTATGTAACAGGTATAAAGCAAAAATAAAACCAATCAAACAAAAAAGCACATTTGGCAAAACATAGCTACACTGAATGTGGGGAATATTTGAAAGGTTTTGTAGAAAGATAGTGATGGTTCCACACTGAACTTATGTTTTCGTTCCTTTAATTCTGTTTGGGGTTCCCTAAAATTATAATTATTTCCTTAATTTTGGTGGTATGACCAGCACTAAGAATTTTATCAAAGGCAAAGAAGACTACAGAACCCTATTATCTGTATGACTCTATAGTATGATTCGTTTGTTTTTCATTTTCTCACTTAAAAATTAACTTTTACTCACATATTTTTAAAATTAAGATTTCAAAGAATAAGAGAAAGCTGTAAATAAGTGATTAAAACAATAACAAAAGGTCACTAAGTCTATTGTTTCCTATATAATTTTTTGTTGTTGTTTGAGTCTATTCCTTTCGAGGGTGGTTAAGATTTCCACTTATTGCAATTTAAATATTCTTTAGCTTTGTTTCTGTTTATTTGTGGTACTTGTTACTGCTATTTTCTCTGTAGGAAATGTTCTGTCTTAGATGGAAAATCATATGTTCATTTGGTGTTTTGGGGTCTACACATGGGATGAATTCAGCCTATTTTTTAATGCGATCTTACTTAATTTGACTAGATTTCTACATCACTCTGTGTAGGGGCCATAGCAATAGCTATAATATCCAGCATGCTGGATTAATCTAGTTAGGTTGCCGGTCAAGGTACATGTTCTCACTGGAGAACAAGGACCCTGACAGATAGCTCAGCACACATCGCTGACACATCGTTGTGTAATGCTGAGTGCTGAGTGATCTAGCATTGCTCAGATTGCTCGACACAGTCACCCCGTGTTTAGACCCATTACTGTAGCACATACAGGATACTATGGTTTCCTGTATTTATTTGTTTCAGCTAGTCCCTGGATACCTTTGTATTGGTTTCTTAAACAGTTTTGTAACTGTTTCTGTTCTTAGGCACCTAGGGGTAAATATAATCAAGCACAATTTTTTTGTGTATGTGCATGTATATATATATATATATATATATATATATATATATATATATATATATATATATATATATATATATATATATATATATATAAACATACTATTTCAGTTTGTAAAAACACCAAAATTAGTTTTAAAAAGAAACAGACAAAAATAAAGATAAACACAATTTATTATTTCTCAATAAAGAAAATAACCAAAACTATTTTTAAAAAATTATTATTACAAGGTTGAACTGCCTCTTCTCCTCTTCTCCTCCCTGCCCCTTTAAGCCCCCATGTATACACAAATTATGCTTGGATGTGGTCACTAATGATTGTCTTTCAGCCTTTCCACTTTGGAAGTTAGTGGATGCCCCCCCCCACTGTGCTGACAATGCCCAAGGGGCAAAAAGGACTGGGTCTGCTCCTGTATGGCAGCTGTATTGTCTTTCATGGTGTCATCTTGCTTGCCATATAAGATCAAATAGCCTGTTTGACCACACTGGTTTAGTTCAATTTCCGGAGTTGGCCAATGATAAGATCCATTTTTTGTTGATTATCCTCCATATATGTTATTTGTTGTCTCTTTAATTTTTTTTAAGGGTAAGGCCAGATCCACAAAAGTTGGGGCTTGGGCCTGAGAACAGCCCAGTATGTGAGCCTGCTGCTGGGTATCTGCTCTGGGTCCGTGGGCTCTATGGGTGTATCCTCACTCGCGTCCTCCTCATCTGTTATAGTGGATATTCCACCAGGCCAAATGGTGGGATGTATGTCAATGATGACTGCGACTGTTGGTGTATACCAGAAGACCCTGAGATGCAAAGGTGAATTTTACAAACCACTTGTACTTGACACATAAAAGTTTGTGTATTAATTGTGGCAAAATAAAAATGCTGTATTAAATAATCATTCTTGCAACCCTATTTGTCACATTAGTAACATATTTTATGTGGTGTGACATTACACTTATAGGCCCTTCCTTGCGAGTCACTCTAACCCTGCCTTGCAACTGGTTAGCTGGCGCCACCCATTCACACGTGGGATGCGTTAGAAAGGCTTGCAAACTAATGTTTTACACGAACATCCCTTTGCATGCCAGTTTGCACCTCCCTCCTCTTTCGCCGACCATTGAATGATGGTGAAGGCGCACACATATGTAAGGGTGGACCAGACCACCCTTACATATGTGCGTAGAATTGTAGGGAATTGGGCAGCACCTGACATCCGATTATGTGAGCTGTCTGTCCCCTGCACGTGCATGGACTGTCCGCCCCCCCCACACGTGCATAGGCATCCACATATGCTAATGGAACAGGCCATCACCCCACACACCTCTTCACCCCTGCTCGCAAGGCTGGGTGTGCGTACCCGGCAAACAGGCTTTTTTGCCGAGTTTGCACACACACCCAGCATATACACATGTTCACACAAAACATTCGTCCCCGTGTGAATTTGTGGCCGAGCGAGTCCAACAGAATTAGGGCCAAAATACAGATCCATACAGAAGCATCTACACGTGAGTAATGTTGAGTGTGTTTATGCGATAATCTGATATTGACCAGCCTCCTTGTCATCCTGATGTCTCCACTTTTTTGTGCCCTCAGACAGCCTTGGTGCAGCAGCTGAGACATTATTAAAAAACATGAATTTCAAACACATTGATCCAAGTATTATTGTAGATCCCTAATAATAGGAATACATTAACTACATAAAGGTGATATAAGGCAATGGGACAATTTCATACCTGTTCACATGGCTGCAAAATTGCAACCATTGTAATTCTTGTAAATAAATATTTTCATTTTGTTTTACTTTTTATATGTAATTTTTCTGCCACGCTGTTGCATATGCACACCAATGTGTACCTGTTCAAAATTATTATTCATGTACACTGATAAATTAATTAATAATGATCATTGAAAAAGTCTGTATCATAAATCAAGTGAACTAATATTAGCTTTAAACTCTAATAGCCCATTGGCACAATGGGAGTGGCAGCATTCAGTTGTAAGGAGCTGCTGATCCTTATTACCGTTATGGACCACCGCATGGGCCCATATGTGCCCGGTATAGTGAAGTGGGTTGCCTACATAATTCGCAACTGGATGGGGATGCGTTTCATTAAAGTGTGTACATTAAATTGAACTACATAGTTGCATGAATAGTTAATATTGCAAAAATAATAAAAATAACTGATACCTGAGAACCTGATGGTACATGCTATACTGACAAAATAAAATTGATCAGTTTATACAAATAAAATCAAATAAGGCTGTGACCTTACTCCCACGATCATCATATATTTTGCATCATATCTTTTGCTTAGTATAATCCAATGTTCTTAATATTTTTATGAGTGCCAACATCTCTGTGAGAGATGTTCAAAGTATACACTAAAAAGCCCAGCATTGCTCACATTTGTTATATAAATTCAATGAATGAATGAATCAATCAATCAATAAAAAATGTTGTGTATATGTGAACAGATGCTAATTCTTATTGTATGGTCTAATGTAATGTATTGTCACAGTTTGCGGTAGTTATCGGAAACAAATTCCTGTGTATTATGCACCTTGTACCAATACACATGGCGTAAACTGATACTAATTCTGAGAAAGCAATTAGTTTGATTCATCAGTATGAACCAATGGTTGTTGTTATCTTTTCAAAAGGGGACCACCAAATATATCCAAACCATTTTAGAATATCTTTGGAGAATAAGCAATAGTTGACTGTGTTTGTTTTCACAGTTTCTTTGATGTATTCCATGGCTTAGAGAAGGCGTGTAGGTTTACATGAGGCAATGGGTATAATTTAGCATTAGGCACTAAAGTGAGGATAAAGCTAAGTAACGATTTCTGCACTTTGACAGATGCAAGGCTGCCGCAGCGTGCATATATGCGGGGCTTCATACTACAGACGTATACCGAAATCAAATGATGCGACCGTAGTCTGAGTGACACCAGAAGGCGGCAACAAGGTGGCAATGCAACATTGGGTACAGGTGATCTCATCAATGTAGGAGTGTCCGGACAGTTTTTTGGCTGTGTCACGGTGGCTGTGTGACGCCACACACAGACACTGGAAAATGGCAGCTTGGTGCCTGCCTACCCAGTTAGGCTGTGGAAGCAGGTGGCCTGTAAATGTTTCACAGCTCTGCAAAGTACTCACATGTACTGTATGTCATGTAATTGCAAGTATTTTGAAATTGCCTCGTGGGAGGCACCCAGCATGCTAATGGAATCATTTACAGTTTTGTGATTTTTTCATGAACTTCAACTGAAGCTGAATATACTGTAGCCTTAAATTCTGTCACTACTCAGGAGGAATGCAGCATTGTTTCAATGAACTTTGAGGGTACCAATAAAGTTGTCCACATCTCTGCATATACTAAATCCATTTGCAAAATATAGCTTATTTGCTGCTTTTAACTAGAGTTACTTTCTATGTGAGTGCTATTAATGGACCATCACCACAGTACTATTATCGCAAATGGAAGGTTTTAACATTAGTCTTATTGAAAGTGGAATGCTTTATTAATTACCCATTCCAATCCCAACTGACACCTCGCTGTAGCAATTATTCATTTCTACATGTGTATTAGACAATTCCATGCCTGGAAACATAACATTCAAGTATATTTTCCCTTGCATAGACCAGGATGACTGTGATTCTGTATCTAGCACCACAACATTTTCTCCATCCAAATTCTAATTTTGGTTCACTTTAATGAAATAAAATATATTTTATTTGCTTGTGAGATCTGCCTCACATAAAAGGTTTTGCTGAAGTTTAATTATAAGCCTTCATTCCAATGACACATAATCACAATACTCAGGGGGGTTTATGCTTTTTTTCTTTCTCTCAGACAGTATTGTAGCATAACAGAATCTAGCTATGTGTTATTTGTTATAAACTTTTCTTGGATGCTGACATTTCTGAGTAGACTGATAGTAAATCATAATCCCCTAGACTACTCATTAATTTTTTTTAAACTTGCTAAATTAAGTTAAAAGTTTGTTCTCTCCTTCTTTTGGACTATAAATTCAGCTTATGGTTACTCTAATGTAGAATCCTGAACACTATAATAAATAAGTTGTCGCAGATTAAATTTAACTGTAGCAGGCATTAAAGTTCCAACACAGCATTATTTTTTTTCTTAGATGTAGTAGCCATCTGACATGCTAGTGACTCCAGGGATCTGAGTATTTTTCACACCAAATGAATTGTATTTTCATTGTAGACAATGTCATTATCAGACCTGTGGGCACCCATCAATCAATTTATGATCTCTTAGTCATGGATCATTGCTGTTAAGAACTTGCTAGATTGTGTAAAGGAAACACCAGCATGTTTGTTTGGCAACAAGTAGATACAATTCAAGGAACAAGCAAAAGAGCATTTTCTACACCTTAAAATGAATATGCCTATTTAATTGCAAATAAAATAAGATCACTGTAAAAATAAAAGATATGAATAGCCATGAGCATATACTTAGAAATAAGATATTGCATAAAGGAAATAAACTATATCATATTGGTATACCTGCATCAAAAGTAATGATTTATTTGTCATAAACAATTAGCATATATGGTACTCTTAATTATTGTGGTAGACACTCTCTTTTTTCCTTGCAAATGCCTGAAAAGAAGGGCTTAAAGTGGTCCTGGAGAGCTGGGGTTACTCATTCACCTCTACTACCTAATTACCCCTTCTCCCTCCCCCAATTAGGCAGAGCCAGGGCCAAAGGTAATGTTTTTGGTACCCCCCTGCATACTACAATTATTTTTTGTTAGAATAACTGTGAAAGGCCAAGGTGGTGGTTGAATTAGTTCTAACTGACAATTACAAGTTCCATCCCATTTCCCTGCACTTTACCCCCTGCTGAAAAGACATGTGTCTCCTTTCCCTTGTGAATCAACAAAACATACTGTAGGTCAGTGGCGGACTGAGAAGGGGGCAAGGCCGGATTGGGGGTGGGGGGGTGGGGGGGGGCTAAGGTAGTCAGAACTGCCCCCACTATCTAGGGCCCCCTGTGGCTGGCATGTATTTTCAAAAAGCATTGGGAGCTGAGGCACACTGAGTGCACAAGTGTGCAGTGCATTACTGGGAGTTGACTAAGTACTGTGAGACTTTGCACAAGAGGTCAGAGGCTGAAAGGCTTGTGCTTAGCTCTGATTGGTGGGGGTCATCACATGCTTCTCAGGCTCGTGGAGGAGAGCAGCAGCAGCCTCGTCATGGGAGGGTTTTTAATCAGAGGCAGTGCTGAGCCTGTGATGTCTCCTACAGAGCAAGGTACAGAGGAGCAAACAAAGGCTTTTCATGTGGTGTGCATATATATATATATATATATATATATATATATAATATATATATATATATATATATATATAGTAGTTGGACGGTGCGGCACTCTAGGCAGAAAAAAAGAAGCTGTACACCAATCTTTGTGCAACGTTTCAATGACCTTTATTTGGTCATTTTCGTCACGAAGAGGGAGACGTCAACCGACGGGCCCTTTAGGGGTGACAACACGCCTCCGAGAAGGCGCCGGCAGTTTAATAGAAGGGGGCATCAATGGGAGAGGCAGGCAAGCTGGAGGAAAACCACCAGCCATAGTAGTGAATTTATCATCACAAACATTGACGGAGGCAGAAATGAAACTTCTATCTAAAGGTTTGTCATTCGTGCCGACTACGCATATCGACACATTGACTTGGAAGGCTGAAAAGCACTCACTCCACCGTCAATTGAAATTAAAAGAATTTTTTGCTAGATCACCCAAAACTCCTGGCCCAGATGCTACCCCTTCTAACACCGTTATCCCCCCTCAACTAAAAAAACTGCAGCCTCGATCCACCTTCGACCCGCAGTCGTCAAATCCTTCAATAAAAATCCTTCAACAAAAATTAATATTTAGACCAGCTGATAAGGGTGGTGCCCTTGTGATTATGGACTATTCTAAATATAAAAACGATCTTGATTCACAATTATCTGATACCTTGACCTACCGCAAATTACCTCGAGATCCCACATTGGAGTACAAGGATGTCCTATGCCGGCTCTTGAAACGAGCAGTTGATTCGGGAACCATACAACAAGCCTTGATGGATGCCCTCGTACCTCAATTTCCGATTGTGCCTGTGATTTACAGTATCCCGAAAATACATAAGTGTCTGGACAATCCCCCGGGACGCCCAATTATTGCCGCAAGGCAATCACTATCGCAATTAACATCGGTGTATATTGACGCTGTCCTACAACCTTATATTGTACGTCATCCGAGATACCTTTTGGACACTACAACACTCTTGCAGGCACTGCGGACCCTTCCAGTTCTTGGGGATGAGGTATGGCTTGTTACACTTGACGTTAAGAGCCTATATACTGTCATACCACATGCCGCTGGCATGGAGGCTGTTAATTTATTCCTACGGTCACAATCCGATTACATGGGTCCTGATATTGCATTTTTGCTGTCGTTGTTGGATTATATATTGACCAAGAATTACTTTATACATGATGGAGGGTTCTGGCTGCAAGTAAATGGCTGTTCTATGGGATCTAATGCAGCACCTGCATATGCGAACATTTATATGTTCCTTGTTGAACAAAGTATTTTCTTTAATGATCCCCTAATTGCAGCCAGAATCCTTCTGTACCGTCGTTTCATTGATGACCTGCTCATATTTTGGGCAGGCCCCATCACAGACTTAACTGGTTTAATTGACGCGCATAATGCTGGTGATAGCCCGGTTAAATTTACCATGTCATTTGATCGAAATGTTATTCACTTTTTGTATGTGGCCATTCATCTAAATGAGGGTCGGTTATCTACGACATTATTTAAAAAATCAACAGATAGGAATAACCTGTTACATGGTACCAGTGCCCATCCTATGAGCCTTATCAAGGGATTGCCATACTCCCAGATGGTCCGCTTAAAACGCATCATTTCAGACCCTGTTGAATGTGAAAAACAGTTGGTAGTGTTGACCGATAAATTCCTTGAGAGAGGTTATAGACCCAGTGACCTTAGGAATGCCAAACTGCGTGTGGATCTGCTTACCCGTGATGACCTGTTAAAAGCAAAACCTCCATCACAGTCGACCCAAGAAATCATCCCATGGGTGACCAAGTTCTCTAGTGCTAGCCCCACTATAAATAAGGTTTCTAAAAAATTATGGCCCATTGTTGCTACTGATAGAGAGATTAACATCAAGGATTCACGCCTTATGTCCTGCTATCAAAGAGCCCCCAACCTGAGGGATATATTGGTGAAAACCGATATAACATCTTTTAGTCAACGGGAAAAACCTCCCCCCAGGGGTTGTATAAGATGTACCTGCACGGTATGTAGTGGAATGCTACCAGGTCCTATTTTCTACCACCCCCATCGGGGAACTAAGTACACCATCCAAACAAGAGTAAAGAAGGGTCCCTCTGTGCGCCTAGGCAGCCTGCGGGAAGGTACACCTAAATGATATCCCCCAATATCAAAAACAGAACAAAATACAAGCAAAGAGAAGGTGTTCCTCCCAGTGGCGCCCTATAAAGAAGAGTACGTCCCTGTGAATAAAGGGACGATCCTCTTCTCCGTTTAGACGTGGTAATGTATAATACCCCGGACTTCCCTCCTTTTAATAAAAGGATCCTCTTCTCCGTATCACAAAAGAAAGCCAACAGATGATGTTAATCCCTTGGACCATCCACAGGGGGGCAGAATTCCCTCCAATAGTATAGATACCGGAAAAAAAGTGAAAAGGAGGTACATAGAATAATACCTTTTATTAAGACACAAAAAAAATCCACAAATACAGAGGTAAGAAGTGGCCAATTACCCAGGTGTTGGAGAACTAATGTGGGTACAGAAGTTCTCTAATGCGCATAAACGGAAGGTGAATACCCGGGATACACCTCCACATCCAGGCCAAAGGGATAACAGGTCCACAATCCAATCCTCACTAGAAACAAATAGGCAGCAGGAGCTCCAAACGTTTTCGATCATCCACTGTGATCTTCTTCAAAAGGGAGTGCTCCTGTTTGCCTTTCCTACCTATTTAACAGAATCTAGACCAAAGGCAAACAGGAGCACTCCCTTTTGAAGAAGATCACAGTGGATGATCGAAAACGTTTGGAGCTCCTGCTGCCTATTTGTTTCTAGTGAGGATTGGATTGTGGACCTGTTACCCCTTTGGCCTGGATGTGGAGGTGTATCCCGGGTATTCACCTTCCGTTTATGCGCATTAGAGAACTTCTGTACCCACATTAGTTCTCCAACACCTGGGTAATTGGCCACTTCTTACCTCTGTATTTGTGGATTTTTTTTGTGTCTTAATAAAAGGTATTATTCTATGTACCTCCTTTTCACTTTTTTTCCGGTATCTATACTATTGGAGGGAATTCTGCCCCCCTGTGGATGGTCCAAGGGATTAACATCATCTGTTGGCTTTCTTTTGTGATACGGAGAAGAGGATCCTTTTATTAAAAGGAGGGAAGTCCGGGGTATTATACATTACCACGTCTAAACGGAGAAGAGGATCGTCCCTTTATTCACAGGGACGTACTCTTCTTTATAGGGCGCCACTGGGAGGAACACCTTCTCTTTGCTAAGTACACCATCCGTCATACGCTCAGTTGTGAGTCACGGTTCGTTGTGTATCAACTTGTCTGTCCTTGCGGCTTATCGTATATCGGTAAGACCGAGAGGACTTTCAAGGAAAGAATCACCACACATAGATCCACCATCCGTGCTGCTTTGGCAGGGGGCAAATGTGACCTCCCAGTACCTAAACACTTTCTGGCTAAAAAACATCCATTATCCTCACTGAAGTATCGCATGATAGATCATATACCCTTAAATTTACGTGGGGGTAATAGGGGTTTACTCCTTTTTAAAATGTGAGACCCGTTGGATCCACAGGTTGGATACAATTTCACCCCGCGGTTTGAATGAGCACCTGGGGATCTCATGCCTTAGCAGAAAATAAATTGAATTAAAATATGACATTTATTTATTGTTTATTCATATTAGATTTTATTCTTTGCGATTACGTTTTGTGATTATCTGGTTTGTTGATTGCTGTTTCTCTTTTCTTACCAGAGGTTGCTTGATGGTTGAATTAACCCCTTGGGTTACATTGTTGCGATTCCGCTATGCTGCTATGTCCATTCAAAATTTGACACTGTTTCATGATGTTTATATTTATAATAGGGGGAGTACCACCTCCGTTCATACTTAGTACAGTATTATTATTAATGGTGCATCTACTTGTTTGATGTTTGTATCTGTCTTTTTGTATTGTTGTTTTGTAACCATGGTGATGGTAGCACGCAGCTCCACGGGGCTGACGTCATATTCCTGCGTCTCTGACCACGCCGGATTTGATTTGCACGCTGGTGTATAAATGCATGTAAGCAATGTTCCTTTTCTATGCCTGACGAAAATGACCAAATAAAGGTCATTGAAACGTTGCACAAAGATTGGTGTACAGCTTCGTTTTTTCTGCCTAGAGTGCCGCACCGTCCAACTACTATCTCCAATTCAAGTGAGGGCACCGGGTGAAGTACTGCTTATTATAGCGCGGTAGCGCTCGTTTGTGTGTGCCGGACCAAAGCTTCCTTCCTATATATATATATATATATATATATATATATATATATATATATATATATATACAGCACTTACCCAACCTGAGGACCAGGACAGGAACAGACCAGCACTCAAAAGGTTAAGTGAAGCAAAAAGTGTAAAAAGTGTATTGGTAATTCAGAGCATAATAAAGCGTAACAAGCGCAGCATGGCTGACCCAACAGCTGTTTCAATTGGATGCCAGGGGTAATTGCACAGCTATATCAGACTGCCTTGAATGCACTTAAAAAGTATGCCAGCCCCGCCTGTGGTTGTTCAGCCAGGAGCTGTAAATCAGCACCATTCAAACCAGCGCTTCTGCGCTGTACAACAAAAGCCAGGGGCGGCTGGGGGGCACATCATCAGGGAATCCCTGTGACGTGGAATGAATGTAGCTGTGTTGCCGGGAGCACTTCTCCGTATCTGCCAGCGGCCGCAGTATTACAAAAGTGAGTGGGACGTGTGTATTAAAGGGGACAAATTTACAGCTCAGTGTTGTAATTCTGCAGCCACTGGCAGATACGGAGAAGTGCTCCTAGCAACACAGCTATATTCAGCCCATGTCACAGGGATTCCCTGATGAAGCGCCACCGGCTTTTGTTGTACAGTGCAGAAGCGCTAGTTTGAATGGTGCTGATTGACAGCTCCCGGCCGAACGGCAACAGGTGGGGCTGGCGCGTTTCTTGAGTGAATTTAAGGCAGTCTGACATAGCTGTACAATTACCCTTGACGAAAACTGGAAGGCATCCAGTTGAAACGGCTGTTGGGTCAGCTATGCTGCACTTGTTGCTCTGTATGATGCTCTTCTGATTACCAATACACTTTTTTCTTCAATTAACCTTGTGAGTGCTGGTCTGTTCCTGTCATGATCCTCAGGATGGGTAAGTGCTGTATATTATTATATTTGGACCTTGTACCACACCTTTGCTCCTTGCTTGAGTGCCGTTTTGCTTATATATATATATATATATATATATATATATATATATATATATATATATATATATATACAAATTATCCCGCTCCCCCTGCAGTCACCCATTGATCCTTTAACCTGAGCCCCTTATGGGCACTTCCACATTAGAGCTTTCAGACTATCAGCCTACTCTCCCAACAACTTTGGAGTTTACATGTACTCTCTAAGCACAATGTCCCTACCTTTGCTTTGTAACATATCATTACATTTGAACTTGCCCTATGGTCTTAAAGTTTATACTGCCTTTACTCTGTGTAATATTCTCCTGTGCAGTTCGCGACCATTAATGACGAGAGTCAGAGGGCTCCCCTGTCTTAAGTGACCCAGTCCCTCAAAGGCTTAATCCGGCCATGACCTGGGGGGGCAGGGTGCCATGTGCCTCCGCAGCCACACCATCAGCTAGTGTCCAGGGATGGCTGCTCTACAGAGCTCTGGTGGTCCAGTGGGTGCTGCCCATGGCCACAGGATAGAGTGCTGCTGTCAGCTGCGCTGGATCACTGCGGCGGAGTGCCGGTGCCCAGTCTAACTGGGTGGACATGGCACTTCCACCCAGTGGCAGTAGGTCCCAGCGCATCACTTCCGCGTGGCCGGGACGCGTAACTTCCGCCCGATAGGGGGATTCTGATCAACAGGGGGACGCCGGCCTGCGTGCGCTCAGCCACCTGAAGTTATTTAATTCCTACTGGGTGCTGGTGCTCCTGCAGTGGCTGATTGGCCAATGAATCCCTTTTAAGGGATCTGGCCCAGCACAGCCCCGCTGGTGATATTGCTTTAGCAAGTCCTCCTGGCCTGTCAGTCGCAGTCCTGGTCTGAGCTCCAGTCTTTTTTTACAGTCTTGTCTGTCGCAATCTTGGTCTGAGTTCCAGTCTGGTTTCCAGTATTGTCAGCCGTCTCCAGCCTGTTCCTTCCCATCCTGAGCAGCTGCTTGTCCTTGTGTTCTGCTGTGTCCATAGAAGGTCATGTAAGTGCTTCAGTGGAGCCTGGTTCTGTTCTCTATTTCCGTTCAGTTTGGGCAAGCTGCCCAATTTCCTTAGTTGTGTAGTTTTTCCTTTGGTCCTGTGCTCCAAGGTGTTACCCACTTTATTTATACCCCCTCATCTCTGCTAACAGTCATATTGCGCAGCGCTATAGAGTCTAAGCACTAGAGTGTTCAGACTCTAATGTGCATGCACAGATATGAGCCATTTTTACAATAATTGCTCTGCTGCATTCATTACAGGACTCTGGTGGGTAAGTACTTAAGAAATGCCTGCAGTATGTGCAGTATGTGGGCCCACTGAGGCTCAGGGGCTGTGTGCACCAAACACACTGCACCCATTCGAACTATGTCACTGCTCTGGTGTATCCAAAGTGAGGATGGTGCTGGAATACATCCAAAGCTCAAGTCCAGACACTGGCCCTTATTCAGATTCGAGCGGTACGGCCCGCGTGCGGCCGTACCGCCGATGTTTTCCGTCTGCACATGCGCAGAGGTCAATCTGCGCATGTGCAGGCGAATTCGCCGCACATAAATTTACTACGCCGCAAAGGGGGCGTATAGGGGAGTGAGGGGCTTCATGCCCTCATTTCCCTATGTATACGCCCCGCGTTTCATGGGCGTTCCCATGCAAACGCGGGGCGTACGCATGCTAATGAGGGCATGACGCAACTCATGGGGGCGGAAAGCTGACGTCACCGGATGTCAGCTTTCAGCCCCCATACAAGCTACCACACGGACGATTGTCCGTGTGGTCTCAGCTTGCGGGAGCTGCCGCGGCGTGCGGACCTGCCTTCGATGGTCGACGACCATCGAATGCAGGGGGCAGCTCCCACCATGGTGGAGGCGTAGCCTCCACCATTTTTATGCGGATCGCCAGCCGTCCGTGTACGGACGGCCGTGGCGATCCGTAGGGTGGGCGGGGATTCGTCTGGTGCGGTCGGAGCCGCATATGCGGCTCGACCGCACCAACCAGAATAAGGGCCACTGTGCCTGCCTCCCACAGAAGCCCACTGTTACACAATGTCAGAAGAGGAGAGTTCAATTATAGAATTGCTTAATGTGTTTCTTCCTCCTGAATGGGAGTGGCGGCGGCGATAATGGTGGGCGTTCCCATGCAAATGTAGTGTGCTGGGGTTAATGTCTGATGTCACATGACATCCGCCGCCCGTCCTGTCTTCATCTCAGCTCCCACAAATATAAGTCAGTCTCTACTGACTTATATTTGCGAACCCAGGAGAAATCATTCAATGGTTGTCGACCATCGAATGATTTCTCCTGCTGTAGGCACATGTGATGAGGTGTGTTTTCATAAAACAAACCCTTGCTTGGTTGCAAGGGGATTCGGCAGCAGGGTGGGCGGGTATTTGCCGGGGTGGTGGAGTGGGCACTCTGGGACTCGGTAAGCTGAAAACTGCAACCAGAACCAGACCCAATGACCAATACCTTGCTGGACACCACTGGACTGCTGCTGTTTGATTTCTCCCAATTGTATTTGTTTTCCTTTGATGTATTCTGTGGTGTATCTGGATAAACACCTATGAATTCAAAGTTCTAGCTGCACACCTAATTCACGGCACACTAGTCGACAACATTTGTATCTTGTAAAGCCTCTAATGCTCACAAACACTACATAAAGCATTTTCACCTAGTAAATAAATGAAGTTGCTGAAATCCATCCCAATTAAATTGAATGGGAAAATATCTAGCTTGTCACATACAAACCGTAAAAAGCTATTTAAGTACAAAAACAACATTGTCCCTAGAAGATATATAAAAACACCCACAAAAGCTCATGAAATGCCCTTAAAGGTCTTGTATTTGTAAGCTGCAGCTAGTTCTAAAACTCCGCTTTGATACCAGCCTTGATACTGTACAAAAAGTTTCAACACTAATTTAAACACAGGTTAACACAAAATTATATTTCATTTTCAGACAGAGAAAAACTAAGAGTTGTGGTTTTTTTGTATTTAGTATTTTCAAATATATAACATACAGTATAAAGTGTTCCCTAGAACAAATTCCTATGGCAATATAATTATCATTAGAGTTTGACATAATTGACCATTTTACTTATTCATATATGAATTTTTGTTTTTGTTATTATGAGTTAATTTTACTGAAAGCAGCTTTTTCTGCTGAGATAAAATGATTTATTGTTTGAATTCACCAATACAAGTATGGCAATTATCCTGAAAATAGTATAATACTTGGCTGGTTTAACTATGCAATGACTTATGAATAAATAATCTCTCACACATTGACAGCATTTTTGTTGATGTCGAGGAAAGTGGTATAAAACAAATAGTGTCAAACAGAAAAAAATAAGATTTGCAGTTTAGAAAAAAAAAGAACAATATGGCATACAGCACCACAAGTAAGTAAGTAAATGAAAGAAGTGTAAGAAATGTATGGTTACATTGGCAGAATTTCAGACATTGGGGCAGATGTATTAAGCCTTAACAAGAGATAAATTTAAGTGTGATAAGGGCCCTTATTCTGGTTGGTGCGGTCGAGCCGCATATGCGGCTCCGACCGCACCAGACGAATCCCCGCCTACAAGACGGATCGGCACGGCCGTCCGTACACGGACGGCTGCCGATCCGCATGAAAATGGCGGGGCGTACGCCTCCACCATGTTGGGAGCTGCCCCCTGCATTCGATGGTCGATGACCATCGAAGGCAGGGCCGCACGCTCCCCCCGCTCACGCAAGCTTAGAGCACACGGACAATCGTCCGTGTGAAAGCTTGTATTGGGGCGGGCAGCTGACATCCGGCGATGTCAGCTTTCCGCCCCCATCACTGGCGTCATAGCCTCATTACCATGCATACGCCCCGCGTTTGCATGGGAACGCCCATGAAACGCTGGGCGTATACATAGGGTAATGAGGCTATTAAGCCCCTCACACCCCTATACGCCCCCTTTGCGGCGTCTAAATTTTTTACTCGGCGAATTCCCCTGCACATGCGCAGAGTGACCTCTGCGCATGTGCAGAGTGTAAACATCGGCGGTACGGCCGCACGCGGTCCGTACCGCTCAGATCAAAATAAGGGCCAAGGAGAGATAAACATCCAGTCAATCACCTGCTAACTGCCATGTTACAGCCTGTGTTTGAAAAAGTCAGTAAGGAGCTGATTGGCTGGACGTTTATCTCTCTTTATCACCCTTGCATTTATATCTTGTTAAGGCTTAATACATCTGCCCCATTGTGAGGAGTTCTGCCATCTATTGCAATCCAATTTGACATTGGGCCTGATTCAATGTAATCTTTCTCAAATGGGTAAAGCCATGTGTACTGCAGGTGGGGCAAATTAGAGAGTTAGATTTGGGTGAGTTATTTGGGTTTTTTTTTGTGGGTAAATGCTGGCTGCTTTATTTTTACACTGTTTTTTAGTTTCCAATGTCAACATACTTCACCTAAATATAACTCTCTGCACGTGTTACATTTGCCCCACCTGCAGTGCATGTGGTTTTGTCCATTCGAGAAAGATTTTGCTTTTGTGATCAACTCTTAATCAGGCCCATTGTCATTTAATTTCAGGCTACGGACAGTATTTTTTTAGCCATGTTTAATTACTGGGACTACAGTAATAAGCACAATGGAATATCCTATTTGCCCTGACTGCCAGCACTTATTGGGGATTTGTGTACCTTCCTCAGACAGACAAAACTAAATCCCTGATAGGTGACAAGTAATAAGTAAAGTCATTTGTGTGGTTGTCTCTACGAGTGAACTACATAGAGTATTATGAACCAATGCCTTGCATGAATCCTGCTGAAGTGGGCCACGTACTGAGAGGAAAATGTATCAAACCTGAAAAAGTGTTGATAATCAGCTCTTAACTGCCGCGTGACAGTTACTTTGTTACTGTTTGCATATATTTGGAACACATAATAATGTTCAATTAGTCCTCTGCACAAACAAGGTAAACGTTTCTTCTATGTCCACTATTTTAATAGTCTATACTGGGCCCTGTTTTACACTTAGGGGGGTATTCTGGTTCATTTGGTCCTCCGTGCACACGCAGGGAGGACCAATGCTTTGGTTGTGCGCATGCACATTTCTGCGCATGTGCATGCTCTGGCTGCATGAGGCCACGGTGAACAGAGTGTTTCCTGGGCCCACGCACCCAAGACTGTGGGTGGGGGGTGTGGGGCAGCGGGTTGGGGAATTTTCCCATGGGAACGTCCAGCGTTTAATATGCATTCCCATGAAAACAATTGGGCATTCCCATGCAAATCGCCCAGTGATATGGGTGCAGGGGGCGGGCAGCTGACATCACCAGATGTCAGCTGCCCGCTCTGTTCCTGTCAAAGGTGCATGCATATCTAAGGAACATGAGAGTCACTTATATATGCGTGTGCGCACCACATCATTCAATGGTCGGCGACCATTGAATGATGTGGATGTCACCCCATAGGCAAATGTTTTGCCAAAAAATAATTTGCCAAAACATCCATTCACAGTCGTGTGGGCAACCTGGCATGCAAGGAGGGGTGGGCAGACCTGTGAGCAGCAGTAGGTGGCGTTTAGTCCACATGGAACGCGGCGAAATTCACAGCGTTGGGTGTGGTCAAGAATAGCCCCCTTAATGTTGTATAATTACACATAAACTGTTAAATATTTTCACGGTGCTGTGTCCATGGCAGATGCACTACAGGCACACATGTGTTTACTGTTGTGTTGGCATGCAGTGGATTTATTCATCATTCCATTTTGCATTACTTAAATTAATGCTTGTTTGCTGTTTATTCACAGCATCGAACAAGAAGGAATCCAAGATCAAGTTAACCATCATTTAGAATGATGAGGTGGCACACAAATTCAAGTTGGCAATGAAAACTTTTAATGTTCAGTAGTATTATTTTGTATGTAAAATGTGACATGTGGCCCCACTTCCATCATCCCCCTCTGGAAAGTCAGGTACGTGATCTGCTCTGATCACTGATGCAACAATGGAGACATCTGTGCAATTGGTGAGATCCTGTTTGTAAACAACATAGAAAAAAATGGTTAGCACCTATGATTTCAAAAGTTGAGTGTGCAAATGCACCGTGTCCCGCAAATAGCAAGAATTGTTATCTTTTTACTTTTGATAAAAAATCCAGACAAAAGTTCTTGCGTTTTTATTTTGTCGTTTATTTTTGGCAAAATCAAGAGTAAAGTTTCATTTACATGAAAAAAAAAGTTAATTTTACTTTGTACATTTTTGGTCAGCTGAGTACATTGCTACACAGTATAGGATAAACTGCGCATTATCTAAAAGTGCCTAAAACAAACCATAATGCACTACTTTTAACAAACAGTTGTCAGGAAAAATATGTATCTCTTGTATTCCAAAAGATTGAATCAGTGGTGTATCTATAGTGGGTGCAGTGCGCGCGGTGGACACGGGCGCCTGAGTCCCAGGGGGGCCCGCACCGTGCACACTGCACCCATTTTGCAAATACTTAGCCCCTGGATTCCGACAGTGGCAGAAATCAATGGAAAAATGGCACGGCGGGCAATTTTCCCGGCAATCTGCACATGTTCAGACTCCACAATGCTGTGGAGGTTTGCACATGAGCAGTAGGGTTTGAGCACTAGAGCGCATTGACTCTACTTCTCTCGGTGCCACTCTTAGCAGAGAGGAGGGGGCCTGGCCGAGGCTGCACAAGGGCCTCTAACTCTCTAATAATGCCCTTGGTCCAAATTAAGAAGACCAGTAAAAGAAGCAGATCTTGCTTATAATTGCAGCAATACAGATGGAGCCGTTCTTCTCAGAGCGGCTCCCGGGGCAACGATCACCAGCCGCCAGCCCCCCCTCCCCCCGCAACAGAATGGGGCATGCACACAAGATACTCGCAAGCCCCCATTCTCGGCAATAGTACATGCAAGCAAGTGAGCCCTCCGCAGGCCCACCCACTGCCACTCTCCACCAGCGCTCACCTGCTAGGAGGATCTTGCAAGTGCTCGGCAATAATGAGGGCGGCACCATCTGTACCTGAAGCTCCACTTTATAACACATAAATAAATTGATTTGTTTTTTATTGCTGCCTAACGGGATGCAGTCAAAATCCCGACGGTCAAAATCCCGACAGGGTCAAAATCCCGAATGGCTCAAAATACCGACAAGGACAAAATCCCGGCATGGACAAAATCCCGACATTTAAAATCCCGACAGGGTCAAAATCCCGACAGGGTCAAAATCCAGACATATAGAATGTACAAGTGAAACAGTCAACATGCCTTTCGGTCGACAGGTGCGAGGTCGACATGGGTTTTTCCACTGTTTATTGAACCGACATGTGTCGACAGGTGGTATTTCATGCCCTACCATCCACTACAGAATGGTGGGAGAATAAAATGGTGTGCCGAGCGCAGCAAGGCACCGTGCCAGAAGCATCGCAAGCAAAGCTCGCGATGCGAGGGGCTGCAGTTCACTTGCAACTGTGTCCATGTTGACTGTGTCGACATTCAGGTCAAAAAACAGTGAAAAAACCCATGTCGACCTTGCACCTGTCGACCAAAAGGCATGTAGACTGTTTCACTTGTACATTCTATATGTCGGGATTTTGACCCTGTCGGGATTTTAAATGTCGGGATTTTGACCCTTTAGGCAAGGTTTGGGTGTGAATCCGCACATAACAATCAAATGGATGTACTGTGATTTTAAACCAACATAATTATCATCTCAAGTTGATCTCTACAATAGCTTGTTGGTGGTGCTCCCAGAAAAAGCTTCAGTGAACTCAAATAGGAAGGGGGTCATGCAGTAAGATGCAAGGAAAGACTGATTAAGTCTTACCTGGGGTACACTTTGATTTAATGTATTTTGTATTGTTGTTATACTTTAAAACGTAACTTTTATTTTATTTTCGTAAAAGGAAGGGTGACTATTGTCACTTTTCGGGATATTGGTAGTGGTTATGATATCCCGGATGCTTGTCTGCACCTTTTTATTAGGATGCAGATACCATTTATAATGCATAATTTACATATGTAAATTATGCATAATAAATGTTATTGAAAAAAAGGTTTTGAATTTTCATAAACCTGAAAAGGCTTTTTCCTGAGAACATTTGACATATCCTACAAAATCTTCACAAATGGAGAAAAATTGCTTTTAATTATTATTCTGTGTATTATGAGTAAATTAAATATTTGTATCCAGAGTGATAGGTACAGATAGATATTTGTTATCAAGTATCTGCATCCTAATAAAAAGGTGCAAACAAGCATCCGGGATATCATAACCACTACCAATATCCAGAAAAGTGACAATAGTCACCCTTCCTTTTAAGAGAATAAAATAAAAGTTACGTTTTAAAGTATAACAACAATACAAAATACATTAAATCAAAGTGTGCCCCAGGTAAGACTTAATCAGTCTTTCCTTGCATCTTACTGCAAGACCCCCTTCCTATTTGGGATTTTGACCCTGTCGGGATTTTAAATGTCGGGATTTTGTCCATGTCGGGATTTTGTCCTTGTCGGTATTTTGACCTATTCGGGATTTTGACCCTGTCGGGATTTTGACCGTCGGGATTTCATACCGAGTCCTGCCTAACTATTTCAAAAGTGCATGTGCAAGGTGAGACTTTGGCTATATACGATTTTGACTATGTGATTTCTGGAAACTCTGCATGGCACAGAACCATACATTCTTGACTATATTTGCTTGAGATTTTGACTATGGCTGATTTTAACTATACTAGAACACTAGGCTGTACAATATAGACCTAATTGGCTTGCCTTCACAGTTTTTTTTTCTTTCAATGCTGAAAGCGTTGGCATTGCAAGCTGTATACACACTGTGCGATTTGTGCTATCTTTTCTTTTAATTTTGACAATTTATTCAAAATTAAAATCTTAAATCGCACCATGGGTGACAAGTAATAGAGTTTGATTTTTGGTAAGGTTCCAAAATTGCACTAAATCACATGTTTGAAAATCTAATTTATTTACCCAAAATCGCAAATGTAATAGAATTCAGTTTCAAGGGTAGAAATAGAATTCACATGTGGCGTGAAATTTAATAGGATGAGAGATTCAGAAAGTGAGAGCTTTGGTAAGAAATCTCCAGGTTTTTTTAAAGCAACAATCACTTAGTTTTTGGGAGTACCATGGGCAGTACTACAGCCAAAGTGGCTGCTGAAGGAAAAAATGTATTTGTATTTATTCACACTAAAATAACAGTCACTGTGAGTGACAATGAAATTTTTAGAGGATATTTTGAGGAATACATAAAAACATCAGCAATCTCCTATCCACCTGAATGACTGGCATGATTACCAGTGATGCATCTCCTGAAGATAGATTGTGGTAAGCAGAGAGAAATTTATGAGCAAGGAAAGAATATACCAATTTGCAGACTCAATCCACTTTTAGCCACAACGCTGCCAGCCCCCCCCCCCCCCCCCCATGCCATAGTTCAGCATTACATCTATATTATGTTAAGACAGAGGATGCAGAGTCCTCAGCATCTGACTATATTTCTTAAGCCTACTGCGATAAAAAAAACCACTTTGCTTTTTTATGAAGGGTTTTAAAAAGTCTGGAATTTTTTTAGCTACAGTACTGCATATGAAAAAAAAATCTTAAAACATATTTTTTTTAAATAGTGTGTAAAAATACAGTTCATCTACCATTATTTTATACAGTGTGTACTGTATGATTACATGCACATAATGAATTCAAATAAAACAAGAATAACCAAAGTTTAGTTAAACAGCTGCTAAATTTCGGTGTTACAGAAATGTGCATTATTTTTCTATAGAATTTTTATATTTTTTATGGTTGAACCATAACCAAAAATTCACTGAAAAACATAAGTTTGAAAACTCTCTCTCTCACTCTCTCTCTCTCTCTCTCTCTCTCTCTCTCTCTCTCTCTCTCTCTCTCTCTCTCTCTCTCTCTCTCTATATATATATATATATATATATATATATATATATATATGTATACATATATATATATATATATATATATGAAGGCTCTAGAATATGATTTTCTATATTATTTAAAATAAACTCTAGCTGCTTTTTTATAGGCTTCCTAATCTTAATTGCGATGTTATGAAAAATGGCACACAAACCTATAAGACCGTAATCAACTTGCATTACATGCATGAGGCTTTAATAAATGAGCTATGAAAAGGCCAGATGTTCATTCAATAACTGATGTGGTGGAGGTATGTGCCAAATTGTGTGTGACTTGTTGCTCTGTGGCTGGATATAAATTAGGAATGAGAATCTACGATGCAAAAGGTTGGCACTGTCTATTACACATACTGTAGAACAAACATATTTTAGAAAGAATAACAAATGTGGGGTTCAATGATATCCTAGTGTAGATAGTTTACATGGGAAGCTGTAGAAAATAAACATAATCTACTGTACACAACAAAAGTAATGTTATTAGAAACATTTTTACTACATTGTGAAATGTAAATCCATGCAGTACTGTGGTATCTCGAGTGCAATATGTACTTAATATGCAAAGGAATTAAGTATTTTTTATAATTTATAAGGGAATATTTAATTTATGGCATATTCATTTAGGGTCTAATTTAAAGTTGCAATGCCAATGTTTTCGCAATTGAATGATTATCGAAAGACTGTGTATGCACTGTGATCACAATGTGCATGTGTCAAGATTCTTTTACACTAGCAGTGTGTGCATGTGTCAAGATTCTTTCGCACAAGCAGTGAGGATATAATAAGTTATTGACATGAAGTGATTATTTGTAGTAAGTAATGCGGAGTGGCGGCAAAGTCGTAGGCATGCCATGGTCAATATTCAGGACACGCATGTCTCTTTAGTTGCAATCATGCATGCAGACAAATATGGTTCCTGCATTGCATCTACCAAGTCCCGTCTGCACAAGTATCAACCTACTTGAGCAGTTGAGGCTCTCCATTTTTGCATATATACTCTAGGCTGCGAATGTGTACACATATTGCAAATGAGTTTCAATTGCTCCATCTTTTTTCATTCTTGGGCAGCAAATCCAATAGTTAACAACTCCTTTGCCTTAGAAAACCTCAAATGCAATGGCATTAGTCTACAACTCTGAATTAGGCCCTTTTTCTTTGATGACACATATCTGCGAAATATGACTCATTCTCTTTGCAATTCTTTGGCAATGGCTAAAGGTATTTGGTCTGCAAAAATTGTGATTACAAAATGATAAAAAGTTTTATTAATTCTATTAGCAATAAGATAAAATACTGCGATGTAGAATTTAATAAAAAAATAACCATTTTACAATATTACATTTACAAGTCTTTTTCCATTTTAAAGCTTCCATCTGTACTTTTTCTTCTATGAACTGCATGCACGTCTTCTCGGAAACAGCATCCAACTGAAGCCCTCCATAATGTTAATGTTGCACTTAATTTATGTCTTGTAGAAACTTTCTTTTTGCTCCTCACTAATGACTTCGGAAAGAATTCCAAATGGTCATTCAGAAACTGCACTTTTCGATGCTTCTCATCTTTTTAGCATGTTTTGTATTATTTTCTTTTAGTTGAGGCCTTTGAAGAATTTATTTCTTACTTTTATAAAAGCATTCTGTGGGTTTTATTAACTAAGATGAGAGTTCTATTGAACTTGGTATGCTGTTATGTGCAACCAATCAGATTCTATCTATTATCCTCTAAATCAATGGTTCCCAAACTTTTTTGAATCATGGCACCCTAGAGCATCAAAATATTTTCAAGTCCAAATGCTTCTTATCGAGAAATTCAGAAAAAATATATTAAATTAGGTACATTGTGTTTATATGTCACAGTTACAGTATCTGGTGAGGGACAGGATTTGCTTCTGTTTGTCCACATATGTTATGATTGGCAGCCACCAGCACTGGTTTTGCCTGGTACAATGGCCATCTTCAATCTAAGCTTGGAGCAAGGGAGGGTACCGATGCTATGGAAAACCTCGTGTGTGGTACCTGTGCCAAAGTCATCACCTCCTGAGGACTTTAATGACTACAGGCCGGTGGCGTTAACATCTCAGCTGATGAAGTCCCTGGAGAGGCTGGTTCTTGGCTATCTTCGACCTCTAGTGAGATCTTCTATGGACAGATTGCAGTTTGCTTATCAGCCTGGAATTGGTGTGGATGATGCTGTCATACATCTGATGCAGAGGGCCCTGCCTCATCTGGAGAGAGCTGGGGCCACCGTGAGAATAATGTTCTTTGACTTCTCCAGTGCTTTTAATACTATTCAGCCCATGCTCCTGGGGGAGAAACTGGTTGACTCGGGGGGTGGATCATCATCTAATCACCTGGATCCTGGATTACCTTACAAACCGTCCACAGTATGTGAGGACCAAGGAGTGCCAGTCCGATACTATTATCTGTAGTACAGGGGCGCCGCAGGGAACAGTTTTGACACCATTTGGCACCATTTCTTTTTACTCTCTATACTGCAGATTTCACATACAATACATCGACCTGTCATCTACAGAAGTTCTCTGATGACTCTGCTATTGTGGGTCTTATCGCAGATGGGGACTATAGGGAGTACAGAGAACTTGTGCAGAACTTTGCTACCTGGTGTGTAGAGAACCATCTTCAACTTAACACGAGGAAAACTAGGAAGCTGGTAGTTGATTTCAGAAAACTTCAGCATACCCCCCCCCCCCCAACTCCTGTGAGCATTCAGGGAATGGATATTGAGATCGTAAGATCTTACAAGTACCTAGGTTTTCACCTTAACAATAAACTGGACTGGTCTGATAATTCTGCCGCTCTATATAGGAAGGGGCAGAGTACACTTTATCTGCTGAGGAGACTAAGGTCCTTTGGAGTGCAGGGAGTGCTCCTGAAGACCTTCTTTAACTGTGTGGTGGCATCGGCCATATTCTACGGAGTGGTCTGCTGGGGCAGCAGTGTTTCAACAGCCGACATAAAGAGACTAAACAGACTGGTAAGGAAGGCCAGTTCTGTCCTAGGAAGGCATTTGGATTCGGTAGAGATTGTGGGTGAGAGGAGAATGATCAGCAAGATAACATCATTATTGGATAATGCTTCACACCCGCTCAAAAATGATTTGAAGGATCAGTGTAGCACTTTCAGTGATAGGTTGCTTCACCCTCGATGCTCAACAGAGAGATATCGCATGTCCTTCCTTCCAGCTGCAATTAGAATGTACAACTGTCATGTTCTGAAGAAGACCTGCATGTTCCTAGATTCTTGAGTTACATTGTTTGGATCTTATCTTATTATGTGTGATCTTATTATTATGTTATTACTCTTATCTGTACTTGAACCTTGCTGTAACACTGAAATTTCTCCATTGTGAGACGAATAAAGGAATTCTATTCTATACTATACTGTTAAATAATATGAATTGACCCTGGTCCACCGACCCAAGGCACCCCTGCAAGTGTCCTGAGGCACCCCAGGGTACCTAGGCACACAGTTTGGGAACCACTGCTCTTAATGGTTATAAATAAGTAAGAAGTAGACTCCTATGGGCAACATCCCATCTTTAAAAGAACTCCCATCTTAGTAAATAAACCCCTGCTTTTCTCAATAGTTTCTACATTTTTTAAATGTATTGAACAGTTGGAGCTGAGTGGCTCCTGTCGAGTGTTGCAGCATGCCACGGCACAAATGAGACACTTGCACACTCCATTCATGGCAATGGATGCCCGATCATGTGAGATGTTTGTGCGTCCCTGTCTAGGCAAGCAGCATGCATAGGTGGGTCACCTTGGCTTGCTGTCTTGTCATACAAGTGTGGATCCATCTGTAAGAGTTTTTTATTATTTCAACAAAATTAAAAATTGTGTCACAAAAACCTTTTACACAGTTCCTTACAACATGCTAATTTTTATGAAAAGCATTTAAAACAGCTTAATAAATCCTAATATGATGTGAAGATGGGACAGGAATGCTTTTTGGGATCAACTAAATTTCTAGGATAATATTTTTGTATACAAGTTTTAATTCAGCCCTGCTTGGACATCGTTTTTATATTCAGACTTCCCTTCAATCCACTGCCTTTTTTGCTCAAAAAAGTTCTTCAATATCACAACATACTGTATCAACTATACATGACACTTGTAGAGTAGTTGAGCTTCATGGGGACTAAACTAAACTAAACTAAACTTTAATAAGCTTCTTCAGGTGCACAAAATGATGATGATAACTTGTCAAATAAAAATAAAAAGTATTTCTACTGAAAAGTGTACTCAAAAAGCTACACAAATCTACACAAAACTGGGAAGTATTTTTCAAACAAGTTTTCAATTTTAGACTTACAGTTTTGCTGATTGCCTCATAGTATTGGCATTATGGTTACAGTACTTTTCTTACAGCATATTTAGTAGCTATGCTATGGATCAGAAAAGCTGCATTTTGTGTAACCCAGAGATTCATGGAGTTAACATATTTATTGTATTGATAAATGGATTTATGTCTTCCTAGTATTAACAGGCTTAGATAAGCAACATCAACTGTCCCTAGGATATGACTAAATTTAGCAATGGGGTAAAATTGCTGCTTTTTTACAAAATAATTCCTCATCCCATGGCAAATCAAGTAACTGCCATATTCATTTCAGAATTGATAACTAGTAACAGTGAGGTAATGTCATTACTCAATTACTCAATAGCCCTTACTCGGTTGTATCTCTGTTGACATCCTAGATATAATCTTTCATGTCCCAGTGGTGATTTGCCTGCAGCTGCACCAATGGCCACATCCAGATCCCAGTGGAAATGTGACTGTAAATTCTGGGTCAGACCTTTGACCCAGCAATTGAGTAAGTATTTCCTCATAATCCATAACCCTAATACATACCCCTAATGTTCCTCCTAGTTTTTAAACCTTACATTACTCATGAAGCCCAACCCTAAACCTAATGTCAACATTCTGACAATGTAAAGATATTTCCTTTCTATATTTTAACAATGACAACATCCTAATTGTTTACATTATATTGTCAATATCATGAAAGTTTACACTCATTTTGCTGACCTTTTAAACTACATCTCATAGCAGGTTTTAATTGGTTGCATTACAGTATCCATTATGATACGTGACAAAAAGCATATGTAACATTTATCCAGGCAGGGGTAGATTGGGAACTAAAATTGGCCTTCGGAAAAAATCTAGAAGTGGTCTCAAGTGGGTGGCACCAACTCAATTGTAGGTGGAACCAACACCAAAAAAGTGGGATTAGTACATTACTACTGTGTGAAAGCCATTGGTTTTATTATTCTTGGCAGTCTTGGTATAATCAACTGTCTGAATTTTTCTTTATAAATGCTATGTTATGTCTGTAACTATAAGCTCTTTGAACCTGATGCTCAAAGATCTTATAGTTTCAGACAGTTGATTATACCAAGAGTTAAATTTGCCGTCAGACCAAGCCCCCTAAACCTATTTTAAGCATCTGTAATTTAAATATTTTATGTAAGTATATGAACAATAAGAATGTTTTATTTCAACTCAGGCTTTTGTGTGATGTTGCTATTGTTGTCATGCGGGGTGGATTTGATGGTGTCATGCAGATTTCAGGAAGAGAGGCGTGACCAGCAGGAAATGGGTTAAAACAAGCAGGTTTAATGAATTAACTCATACAAAGATTAACATAGCCGACATCAATACTTCTTGAGTGGATTAAATAATAATAATGATAAGCAAGTCTCTGATTTAGAGCAAGACAAAGCAAGGAAGGCAGTCCTTTGCATAAACAAGATAATTCAAGCAGGTAATTCTTAGAAGACAAGACAAGGTTCAGGCGATTTGGATTTGAAGAATAAGAAGATATACCTGAAGATTGAAGATCGAATGATTGGATGATTGGAGATTGGATGATTGGGTGATTGGAGATTGGAACCAGGATCAGAATCAGACCAGAAGGGTATTGTGATGAGCCAGGGAAGATCCAGGAAGGAAGACAAGTGGAGAGTGTGGCATACCAGAGACAGCAGTGATGGGGTCAGAGGCCAGCAGGGACAACCAGCTGGAGAGTGCAGTGTGCATAGACCAGGCATTCCCAACCGCGGTCCTCAAGGCACACCAACAGTGCAGGTTTTAGTGATATCCAGGCTTCAGCACAGCTGGTTTAATCAGAATCACTCAGATTCTAATTAAGTCACCTGTGCTCAAGCCTGGATATCTACTAAACCTGCACTGTTGGTGTGCCTTGAGGACCGTGGTTGGGAATGCCAGGCATAGACAATATATGCTTGCAGGTTGAAGAAACACTTTGCACTAACCCAGATTGCCTTAGGCAGATCCCCTTTATAGCAAGGGAAGGAATGCCTTAGGCCGACTGGACAGAATGGGAGGAGAAGACCTGACCTGGCCAACCACTGCTTTTGCCCTCAAGCAAGATGGCTGCACCATACTCCTGTGCCGTCAGCTTTCAATCAGATGGTCTGCACTGCCACAGTAAATGCACAAATGTTCGCTTATGCGACATTCACATTCTTTTTCTGATAACCTTCGCTGTGAACTAGTTGGGAAACTTTCCCCTGAAGCAGGAGGCAAAGGCCTAATTCCTCTATGGTGAGGAGTAGCTGCTACACTGGTCAAGATGGACAGAGATGATGTTTCCTGGGAAACGGTTGGGATGGAAGGTCTTAGTGTCACAGGAGGGTCATCCAGAAGTTTTGAGGTACACTGAAGGGTTTTAGAGAGAAGGTCTTGTAGCTGTTCTAAGAGAGAGAAAAAAGTCTTGAACTGGTCTGGATTACTAGGCAGGATCCGGTTAACACTGGGAGTGGCAATTCCACTGGAGATACATGGAGAGTATCCGGAATACCATCCAGCCTTGCAAAGAGGTCTTGAAGACATAGAATCACTTGACCCTGGGCAACTTCTTGCTGAGCCCGACAGGTGGCCAGTTGCTGTACAGGGCTTGTGGGCGGGGAAAGGCTGGCTGGATTCATTTTCTGGTCAAAGCTTACTTTCCGAGGAGATGCCAAAGCCTGTAGATACTGGGCCCTTTGCCGCTGTGTAGACTCAAGCTGCTCTAAATGGATTACTACATTCTGTAGGACGTCCACGGATGTCCCCTGATTTCCGCTAGATTCCATCGGGTCAGTGAAAACTGTCACGCAGGGTGGATTTGATGGTGTCGTGCGGATTTCAGGAAGAGAGGTGTGACCAGCAGGATATAGGTTAAAACAAGCAGGTTTAATGAATTAACTCATACAAAGAATAACATAGTCAACATCAGTTTGTTTATCCGTTGCATAAACAAGATAAACGAAGATGGCAGTCCCTTGCATAAACAATATAATGCAAGCAGGTAATTCTTAGAAGACAAGACAAGGTTCAGGCGATTTGGATTTGAAAAATAAGAAGATATACCTGAAGCTTGAAGATCGAATGATTGGATTATTGAAGATTGGATGATTGGATGATTGAAGATTGGATGATTGGAGATTGGATGATTGGAGATTGGATGATTGGCTAAATGGCTGATGTGAGATTTGATGATTGGATGATTGGAGATTGGATGATTGGAGATTGGAACTAGGATCAGAATCAGATAAGAAGGGTATTGTGATGAGCCAGGGAAGATCCAGGAAGGAAGACTAGTGGAGAGAGTGGCATACCAGAGACAGCGAGATGAGGTCAGAGGCCAGCAGGGACAACCAGCTGGAGAGCGCAGCGTGCATAGACACTAGGATGACTTCCCCATTCTTGCAGGCTGAAGAAACACTTTGCACTGACCCAGATTGCCTTAGGCAGATCCCCTTTATAGCAAGGGAAGGACTGCCATAGGCCGACTGGACAGAATAGGAGGTGAAGGCCTGACATGGCCAACCACTGCTTTTACCCTCAAGCAAGATGACTGCACCGCTATCCGAGTCAGACTCCAAGTCCAAAGTGAGCATAGAACTAATATTTTTCGAAATTGGCTTTGAATCCATGAATTTAGGACTTAATGAAAGACCGGAAGAAAGATCACAGGAGACATATCCAACACTTAAACGATGGGGCTGTTGTTCTTGGACTGTTTCTGAATTTTCTTTAGATGCAATACACAAGATGTATGCCACTTTGATATCCTCTGACTGAGAATTTCGAGAAGATCTAGAAACCCCTTGTTTTCTGGCAAGTTGTAGGTTTCTGGTGTACTGGTCCAGAAGAGCTTGATCTTGCTCGGAGAGTCCTGACCCAGATAACTGATTTGTAGATAAATCTCTCGAAGACAGAGGAGCATCACTATCTAGATCACAATGAGCTGGTTTAAGAGCGAATCTCCTTTGGACAGCTTTAATAAATGCCGGAAGATCATTGAGGATCGGATCCTTGGATTCTATGAGGGGACTAACCCATTCCAAGGCTTTGCCTTTGAAAGACAGAATTAAATATTTAACTGCCTTGGCGGGGTAATGCCCAACGAAGGATCAGAATCCATCCTGGAGAGGATTTGCTTAACAACTTGGCAAAATTGTGCCAATTCTCTATCAAAGTAGATAGGCTCTGGAGTAACAGTTGTTTGTTTTGATGACTGGATGTCTTGGAAGACTGAGCAGAATTATCATGATCAGAAAAAACTTTGAATTGAGAGTCCTGTGTAACTTTTGTATTTATGTTTCTAGCATTTGTCTTGAGCATAACAACTGTACCAGACATATCTTGGCCCAGATGAGAGGAAACGTCTGAGTTAACTTTAACCGGAAGAGAATGACTATTCCCTGGAACTGTAGGAAGTTCACAAGGACTTATGGCCAAGGTAGAGAAATCTGCACATACATTAATTGGATCAAATAGAATGCATGTAGCCTCTTTTTGGGTCAAAGCACCTGTGTTACACACTGAACTTGATGAACCAGAGCATGTGGCGGTGGCGGTGGAAAGGCAGCTCCCACTTGGATTTGCTGATTGAGGACATAACTTAGAAGATGACGAACCAGTATTAATACACGCTGATATAACTTCTTGACCCAAATTATCAGAAGGACCAGGAATGTACTTGCAGTCATTTAAATCAGTTAACAGTGATGAAGTCCCAGAGTTGACAGCGGACACAGAATTGGTTCTTGATAGACCTGGGTTGGTGAGAACCAGTGAAGTTTGGACCAGACCAACGGACGACACAAGATTGATTCCAGGTGAGCTTGGGCTGACTGGAATAAGTGAAGTCTGTAGACCGGATTAGGACCAAAGTCTGGAGGCTGAGAACCCTCACATGGGGCTGGAGACTGCGGACCCCCACTTGGGGCTGGAGACTTCGGGCCCCCACTTGGGGCTAAAAACTGGAGACCCCCACTTAGAGTGGAAGACTGGAGACCCCCACTTGGGGCTGATGACTGAGAACCCCCACTTGGTGCTGATGACTGGAGACCCCCACTTGGGGCTGATGACTGAGAACCCCCACTTGGGGTTTACTACTGAGGACCCCTACTTGGGGTTGACAACTGAGAACCCCCACTTGGGGCTGAAGACTGAGAACCCCACTTGGGGCTGACGACTGAGAACCCCCACTTGGGGCTGACGACTGAGAACCCCTACTTGGGGCTGGAGACTGGAGACGTCTGGATGTGCTTGATCCAGCTGAGACCAGTGAAAACTCAGAACTGATGAGTAGACCAGAGTTAAGCCCAGAGACCACCAAATCAGGATGAACTGGTAGCCCATCCAGAAGCTGGACTGTGCAGGATGCACTCTGAGGAGATAACTGACAAATGTCCATGTCTTTCTTTACAGATTTATAACTCCCATTTGGGGTTTTAGCCCTGGATACTTCCATTGGGGATGAAATAATGGATCCCTTTTGGAGCTTGTAGATTCCATATCCCTAAGTTGATTAGCGGGAGGGATTGGCACTGGTCATAAACTTCTATGGAGTTACATGATAAGTATATTTGTTAGATAACCAACATATTTACTGCTTACAGGCAATCTTAGCAGTATTAGGTTGGTGGTGCTCCCAAAAGATGTTCAGTGATTAGACTGAAAAAAAGGGGGGGCATCACGAGAGTGACTGCAAGGGAACATGCATAAGGTTTTTGGGGCACACTTGAAAAAAGTATATATGGTAATAATAATAGATTAGATATTAGTTGAGTAATTAGTGTAATAAAACTTAACTTTTATTCTGATTGTCACTAAAAAGAGAAAGAGACAAAATTCAATGCCTTAAAATAATATGGCTAATTGCCAAAAATGGGTCCTTGATAATGATCACAAGATCAGCGCAATGTTTAGATATTAGTAAACCATACCCGTAGGATCAGCACCTTTCATAGGTTATCAAATCAGCATAAAAGCGATAATTGATACAGGTATTGGTTTATGGATGCATGACACACTTATTTAAACAATAAAAATTCCAATATACAATGTGTTGTCCTCCGTAAAAGACGGGTATTAATGGGTCACAACTGTGGATATTTAAAGGAATCGGAGTGGTAGAAAGATAAAGAAGTAAGGGATAGTGGAGAGTATAGACAGTTTGAGCTAAAACTAGAAGGAGATCCCTTCCTCGCCGGGTAATTACAACACCGAGTATTCCCAGTGAGTCTTCCCACAGGTACTAGTCCGGCCGGTCACTGCTTAGCTACTGAGATCGGGACGGGTTCAGGCGATCCAGTGACGTATGGTAGTAATGTTGGCAAAATCAGGGAGTCACCAACATTGTAGCTCAATTGAAATAGAGTGCTTCTGCTTTCTGAGGCGCCATCAATGGTTCACCCTGTTGCTTACCTGCATTGCAGGGGGTTCAGTTTTGACGCGACTGATGAGAGAGCACTGACGAGAAGAGTTGTGGCATAGGTAGTGGGTTGGTATCAACAATGCGGACCCTGACTTCTGCTGTCCACCATCTACTAGTTGTATCAAATGGTGGATGAGAGAGTAGGAGAACGCTGATCCTTTCCCCGGAATAAGAGAATGGAAATGGGGTTTAGGCAACCACTGTTTAGTGTTGCCACCGATGTAGGTGATCAACAATGGGGGTTGATATCTAAATGAATGGTGTTTGTATCCTCATGAATAGTGCACCTTAGGCGCCATTGTTGCCAGTACTGAGTGATTCTGACTGGGGCTAGTGTGACACCTTGAGGAATTTTTTTGCTAAGTTTGCATGGTCTGTGAGCCTTACAGATAGATTTAATAAGTTTAGGTAGCCGTAGATTGCAAACACTGTATTTGAACAGGCTGGATGGTTTTGGCTATAAAAGGACAGTTAGGCTATCAGACATATAATGGTATCAACAGAGTGTCAATCCACGATTGCCACAAATCAAGTGCAAATATCACAGTTTCAACATGTGAGATTGATCAAATTGGAAACAATGATTTAGCTCAGGTCTGGTTTAACAATTTAGTCAGTTTTTAATGCTGACTATATAGGGTTAGCATACAAATAGTGAGAGTTTAAAGAAAAAATCTGGCAGATAATTGCCTAGTCTGTACTTCCTCTAATCAGTGAAAATACGGAGATTTGGCAGATAATTGCCTAGTCTGTATCGATACAGATATTTCTCAAACAATTACCTCATGCAAAATATAGATAACAGATTAATCAACTGATTGACAGAAAGAAGGTTGTAAAGTTTTTTAGCAGGTAATTGCCTCGTCTGTACCACTGCATTAACGTGTTTTACCTCCTACAACAAAAATGCCTGTTATATGACAGAGGAGCAGCGTCCGAGGCGATACAGATATTTCTCAAACAATTACTTCATGCAAAATGTAGGTAACGGATTAATCAACTGATTGACAGGAAGAAGATTGTAAAGTTTTTTTATCAGGTAATTGCCTCGTCTGTACCACTGTATTACCGTGTTTTACCTCCTACAACAAAAATGCCTGTTATATGACAGAGGCGCAGCGTCCGAGGCTTAGTGGAAAGAGCCTTTTAAAATACTGTCTGCGGTATATGCAGAGGGGTGACAGACTGCTCAGCTACTGCTGGGTAGTACGTGTGCTGTGTCTGATCACAGCAGAGCGGCAGTTTAGTGTGATGTAGCGGAGGTAGAAAAACAGGGTTAAAGTTTAGGGTAGGGATACAAAGTTGCTGGTTAAACGAGTATAACTTAGCTTTGAGGAGCGGCGCCCGGCGCCATATGACGGGAGCCGCTACTCGAGATGAAGGTTGTGACTGGCGTCTGTGACGGAGGCACGGGGGTGTGTCAGAGGCGTTCCTCACACGTGTTTCGCCGAGGCTTTCTCAAAGGACGCTGTCAGAAAGACAGCACAGCCCGTATAAATGTTCTGCTCTGTCCAATCAGAGCCGGAAGGTGGATGTAAGCAGCTGGAATGGATTGGAGTCCCGTCGTAGTAGAGGGCGGGTCTGTACCTCCGCGGAGTGGTCTGAATGTTAGCGTGAATTAATAAAAACTGGCTATTAATTAACAGTGATGAAATGTTAATGACCCTATGTTTTTATCGCTATGCGCGTGATATTTACTATATGAGCAATATGATAACGGTATGGAGATAATCATGTACTGTTGGAGTTGGTTAATGTCAAAATATGCCAGTGAAAGGCTTAAGAACTATTTAGCTAAATATCAAGATTATAGTGGTATTATAACATAATTAGCGGGGCTGCCCGGATTTTGCGCTAACAATATATGAGTGAATCTACAATTTTGGGCTGCTTCTGTTTCATTACTGTGCTGTTAAATGAAGGGCAGTAACGCAATTTAAGGGGCTGTTAAGGTTTTATTTTATAGATTTATGAAGGGGTCTGCACATATTAAGCTGCATCTCTTTGATTGTATCACTATAGGAAGAGTGATTGAGGAATAATAAAACGAAGTGAGTGAAAAGCAGTAAATGAAATAAAAACTAAATGGATAGGGAAAAAAATTTTTTTTAAAGGTGTTAAAGGCTGGAGAGTATTGGTACTTGCTACCAGACACATATTAACCGTTATGTCAGCAATTAAATAGCGATCCACAATAAACAATTTAAGGTATGTATATAAGGTACAATCTGAAGTATATTGTTGCTGTTAAAGGTTGGAGAGTACTGGTATTTGCTACTAGGTATATATTGATCACTAGGCACAAGAAACAAATAAAGCATAATGTATCATATAGATATATACATATATATTTTTTACTAAAAAAACCACATATATATGATAATATATGTATGATAGAGGAACTAGAAAATAATGTTATTGGTCATAATAGACACTGAATGGACTGGACACTCAGTGTGTTGCTGAGGTAGGGATGCCCAATGATGAGAAGAGAAAAGAGGGGAACAATATCTGGAAAAATATAAAAGAATTATCAAAAATATACATATATATATATATATATATATATATATATATATATACACATACATACATATATATATATATATATATATATATATACATACATACATATACATACACACATATCTCTCGTGGGTAGGGAGATAGAGTCAATATCCAGTCAAAGAGCAGGGTAGTGGTGATATTGTTCATTGTTGGAGTTTATTGGAGGTATAAAGTGTTACCTAAAGGGGACAATTATGGTGGAATTGGTCATAGTAGGAGTTTAAAGGGAGTATCTTATGTTCCCAAAAAGGGGGGACAACTCTCCAGGGTAAAAGGATATGGGACAGTAGAAGAGGGAGATAAATACTAGCTAGAGGAAGGCGCTGTAATTGATGCCTTCATTGAGGCCTTTAGGAGTCAAGGATCCGAGATGAAAAATCCACCAACTTTCCTTGCGGAGGAGTGACTGGGTGATATCACCTCCTCTTCGTCCTAAGTGGATATGTTCAAGCCCACAAAATTTAAGATCCTTAGTGTTTGCAGCATGTTTTTTGAGGAAATGTCGTGCTACCGAGGTGATGGTCTTCATTTTAGTTTGATCATTGGCAGCATTTCTGACATTCCCAAGGTGTTCCAGGATTCTCTGTTTAAGAGGCCTGGAAGTCATGCCAATGTATCTCAGTTGGCATGGGCACATTATGCAGTAGATGACATTGGGGGTTTTGCAATTGAAATGTTCCCTGATTTCGATGGATGTCCCAAATTTGTCTTCTATAGTCTTGATATTGGTAACGTGGCTACATGCTTTGCAGTTGCCACAGGGATAGGTCCCTGTGGTTTGCAGTTTCTTTGGTTGGGTCACATCAAAGTGGCTGTGCACCAGGTTATCCTTCAAGTTTGGTGCCCGGCGCCAGCTCATATCTACCCGTGGATTTAGATTGGCGGCAAGGTCGTGATCTGATAGTAAGATAGACCAATGTTTTTGAACAATATTTTTGATTTCTTTCCATTCAGGGCAGAAATTTCCTACCAGTCTGATAGTGTTTGATGCTGTTTTTTCAGGCATTTGGAAAAGGATCTTATCACGGGAGGTGGTGAGTAGAGCCTTCTTGGATTTTTTAATGAGTCTCTTAGAATAACCACGTTCCTGAAGTCTTAGAGATAGATCTTTACATTTTTCTTCAAACACTGTGTCGTCCGAACAGTTTCGTCGGAGTCGTAAAAACTCCCCTTTGGGTAGGTTATCAATAGTGGGGGGGAAGTGCGAACTCGTGCTATGTAGTAGGCTGTTGGTGGAGGTAGATTTGCGATACAGTTCGGTGGAGAGCATGTTGTTGGTGTCTCTGTAGATTCTCAAATCCAGGAAATTGATGCTGTTGTCGCATTCAAAAGTAAATTTTAAATTGAGATCATTCGTATTTAAACGCTCAATGAATCTGGTGAGGTGAAGTTTAGAGCCTTTCCAAATGACGAGGATGTCGTCTATATACCTCATCCAACTTTGAATGCATTCCGTATCCTGATCGTTCTGAAAGACCACCTCCCTCTCCCACCACCCAAGGAAGAGGTTTGCGTAGGTTGGGGCACATGCTGCTCCCATCGCAGTTCCTCTTCCCTGGATGTAGTAGTGGTTTTCGAAGATGAAGTAGTTTTTACGGAGTACAAAGTCCAGAAGGTCTAGTAGGAATTCATGGAAAGGAGTGATACCCTCCATTTGCATGAAGTATTGAACAGCTCGAATGCCAAGATCATGCTTGATACAGTTGTAGAGTGCCTCTACATCTAGTGATACTAGGAGATGGTCTTCATCCAATTGCATGTCATGGAGTTTCTTAAGGACATCGGCGGTGTCCTTTGTGTAAGATGGTAAGCCGACAACGTGATGACGCAGATGAATGTCCAAAAAAGTGCACGCCTTTTCAATTAGGGAGCCATTGCCGGACACTATCGGTCTGCCAGGTGGTTCCTCAAGGCATTTATGAACCTTGGGTAGCAGGTAGAAGGTTGCTACTCACGGTGTAGGGTTCTCAAGATATTTATACTCCGACTTGGTGATGACCCCATTGGCTACTGCCTTGTTGATGATTCTATTGTACCCCAATAGGAAATTAGAGGTGGGATCAAACATGGATTTGCTGTAGCATGATTCGTAATTAAGTTGTTTGTGTACTTCTTTCAAGTACATTGAGACGGGCCAAATCACAATGTTTCCACCCTTATCCGAGGGTTTGATGACCACGTCTCGTAGTTCTTTAATTTCTTTAAGAGCTTTAGCTTCTTGTCTGTTCAGGTTGCCCTTTGGTATGAATTTGTTCTTCTTTTTCCTTAGATATAGCTGGTCTAAATCCTTTGCCACTAGATTAGTGAACACTCTCACTTCTGGGCAGATTGAATCTTGTGGAAAAAATGTTGAGCGTTTTTTACAAATTTGCCTACTATTGCTGGCTTCTACCGGATTCTCCAGTTCCTCGAGTTCTTCTAGGGCTTGCAATTCACGTGTTGACCATCCTGGATTTTGGTCAGATTCAGTTATATCCTGTCGAGAGGCATGGAATTTAGTGAGGAGTAATTTGCGACCAAATAGTTGTAAACTAGTTTCCCAGCGGAATCTGTCGAATTTGCCAGTGGGTGAAAAAGAGAGACCTTTTTGTAATACTTTTTGTTGATCTGTGGTTAGGGTATGGGTTGATAAATTAATTATCTGAAGACCTGTCACTTTGGTATCTAGTTGGGTTTTTTCCTTTGTGACTGACGGCTTGGTTGCCGCGGTTCCCATCTTGTCCAATCCCTTCTTCGATTTTTTCTTTGATCGTCTTGTCTTCCTCTTCCACGGTATGCTCCCCTCCCCCCGCCAAAATCTAAAAAATGTTGCTGGTTACTCGTGTGCGGATTATCATACGAGTTGTCGCTCAATTCATCAGTGCTAGAATACTCTGATTCCGAGGGTGATGGTGTGCCACGTTGTTCTTGATTGTAGTTTCCTCTGCGTACTTTTTGAAAGCGTGTCCAGTTAAATATTCTCCCTGTCGCAAAATCCCTTTGATCCCTGAGGAATTTGGTTTTCTTGCGATCTATGATGATTGTTTTGTAATTGTCCAGTTCTTTCTTGTTTCTGTCGAAGTTTGCCTGGAACTGGGGATCCTGTTCCCACTTTTCCAGTTTTTTACCCAATTCTTCTATGTTTTTGGTGCACTCCTCTAGAACCAAATTGTTGTGGCGAATTAAGATGGACATAAGCTCCTGGGAGCATTTGAGGAGGCTAGTTTCCCACTCTTTCTTTAGAGTGTCGGTAACCAAGTCAAATGCTGGGAAGGTCTTAGGCCTAAGACCTCTGGGCGTAATTTTTTGCTTGCAATAGTTCTCCAGACTAGATAAGTCCCAGTTTGTTCGTATCTGTTTTTGAAGTATTTTCTTCAGACTGGCCAAGTCCTCATCCCATGTTTGGTCATGTTCCGTCTGAGCTGACTGGGTTGGGAATATGGTATTAAAGTCGTTAATTCTGTGTCGGCTAGTCAGTTCACTTCGTAAGTTGAAAGTTGACATTATTTGTTGTATCAATGATACAGTGAATGGTTGGTTGTGCTATCTCCTGGTAGATAAGTCTCTTAATTAGTAGCAGTCAGATGGATGGAAATAGAAATTAAATATAATACCGTGCTCCAATCCGAGAAACTGAGAAAGAGCTCAGTACAAGAACTAAGTTGATTAGCGGGAGGGATTGGCACTGGTCATAAACTTCTATGGAGTTACATGATAAGTATATTTGTTAGATAACCAACATATTTACTGCTTACAGGCAATCTTAGCAGTATTAGGTTGGTGGTGCTCCCAAAAGATGTTCAGTGGTTAGACTGAAAAAAAGGGGGGGCGTCACGAGAGTGACTGCAAGGGAACATGCATAAGGTTTTTGGGGCACACTTGAAAAAAGTATATATGGTAATAATAATAGATTAGATATTAGTTGAGTAATTAGTGTAATAAAACTTAACTTTTATTCTGATTGTCACTAAAAAGAGAAAGAGACAAAATTCAATTCCTTAAAATAATATGGCTAATTGCCAAAAATGGGTCCTTGATAATGATCACAAGATCAGCGCAATGTTTAGATATTAGTAAACCATACCCGTAGGATCAGCACCTTTCATAGGTTATCAAATCAGCATAAAAGCGATAATTGATACAGGTATTGGTTTATGGATGCATGACACACTTATTTAAACAATAAAAATTCCAATATACAATGTGTTGTCCTCCGTAAAAGACGGGTATTAATGGGTCACAACTGTGGATATTTAAAGGAATCGGAGTGGTAGAAAGATAAAGAAGTAAGGGATAGTGGAGAGTATAGACAGTTTGAGCTAAAACTAGAAGGAGATCCCTTCCTCGCCGGGTAATTACAACACCGAGTATTCCCAGTGAGTCTTCCCACAGGTACTAGTCCGGCCGGTCACCGCTTAGCTACTGAGATCGGGACGGGTTCAGGCGATCCAGTGACGTATGGTAGTAATGTTGGCAAAATCAGGGAGTCACCAACATTGTAGCTCAATTGAAATAGAGTGCTTCTGCTTTCTGGATCAATTTCCTGGATTTTAGAATCTACAGAGACACCAACAACATGCTCTCCACCGAACTGTATCGCAAATCTACCTCCACCAACAGCCTACTACATAGCACGAGTTCGCACTTCCCCCCCACTATTGATAACCTACCCAAAGGGGAGTTTTTACGACTCCGACGAAACTGTTCGGACGACACAGTGTTTGAAGAAAAATGTAAAGATCTATCTCTAAGACTTCAGGAACGTGGTTATTCTAAGAGACTCATTAAAAAATCCAAGAAGGCTCTACTCACCACCTCCCATGATAAGATCCTTTTCCAAATGCCTGAAAAAACAGCATCAAACACTATCAGACTGGTAGGAAATTTCTGCCCTGAATGGAAAGAAATCAAAAATATTGTTCAAAAACATTGGTCTATCTTACTATCAGATCACGACCTTGCCGCCAATCTAAATCCACGGGTAGATATGAGCTGGCGCCGGGCACCAAACTTGAAGGATAACCTGGTGCACAGCCACTTTGATGTGACCCAACCAAAGAAACTGCAAACCACAGGGACCTATCCCTGTGGCAACTGCAAAGCATGTAGCCACGTTACCAATATCAAGACTATAGAAGACAAATTTGGGACATCCATCGAAATCAGGGAACATTTCAATTGCAAAACCCCCAATGTCATCTACTGCATAATGTGCCCGTGCCAACTGAGATACATTGGCATGACTTCCAGGCCTCTTAAACAGAGAATCCTGGAACACCTTGGGAATGTCAGAAATGCTGCCAATGATCAAACTAAAATGAAGACCATCACCTCGGTAGCACGACATTTCCTCAAAAAACATGCTGCAAACACTAAGGATCTTAAATTTTGTGGGCTTGAACATATCCACTTAGGACGAAGAGGAGGTGATATCACCCAGTCACTCCTCCGCAAGGAAAGTTGGTGGATTTTTCATCTCGGATCCTTGACTCCTAAAGGCCTCAATGAAGGCATCAATTACAGCGCCTTCCTCTAGCTAGTATTTATCTCCCTCTTCTACTGTCCCATATCCTTTTACCCTGGAGAGTTGTCCCCCCTTTTTGGGAACATAAGATACTCCCTTTAAACTCCTACTATGACCAATTCCACCATAATTGTCCCCTTTAGGGAACACTTTATACCTCCAATAAACTCCAACAATGAACAATATCACCACTACCCTGCTCTTTGACTGGATATTGACTCTATCTCCCTACCCACGAGAGATATGTGTGTATGTATATGTATGTATATATATATATATATATATATATATATATATATATATATATGTATGTATGTGTATATATATATATATATATATATGTATATTTTTGATAATTCTTTTATATTTTTCCAGATATTGTTCCCCTCTTTTCTCTTCTCATCATTGGGCATCCCTACCTCAGCAACACACTGAGTGTCCAGTCCATTCAGTGTCTATTATGACCAATAACATTATTTTCTAGTTCCTCTATCATACATATATTATCATATATATGTGGTTTTTTTAGTAAAAAATATATATGTATATATCTATATGATACATTATGCTTTATTTGTTTCTTGTGCCTAGTGATCAATATATACCTAGTAGCAAATTCCAGTACTCTCCAACCTTTAACAGCAACAATATACTTCAGATTGTACCTTATATACATACCTTAAATTGTTTATTGTGGATCGCTATTTAATTGCTGACATAACGGTTAATATGTGTCTGGTAGCAAGTACCAATACTCTCCAGCCTTTAACACCTTTAAAAAAAAATTTTTCCCTATCCATTTAGTTTTTATTTCATTTACTGCTTTTCACTCACTTCGTTTTATTATTCCTCAATCACTCTTCCTATAGTGATACAATCAAAGAGATGCAGCTTAATATGTGCAGACCCCTTCATAAATCTATAAAATAAAACCTTAACAGCCCCTTAAATTGCGTTACTGCCCTTCATTTAACAGCACAGTAATGAAACAGAAGCAGCCCAAAATTGTAGATTCACTCATATATTGTTAGCGCAAAATCCGGGCAGCCCCGCTAATTATGTTATAATACCACTATAATCTTGATATTTAGCTAAATAGTTCTTAAGCCTTTCACTGGCATATTTTGACATTAACCAACTCCAACAGTACATGATTATCTCCATACCGTTATCATATTGCTCATATAGTAAATATCACGCGCATAGCGATAAAAACATAGGGTCATTAACATTTCATCACTGTTAATTAATAGCCAGTTTTTATTAATTCACGCTAACATTCAGCCCACTCTGCGGAGGTACAGACCCGCCCTCTACTACGACGGGACTCCAATCCATTCCAGCTGCTTACATCCACCTTCCGGCTCTGATTGGACAGAGCAGAACATTTATACGGGCTGTGCTGTCTTTCTGACAGCGTCCTTTGAGAAAGCCTCGGCGAAACACGTGTGAGGAACGCCTCTGACACACCCCCGTGCCTCCGTCACAGACGCCAGTCACAACCTTCATCTCGAGTAGCGGCTCCCGTCATATGGCGCCGGGCGCCCCTCCTCAAAGCTAAGTTATACTCGTTTAACCAGCAACTTTGTATCCCTACCCTAAACTTTAACCCTGTTTTTCTACCTCCGCTACATCACACTAAACTGCCGCTCTGCTGTGATCAGACACAGCACACGTACTACCCAGCAGTAGCTGAGCAGTCTGTCACCCCTCTGCATATACCGCAGACAGTATTTTAAAAGGCTCTTTCCACTAAGCCTCGGACGCTGCGCCTCTGTCATATAACAGGCATTTTTGTTGTAGGAGGTAAAACACGGTAATACAGTGGTACAGACGAGGCAATTACCTGATAAAAAAACTTTACAATCTTCTTCCTGTCAATCAGTTGATTAATCCGTTACCTACATTTTGCATGAAGTAATTGTTTGAGAAATATCTGTATCGCCTCGGACGCTGCTCCTCTGTCATATAACAGGCATTTTTGTTGTAGGAGGTAAAACACGTTAATGCAGTGGTACAGACGAGGCAATTACCTGCTAAAAAACTTTACAACCTTCTTTCTGTCAATCAGTTGATTAATCTGTTATCTATATTTTGCATGAGGTAATTGTTTGAGAAATATCTGTATCGATACAGACTAGGCAATTATCTGCCAAATCTCCGTATTTTCACTGATTAGAGGAAGTACAGACTAGGCAATTATCTGCCAGATTTTTTCTTTAAACTCTCACTATTTGTATGCTAACCCTATATAGTCAGCATTAAAAACTGACTAAATTGTTAAACCAGACCTGAGCTAAATCATTGTTTCCAATTTGATCAATCTCACATGTTGAAACTGTGATATTTGCACTTGATTTGTGGCAATCGTGGATTGACACTCTGTTGATACCATTATATGTCTGATAGCCTAACTGTCCTTTTATAGCCAAAACCATCCAGCCTGTTCAAATACAGTGTTTGCAATCTACGGCTACCTAAACTTATTAAATCTATCTGTAAGGCTCACAGACCATGCAAACTTAGCAAAAAAATTCCTCAAGGTGTCACACTAGCCCCAGTCAGAATCACTCAGTACTGGCAACAATGGCGCCTAAGGTGCACTATTCATGAGGATACAAACACCATTCATTTAGATATCAACCCCCATTGTTGATCACCTACATCGGTGGCAACACTAAACAGTGGTTGCCTAAACCCCATTTCCATTCTCTTATTCCGGGGAAAGGATCAGCGTTCTCCTACTCTCTCATCCACCATTTGATACAACTAGTAGATGGTGGACAGCAGAAGTCAGGGTCCGCATTGTTGATACCAACCCACTACCTATGCCACAACTCTTCTCGTCAGTGCTCTCTCATCAGTCGCGTCAAAACTGAACCCCCTGCAATGCAGGTAAGCAACAGGGTGAACCATTGATGGCGCCTCAGAAAGCAGAAGCACTCTATTTCAATTGAGCTACAATGTTGGTGACTCACTGATTTTGCCAACATTACTACCATACGTCACTGGATCGCCTGAACCCGTCCCGATCTCAGTAGCTAAGCGGTGACCGGCCGGACTAGTACCTGTGGGAAGACTCACTGGGAATACTCGGTGTTGTAATTACCCGGCGAGGAAGGGATCTCCTTCTAGTTTTAGCTCAAACTGTCTATACTCTCCACTATCCCTTACTTCTTTATCTTTCTACCACTCCGATTCCTTTAAATATCCACAGTTGTGACCCATTAATACCCGTCTTTTACGGAGGACAACACATTGTATATTGGAATTTTTATTGTTTAAATAAGTGTGTCATGCATCCATAAACCAATACCTGTATCAATTATCGCTTTTATGCTGATTTGATAACCTATGAAAGGTGCTGATCCTACGGGTATGGTTTACTAATATCTAAACATTGCGCTGATCTTGTGATCATTATCAAGGACCCATTTTTGGCAATTAGCCATATTATTTTAAGGAATTGAATTTTGTCTCTTTCTCTTTTTAGTGACAATCAGAATAAAAGTTAAGTTTTATTACACTAATTACTCAACTAATATCTAATCTATTATTATTACCATATATACTTTTTTCAAGTGTGCCCCAAAAACCTTATGCATGTTCCCTTGCAGTCACTCTCGTGACGCCCCCCCTTTTTTTCAGATTCCATATCCCTACTGGGGATAGCAGACTAGACAATTTAGATTCCAATTCTTGAATCTGAACCCTGGACATCCCAACAGGTATTGGCAGAATGGACGCTTCTTTAGAAGCTAGGATACTAGATGCTCAGCTACATAACCTGAGAGGTCACAAGAAACACAATTCTTTACTAACTTCTGGTGGTGACAACCTTGAAAATTGAGGCTCCCAGTTGCAGGACCCCAATAATGTCTCTGAGTCTCTGTATTAATAACACTTTTGTCATGAAGAGAGGTCACAGGGGAAGACAAGAGTACAGATGGAGCCCCTGCCATCCTTGGCCAGGGCTCGCCAGATCCTCCACACTGGCGAGCGCCGGCGGCAGGGGCTTCACTGAACTGGGACGTGCGTGCGTCTCACGCGCACGTGCGTCCCAGTCTCTCAGCGGGGACGCTGCGTGTCCCTGCCCCTCTCCGCTTTAGGGAGATGGGCATGGTTAGGGGGTGTTCAGGGCGGCGAGGGCAATGGTCGGCGATGGCGGGGGAGGCTGCAGGGACCAGAGGAATGCTCCGTTTCCCAGGGGGCGCGCAAGTGTCTCATGCGCACGCACCCCCTGGCGGGGCTGGCGTGATGGCGTAGCTCGCGTTTAAAATGCCATCCCTGCAAAGATTAAGCCAGCCCCATCTGTACCTTAGACTTGGCCTCTTTGTGAGGATTGCGGAGCAAGCAGCTTTCAATCAGATGGTCCGCACTGCCACAGTAAAAGCGCAAATGTTCGCTTCTGCGACGTTCACGTTCTTTTTCTGATAACCTTCGCTGCGAGCTACTGTAGTTGGGAAACTGTCCCCTGAAGCAGGAGGCAAACGCCTAATTCCTCTATGGTGAGGAGTAGCTGCTACACTGGTCAAGATGGACAGAGATGATGTTTCCTGGAAAACGGGTGGGATAGAAGGTCTTAGTGTCACAGGAGGGTCATCCAGAAGTTTTGAGGTAAACTGAAGGGTTTTAGAGAGAAGGTCTTGTAGCTGTTCTAAGAGAGCATACACTTGTTCAGTGCTAGTTACAGGTGCTGCGAGAGCTGTACTCGGCCATGGTGCCTTATGCAGAAGGGAGTTGTTGATATGTTGCTTAGCAACAACCGGCAATGGGGCTGCTGATGGATGACGCCAACATGCAAAACGTGTAATGACATCATCAGTGGACGTCCCGGGATGGGAGGCAGTGTGTGAGCAGGTCCTACAGTGTTCTGTTTTGTCTGTAAGTATACTGTAAATTGCATATTTGTAAGTCCGTGCTTTGACCTGATGAAAATTGCAATACAGCAATTGAAACGTTGACTTTAACTTGAGGTCTACTTGTCCTTATTTTGAAAACCGGGGAGTGCCACCTTTACTTGTTCCTATTTTTAGTTCTACAGTTGTCCCTGCAGTGGGGATAGGACAATGCTAGCCCTGACCTGGTGAGGCGGCCAGGGCGATTTAACACCTTGGCAGCCACTAATTACTGGCGGGATTGCAGGGGACAGCCCTGCAAAGCATTACTCGGCGGGCTGTCCCTTGCATACTTAACGTGTAATAAATTTTAAAACATGTAATCCCTCAGTTAACTAGCGTTAAGTGAAGAAATGCTCTAATTCATACATATGCCCCAGTAGTAGCTAGTAGTGGTAACAGGTGTATTATTAGTAGTAGTTTTTGTAGTAGTAGTAGTAACAGGTATATTGTTATTATTATTATTATTATTATTATTATTATTATTAATGAGGTACTTGTGTACTATCATGGCGCCCATCGCATTGCAGACCATAAGGCATGTGATGGTATGCGATGCGACGAGATGTCCCCCGATGTCATACAATTGTATAGCATATACACTATATAAAATATCCACGTCGGCATGGAGTTGATTTTATATAGTGTGGCGAGCGCAGCGAGCCACCGAGCCCGCAGCATGGCGAGCACAGTGAGCCCCGCGAGGAGACGCAGAATACATGTAAAGTATATGAGTATATGAGGTAGTGGATGGGGACCTTTAATGTTGAAATTAGTATTATTGTAATTTGTATGTTTATCATCAACATATTAATGAAACTTAAATATAGTACTGTATGTTAACTGATGAGTAAACATATCAGAAGTACAAATATGTATCTAAAGATGAACATTTTAACTGCAAAGGTGTAAAAAAGACATTGATGATGAATGCCATTATGTTGTCAGATGAGTTTAATTATAGTTATAAATGCTACAGTATATAAATTAAATAGTTAGATGACCAGCACGTGCTTAGCCTTCTCAGTAGAGCATTTACTACAAAAAATATTAGAACAGATGTTAGGTGTCTACTAAAGTTGTTTTCGGTTTTCTTTTATTTATATGTTAATGAGAATTTAATTACTTCATGAATACTTAAAGAACCTGAGGGTGCCTGATATCATTAGCTTGAACATGACAAGCACCTCAAGTGACCACATGGGAAGACCAAAATTGCTTTTAGTTTACTTGCAGACAGCCAGATGAATTATTTTCACCTCCTGCTATGTACTAACTGACACAAAATATATGAGAATAGAAAATAGTCTCACGAATGTAAAATGAATGAAGTGTTAAAGGAAAAATCTCACAAATACATAAATTAACAAGTTTTCCCTACCTAATATAATACATTTAAGATATTTATATAGTTGTTGTTTTTTTAAAGATCTTCATTTAATCATTTCAATTTAAAAGTACTGCAAGCTTTAAGAAACAATTTAAATCGAAAGTAGATACTCTGACAAATTAGAATATATATTTATAATTGTGCCTCCTTAGGATATATGAAGTTTCTGTTATACAAGCGATGTCACTACATGGCTTTAGCAACAACTTGTCACATACAATAATTTATATTGAATTTGATTGGGACATTCACTTGAGTGACACTAATTGTCTCTCTAAAGGATTTGTAACTTTTTATTGTTTTTTTTCCTGGAATTTTCACAGTAGCATCACAGTATTGCAAGAGAGAAAGTTTCTCTGACTGCAAAAGGGAATCATACTGTATGGAAAATATACTTAAAAGCCAAGGTGAGTTCTCTATAAATGTGCTAATGTATTTTTAATTAACGTTACAAGGATTGGGAAAAGCATGTATTCTCAGAGTATTTTAGTCTATAGCAATCAGCTTCCATGCACGGTAATAGGTAAATGAATTGCTTAGCTAGATGTTTGTATAATGTTTTACCAGAAAAAGTAAAAATGTTATGTAGCATGTGTTTAAGGATGTGTTCATTGCAATAGGAGTAGCATCTACGTTTATTTATTTGTATTTATTAACAGTTATTTATATTCCGCAGCGTTTTACAGAGAATATTTGAACATTAATATTAGTCCCTGTCCCAGTGGTGCTTAAGATCTATATGCCCTACCACATGTACAAGCACACTCAGACATTCTAATTTTGTTGGGATCCAATTCAGAGCTGGCCTTATCCAATTTGATGCCCTAGGCAAGTATTTTTTGGTGCCTCATTGGCGCGACCCCTTGCTGCCGCCCCAAGCCCACACTGTTAGGTGCGAACGAGGTGGCGAATAATCAATTTGCTATACCCACTCGTAACAAGCAGCTGCACATGCGCATAACAGCTGCACATGCGCATAAAATATTATGCGCATGTGCAGTCGCTAAACACCGCTCCCCTGTGCGAACGCAGAATCAGGCCCATGATGGTTAGCATAACTGCATTAGGCCCACCCTCTAAATACAGAAGAATTGCAGTGAAAGGGCCCCCCTGCACTCCATGAAAACAGGGTAACCGGGGGTGGGGGTGGGGGTGGTGGCTGCAGGGATAGGGGTGAAGCTTTAGGCACTTATTAGGGATCTAGGTTTCTGTGTGCGCTATATAAAATAATTGGTCGTAAAAAGTAGTGCTAGTGAGATCTTAATATTTTTAACCATGTATTTCTTGAATATTTGCCATGTGATTTTTGTTTTTAAATATATGTTTCTAACCTATACAGATGTAGCCATGTGAATGTTTCCTGCGCCAGGCTGTGACATTAGCAGCCGGTGATTGCTCCATTAAATCCTAGTGGAGCGATCACCGGCTGCGAATAGTTACTGCCCGGTGCAGTATGCCGCATCGCAGGAAACATTCACATGGCTACATCTGTATAGGTTAGAAGCATATTTTTAAATATTCAGTAACTAGATCATCTTAAACTTATTTTATCATTTGCTGGTCTTATTATACAATAGCCAACATGTTGCCCTTTCTCAAGACAGCAGCTGCAGGACTCCAACACTTACATCGCAGTCAAACTCCGGACTTCTGGACAGTCTGTCTCCTTCTCCAGCAAGCAGGTGCTGAGTCTAACCTGCAGGTTCAAATAGCAAGCAGGCTCCTGGGGCTCTGTCAGTCCACTACTCCGGCTTACAAGCCTTGTGCGGCACCAACCCCCAACCCGGCATGCTACTTCAGTCTAGCATGCTGCCCCCTCCGCCTTGTTACTCTGGTGCCCCCCCCCCCTGCTCAGCATGCTACTCCAGTCCAGTCCAGCTCTATCGCTGCCGCTGCTGTTTGATGTATGCAGAGCCGCCTGGCCCCATCCGATGACGTCACACGGCTACCGGAAAGGGTTTAGTTTGGCTGCTGTTTGTAGTAGTGCTGTGGGATCTACGCTGTGGCTGGTGAGACAGCAGTCCCCACTGATCACCGAAGTCTTAGGTGGCTGCCACCCATAGGCATAGGTTGCCGCCCTAGGCAATTGCCTAGTATACCTATGCCTAGAGCCGGCTCTGATAAAATTAACCTATCAGCATATTTTTGGATTGTGGGAGGAAACCGGACTACCCAAAGGAAACCCACACAAGCACAGGGAGAATATACAAACTCCACACAGTTAGGGCCATGGTGGGAATCCAACCCATGACCATAGTACTGTGAGTGAGTAATGCTAACCATTACACAATCTGTGCTGCCCACTATTAACGTTAGTATAAAATAATGTAATAAAATGTTATGTAGGAAACAAACATACAGTAGTGGGTTCGTAGCTATTAATGCATATAGAAGTAACATTTTCAACATAAAGTGTAATGAGATAGAAACGCTTTCACATCCATTGTTTAACTCAGAATGGACACACACACAAATGTGATGTGAATTTACATGTACTGTACTGTATGCAGAGTTGACCATCTGGAAACAGTTGCATTCCTTACAGACTGTATTGTTTGTGAGCAAGTATGTGAATTTTCCACCCAATCTCTCCTTTTTGATCGTAAGTGGGATTCATTCACTTTGCATACTACTCTGTGCAGGCAAATATGTGCAACAAAATGAACCTGACTTCTATTGAACTATTTAGTTTTCTACTGCACAGCCTCTTTGGTGCTGCTTTAGGGAGTCATCAGTCTTTTACCAAGATGGTCACCACTTGGTCTTCTGTGCATGCGTGCTGCCTTCTTGTTAACTATATTAGAGGACCACATTGGGATGAGAACATTTCCACTCTAAGATACTCAGCAATATCTCGGTAAAGCTGCCACCAGCATGACACTTGTATAGTCTATACACATTCATCACTGACTGGTGATGTATATGGATAGAAAATGCTAATTCTAATCACACTACCGGTTAAGTCTTGGGCTGTTTGGTGACTTTAGTGGATATCCTGTGGGAATACAAATGATCTTGACCGTAACTATGGGCCTTATTCTGATCGGTGCGGCCGGATCCGAATATGCGGCCAGGACCGTGCGTGCAAAACCCCGCCTTCCATACGGATCGTCAACTCCGTCCGTACGCGGTAAGAAGCTGGCCGAACGGACCGCACGTGTATTTTTCATGGAATACACCTCCTCCATCTCAGGGAACCTCCCCCATCATTCGATGGTCGCAGACCATCGAATGCAGGACCGAGTGGTCCACCAGCTCCCGCAACCTCCGACCACACGGACATTTTTCCGTGCAAAAGCAGGGATCTGGGCGGGCAGCTGACATCCGGCGATGTCATATGTCCACCCCCTACACCTGCGTCACGGCCGCATTACCATACGTACGCCCAGCGTTTGCATGGGAACGCCCATGAAACGCGGGGCGTATGCATATGGTAATGAGCCCAAATAGCCCTTCACGTCCCTCTCCACCCCCTGTTCGGAGTGTTCACATTTCATGCGGGATTTGGCCGTACGCTGGTGGAGGCGGGCAGTCGGAGTGGCAGAGGCAGCAAGGAAGGCATATTTATGGTGGCTGGTGGAGGCGGGCAGTCAGAATGGCAGAGGCGGCAAGGAAGGACTATTTCCGGCGGCTGATGAAGGTGGGCAGTCGGAGCGGCAGATGTGGGAAGGAAGGCATATTTCTGGCAGCTGATGGAGGTAGGCAGTCAGAGTGGCAGAGGCGAGAAGGAAGGCCTATTTCTGGTGGCTTAAGGTGCATATTTCTGGCGGCTGAAGGCAAAGTGGCAGTAGCACTGCAAAAAAGTAAGACTGAATGCAGTTATGGTGGGGTGGGGTGGTTGGTTGTGGGGGGGGGGGGGGGGGGGAGAGGAACAGGGTCTGTTGATCCCACCTGACCCTGTGGGCAAGCTATGCCTACATGTTTTCTATGAAAAATAAAAAATAAAGATTTTTTTACTCATTCACTGTGTCAAATGTGAATTTCAGCTTATTCGCTGTGTCAGAATGTGAATTTTGGCTTATTCTCTGTGTCAGAAATTGAATTTCGGCTTATTCTGTTTCAGAATGTGAATTTTTACTCATTCCCTGTGTCACAATGTGAATTTCGGCTCATTCTGTGTGTCAGATTGTGAATTTTTACTCATTCCCTGTGTCAGAATGTGAATTTCAGCTTATTCTGTGTCAGAATGTTAATTTGAAGGCTAAATATACACTGATATATACTGCAATATAATATAGTTTTTCTAATAACCCTTTGAATATTGTATGTAGGAATCTTTTTTTTTTTTCCTTGCGTCCCACATAAGACTTAGACCTTGATTATTTGGCCCAGTTGGCAATTTTTGAGTTTGACATGCCTGCACTACATTATGACTTCACTGGAACTTGGAGTCTGATTCAGACCTAGCGAACAGGTAAACACAGCCCCACCGAATGCCTGCCCCCACCTCACAAATCCCTACATTTGCATACTATTGGACAACTGAATCTTTTTTTTTCAAGTTCGCTGATAAAAGTCAGTCTAACTTGACTTTTATTCTGGCCAGATATGGACAAATTGTGGGTGTGCGCTGATGTCATGTGATATCAGCCACCCACCCCAAGCGGGCATCGGCAAGCTTGTGTGTGAAGGCGAACACCCATAAAATGCTGAGTGTACCCCTGCTTTCTCTACCAGACACAAGATAAATACTTATCAGGTCAAAAAAAAAAATGAAAACACAACTTTTCAGTGAAATAAAGGCTACTGGAGAAATTTACTAAGATGTATATTCTACTGTACAGGTTGAGTATCCCTTATCCAAAATGCTCGGGACCAGGAGAATTTTGGATAACGGATTATTCCGTATTTCGGAATATTTTAATATTTCAATGATGTATTTTGAAGTATCTTGCATTTATGCTGTATAAACACAGAATATACACACAAATATATTTTATTACCACATAAAATACACACAAATATATTTTATTTGTTCAAAAAACAAGGTTTCAAAACGTGAAACAAAATGTGTGTACTATCTCAGCACTGAATTTGAATGCCAAACAATCATTGTCTTGCACATATATAGTGCCAGTTACATATCATGTCCCCAGTGATGCTTTTAAAAATGTCCCCAGTGAGTTTTTAGCAAAAAAAAAAAAAATTTCACTTTCTGGAATGTCTGGTTTTCGGAATAATTTGGATAACGGATATTCGGATACGGGATACTCGACCTGTACTTCACATGTGATGTTGCTATGGACAACTAATCCTGTCTATCTTCTAGAGCAGGGGTGGCCGAACCAGTCCTCGAGATCTACCAATGGTCCACATTTTCCAGATCATCTAGCTGCTGCACATCTGTAATCATTACAAACTGTCACATTTCCTATACTCCTTAGCTGCTGCACAGCTGTAGTCATTACTAACTGTCACATTTTCAAACCTGCTGCATTCATTCCTACTATAGATCCACAGGTTGCCTGAGAAACATGATCTGTTGGTAGATCTTGAGTACAGGTTTGGCCACTCCTGTTCTAGAGGGTGCTAAATAAATAAGAAGTCGATTCTTATTGGTTGCCCATAGCAACATCACATGTGAAGTAGAATACACATTTTAGTAATTTTCCTCCTACATGTGCATCATTTCATCAGATTATGTATACTCACCTAAATATCAAAAATACCCACTAAAATACAAAAGCAGTTGATGTGAAAAGTTACAAAATCATTACCAAAAATATCATTTAAAATTTCGAGTTTTTTTTTAAGAATTTCACATACTAAATATTCAATGGATAACATAATATTACAATATAACATTATTAATGTGCGTTCTACAGTAGCTCAAATTGGGTCTGTGCCAGAAGAAAATAAAAATACTAAGAAGTTTCAGAGATTAATTGCTAACCTTTTCAGCAGGGTGAAATTTTCCAAAAGCCAGTATTTAAATGACACAGAAGATAACACTCTTTATCCTAGTTATTTCGGTTTCTGCACAGGTTCATTTGTTGTGTTATAAATGATTGGGGTTGTCAAAAAAGTTGTGCTGCTGTTTTATTAGGAAAAACTTTTCTATACTAGTTCTATTCATCATCAGTCCAAGGAGATTGTGTGTGCGAGACAGTACTATAGATACTTTACAACAGAAAAGCTGGGTCACTCCAAATACCCTGGACAGCAAAATATAACTATGACTTCTCTAACAGAACAACTTCAACTACTGCAAACACATTGAAAAATCATTGAGAGATCGAATCTTCAATTAATTATAATATTTATATTTTTTTATGATTTAAAAGCTAGTCAAAATTTCACATTTTAGTAAAGAAAACCAGAGAAGTTTTTAATTTTCTCTCTGGATTGCTTCTGTAATTTTAATACAGTAGTCGCAAATATGTTAAGAGTGAACTGCAATGTAGATAACTAAGAAATAAGTCAGTGTTGAACTTCATTTAACCTAATGACATGGTCTCTTATACAATATTGAACAACTCTGTTATGTTTCATAAGGCAATTTCAGGTTCATGATTATGTTTAAACTTTTAACTGCAAGTCAATTTGGACGACATTTTGTAAATGTATTTCTCTCTACATACTAATATTACATATTAATAATGCAGCTGTTATTTCTGTGTAAAAGATACAAGTCCTTTTTAGGCTTTTGGGGAACAGCACACATGGGCCCTCATTCTAATCCTTTCACTCCCCTGCACATTTGAACAGGGGAGTGATGTTTGCGCATATTTTATTTATTACCAGTTTCTTATATAGCGCAGCATATTCCGTTGAGCTTTACAATAGGAGACAGTTATACAGCAAACTGGATATTTACACAGTCAAAGGTATGAGGGCCCTGCTCGCAAGCTTACAATATATAGGTAAATAGGCATTAGTTCCATCAGCATGCAAAGTTTCCTGGTGTGCTGTATGATACGGTGACCCATCAGATTGGCCAGCGTTCAGAAGGATGGAAAATGTGAAAAAGAAAGAGAGTGGATATATGTTGACTGTACAGTTGGGATGTGATTAGATAGGAAGGGTATTTGAAGGTTAGGTGGCAGGTTCTGGAATTTGGTAAGCTTGCCTGAAGAGCGGAATTTTCAGGGAGCACTTGTAGATTTGGAGACTGGAGGAGAGTCGTCTTGTGCTTGGGAGGACATTCCACAGAGTGGGTGCAGCCCAACAAAAGTCCTGCAATCAGGAATGTGTGGGTGAGGGACATAGAACGTGTGAGGAGTGAAGAGGTCAGGTACGAAGATATTTTGAGATAAGAGAAGAGATGTATGTTGGTGTAGTTTGGTTTATGGCTTTGTGTGTGAGTAAAATCATTTTGTATGGAATACGGTACAATACAGGTAACCAATGAAGTGACTGACAGAGTAGCTTTTAGACGATGAACATCTGGCTAGGAAGATTAGCCTCACAGCTGCATTCATGATGGACTGTAGTGGTGAGAGTTTGTATTGGGGAAGGCCAATAAGACTATTGCAATAATTAATGCGTGAAATGATGAGAGCATGGATTACAGTTTTTGCGGTGTCTTTAAGTTAAGGACAAATTTTGTATATGTTTTTTAGGTGCACGTGATATGGTTTCCAGACAGATTGAATGTGGGGAACAAAGGAAAGTTCAGAGTCAAGAATGACACCTAGGCAGCGAGCTTGAGTGGTAGGAGTGATTGTCATATTCTCAACAGCTATAGTGATATCTAATTGGTAACTACCACTATGGATTCTACAGGAGAAGGAGACCGATCTTCTATCAACATAGGTAAGTATGGATGAATGGGCTCCGTGTAAAATAAAGTTTTATATTTCATGTGTCAGTGTGCTTTTATTTAATTATTGGTTTTGCTGTGGAACTACTGTATAAGTGTTAGGACTTGTGGTTCTCCAAGTCCAAGTATGCGTTCCAGGCTTGCTGGGACTCATATTTCCACAGCAAAACCCAATGGTTTGTTGGGCCTGGGGCTGGTTTTCAAAATACGGGGGACCCCTACTCATTTTGTCCCCCATATGTTGGGAACCAGCCCTGGCCCTGGAGCCTGGGGCTGGTTTTAGAAAATCAGGGAACCCCTATTTGAATGTTTTTCTGATTTTTTAAAACCAGGCCTGGCTCTTTGAACCTGGTGCTGGTTATGGCTGTGGGGGGGACCCCACACCGTTTTTTTAATTTTTTTGGTACTCTTTACTTAGAACGGCGCCCACGATTTGGATCGTGGGCATCGTCAGTAAAAAATCTCGGCCATCTCGGGCATTGAATGCACTAAAAAATCGGGTGCGATGCGACCGACGAGATGCCCGCGATTTCCCATAGGGAACAATGTTAAATGTCTCAATTGACCCAATTTTCCTGTTCAATGCCTCAATTGACCCGATTTTTCCATAGGAAACAATGTTAAATGGGCCACAGAGGCCAAATAGGCACCCTGAAGTGTATAATGGCCACCCGAATTGTTAACGCCACCCCACGATCAACGTCAACCCGAAGCGTGGCGAGCGCAGCGAGCCCGCGAGGGGCGGCGGTACGCGTCCTACGACCTTTTCATACCCCCACTATCCACGTCGGCGTGGAGTTGAGAATAGAAAGTGTGGCGAGCGCAGCGAGCCACCGAGCCCGAAGCGTGGCGAGCGCAGCGAGCCCCGCGAGGGGACGCGGACAGCTGTGAAGCCCGCGAGGGGACGCGGATACCTGTGAAGGTATCCGCGTCCCCTCGTGGGGCTCGCTGCGCTCGCCACGCTTCGGGCTTGGTGGCTCGCTGCGCTCTCGCCACACTTTCTATTCTCAACTCCACGCCTACGTGGATAGTGGGGGTATGAAAAGGTCGTAGGACGCGTACCGCCGCCCCACGCGGGCTCGCTGCGCTCGCCACGCTTCGGGTTGACGTTGATCGTGGGGTGGCGTTAACAATTCGGGTGGCCATTATACACTTCAGGGTGCCTATTTGGCCTCTGTGGCCCATTTAACATTGTTTCCTATGGAAAAATTGGGTCAATTGAGGCATTGAACAGGAAAATCGGGTCAATTGAGACATTTAACATTGTTCCCTATGGGAAATCTCGGGCATCTCGTCGGTCGCATCGCATCCGATTTTTTAGTGCATTCAATGCCCGAGATGGCCATGATGGGCGCCCTTCTAAGTAAAGAGTACCATTTTTTTTTTACACAATTGAAGTCTATTTTCCTGGCGTATTTGGCCGGCCATTACGGTCGATATACGCTAATTAGCGGCCATATTGAAAATACGTCCGCTTAGTAAATTAGGAATCACCATTCTTTTGAATGGTGATTCCTATTCGTATTGCCTGATGGTGTATACATTCGTATTTGTAAATACAAATACAAATGTGCCATAAATATGTGTATTTTTGGCATAGTAAATGCCAAAAATACGAATATGCCTAAAAAAATGTGTATTTTACTATACAAATACGATTTTTTTTGTCGTATTTGCCTTACTAAATTCCCCCCTTGGTGTGGTTGGCGTCTAGGCCTACGTGTAGTGTGGTATTGTAGGTAACTGGAGCCACTTCATCAAGGGCTGTTTTGAGAGTTAGGTTCAGGTGTGATACCACCATCTTAGGAGTAATGAATGCAGAAAAAAGGTGCAAGCTGTTGTTGCAGAGAGGAGGAGAGTTCGGGCATGAGGTGGGTTGAGGGATTTCAGTGTCTTGGAGTTTGAAGTAATAGAGGAGAAAATGCAGGTGATAAGGTTGTGATCTGAGAGAGGGAAAGAGGTATTAGTGAATTCAGACACTGAGCAAGATCAAGGCAGTGGCCCTCCCGATGAGTAGAGGAGTCAGTCCATTGGGAGAGGCCAGGAGAGGATGTTAGAGAGAGTAGTTTGGAGGGATAAGCAGCAGATTTTGGGCTATCAATAGCAATGTTGGAGTTACCCATGATGATGGTTGAGATGTCAGAGGAAAGGAAGTGTGGGAGCCAGGCAGAAAAATCTACCAGAAATCGTGTGGGCTGCACAGGTGGGCGATAGATAGCTGCAACATACAGCGAGAGGAGTGTACGTTTTGATAGAATGTACTTCAAATGAATGTGAGTGATGGAACCTGTGGAAGAGCTGTGTATGTGAAGGATTGGGATAGTAATATTCCAACCTCACCTCCTTTAGAGTTACCAGGCCTGGAGAAGTGTGAGAAGTGCATATGAAGTTACCTGCATGTGCAGGCTCCATTTGCATGCGGAGCGTGGCAAATTGACTATTCACCGGCAATGTGGGCAGAGATATGTAGCGCCATGATAACGCCCAGCGTTTCATAGGCGTTACCATGAAAACACTGGGTGCTCCCATGGTAATATGGCTATGACGCAGGGGCGGGGGCTGGCAGCTGAAATCAGTGGATGTCAGCTGACTGCCCTCTTCCAGTATCAACGCACTGCAAATCTGAGAAACCAGAGAGTGTCTTAGATTTGCCAGCACTATAGAAATCATTTGAAGGTCAGTGACCATCAAATAATTTCTGCCCTGCATGCAAGGTGCAAATGGATGTTTATGCAAAACATCCATTCGCCTACATGTGGGGAAACTCAGCATGCGATGGGGGTGCGAATGGTCGTGCGGGTGGCGGGTGACGTTTGGTTGACTTACAAATCTGCAAAATTCACAGTTTTTTAAATCAACCAGAATGAGGGCCATGGTCTGTATTGTAAATAAAGACAGTCTGAAGATGTTGCTGACAGATATTTGTGAGCTAGAAAAGGATTTTCTAGATACCTTATTTCTGAATATAATGGCAAAAATAATGAGCATGTTCACACATAAACATTTGAAGCCGGACTTCCGCTTCCGGCTTCCTGGAGTGAGCAGCTCCTCCGCACCGCTCCGATACCCGCTGGATCTCCACTCTCCCACAAACTGTCTGCTCAACGCAGAAACCGTTCAAGATCTCCCCGGCAGTGTCCTCCTACAATGGACAAATTTAAAATTTTTGGGCCCCCCAACCGCCGTGAAACCCTCTCCAAAGACGCCGCAGCATCCGCATCTGCAACGTCAGGAAAAGAGGAGGGGAGAGCACAATATGGCACCAGAGATGGACAACGCCCAAGGCAATCCAGCAGCGAAAAAATCAATCACTGATCCGGACTCAGACTCCGATACAGCCTCCCCTGCTAAAGGTACCAACAATATATCTTATGCAGACTTAGTGGCTACTATACAGGAGACAATGACACCTTTATTACAGAAAGCAGTGACTGATATTTCTATGCAAATACAAGGGTTATCTGACCGACTCACAAAAGCTGGGACAACCTAGACCAAATTCCTGCTTTACAATCAGCAGTTAAAGACTTGAAATTTAATAATAAACGCCTGATGGATACAGTTGAAAATATTGGAAATCGGTCACGCCGTAATAATATAAGGATTACAGTGATTACCGGAAAAAATCAAAGGGTCACAACTAGAACACTTTGTACGTCATACTCTCCATAAATTATTGCAGATTGAAACTGCTTGCACTGATATTGTAATAGAGAGAGTGCACAGAATTGGAGTTCTCAAATCACATCCTAATGCAAGACCACGAGTAGCAATATTTAAAGTGTTAAATTATCTTCATCAAATTCTCATATGGTCCGCATCTAGGAAAGTAAATCCCTTGCTATGGGAAGGATATGCATTACGCATTTACCAGGACTTTTCACCCGAATTGTCCAAAACTCGACGTTCGTTTAACACAGTACGCTCAACACTTGTTGAAGGAAAAATAATTTTTTTATGATGTATCCTGCACGACTACGCATTTTTTCGGCCACAGGCTTCAAATATTTCCTCTCAGCTAATGAAGCGGAACTCTACCTTCAGCATGACCTAACGATACAGGAATCAGAAAATATTGCAGATGACCCTACCAGCTAACATATAAACTTTTATTAAACGCTGTCAAAAGGAAAATCTTTCCGTTATTGCTATTAGCAACTTATGGTATTAATGGAGAATGTTATGGTCTTTTTACTAAACAGAATACCCATTCTAATAGGAAATGGCCTAAAACACATTACTTTACCAAAGTATAGTAGAGCAGACTTGTTTGTATGTTCATATTGTTTTTATTATTCTAAACATCATAGGAGATTAAAGTGGGAATCAGGAGTAGAGCTGGATTTCAAATTAATATAAAATAGTTATAAGAATGCGCAATGTACAGGTGACATGTGCATTGTTTAATTATCGGAAGTCAAAACTTAGAGTACTTATAGCTGTACTTTTAGAGTTAATTAGTAATGTCTTGTTGTCTTGTTTCATTTCCCTTATGTGTCCTCCCTTTCTTACCTTTGTACTATGGCAATACACTGCAATATATGTTTTGTAATTATTATCCATGGCACTCGTTGTAGGATCACTAAATATTAGGAGAATTCATACCCCAGTCAAAAGGTGTAAGCTTTTAATGTATTTAAATAAACAGAAGGTTGATGTGATTTGTCTGCAGGAGACGCACTTGCTGAAAGATGAGGTCAAAAAGCTGAAAATGTTGAATTAGACAATATTGGGTTCAGCATCCCTTAACTCAAAATCCTGTGGATTGGCTATTTTGGCTAAATCCCATCTTAATATTCAGATTATTTCGGCAAGTGCAGATCCTGCTGGATGCTATATTATACTGCAGATAACTATAGATGAGATAGCTGTAACCATATGCAATGTGTATGCTCCTACTCAATACAAAAAGTAATTTTTTATTAATTTATTGGCTAAATTGCATACATACGACCCAAGTTTATTAATAATGTGTGGAGAGCACAATTTAATATCTTCCCCTTTTATGGATCGACCCCACTTCCAAATCACCCTAGACCACTTCCACGGATTGGAGTACTACATGTTATGCAAACTTTAAATCTGATTGATAGCTGGAGAAGCCTTAATCCTTTAGAAAAGGACTTTACATGCCTCTCACTGACCCATAAAACGTGGACCAGGATAGATTACATTCTCATAGCAGAAGCTTTACTCCCTAAACTTACCTCAGCTGCCATATATCCACCATTATTGTCAGACCATGGTTTAATCACTGTTGACATTGTTTTACAGCACAAAGAAAAAGTTACAAATGGAGGTTTCCCTCCCACCTTTCGCAATCCCGAGGCATGCGTGTTAGACTATCATGGTCTCAATACACTACTGAGAATGCAGAGTGTAAGACAGAAAAAACTATTCTTTATTGGAAAACAGCAAAAGCTGTCCTAAGGGGAGAAGTCATCGCGTATGTTTTGAGATTGAAGAAACGTCAGATAGGCGAGTATAACAGACTTCAAATACAATTGACAAGTTCTTTCCAAGATTTTAAACTGAACCCTACACCCAAAAATAAAAATAAATACCAACTGTCTAAAACAAATTAAAATGAATATTTACAGCTACAAGGAGACAAATAATTATTTAATATTAATGCAAAATTCTATAAGTTTGGAAACAGAGTAGGAAAGCTTCTTACGAACTTATTACAAGGATCTAGTACACAAAATATAGTTCATCCCCTAAAGAGACCTGATGGTTCCCTTACTAATTCCAACCTTCAAATTGCCTCTACTTTAAAGGACTTTTATGAAGCCTTGTATACTCCGCCCAGGGGGGTTCATGACTGCAAGTACACCAAATTCTCCCTCTCCTTCTCCCCCTTCTTTCAAATACTCTCATGAATACTTGAACTCTTTAAAAATGCCCCAAATATCAGAATCAGCAATACCCACATTAATAGCCCCAATAACAACTTTAGAGGTCTCTCGTGCCATTGGTCAATTAAAACTAGCCAAAGCACCAGGACCAGACGGTTTTACTAATTCATTTTATAAAGCTATGACCTAACAAATAGTTGAACCCCTAGCAGCATCTTTTAATGAAATAATAAATAAAGGCCTATTACCCGATCATTTTTCAGATGCAATAGTAAAGGTTATCCCAAAGCCAGGTCATAATTTAAATTTACCGGGATCGTATAGGCCGATATCTCTACTCAATGTAGATTATAAGTTATTTACCAAAATAATTGCAGAGAGATTGAAGCCTTTACAACCCGACATTATACATGAAAATCAGACCAGATTTGTGACAGGCCACCATTCAGTAACAAATGTGCGGAGAGTGTTAGCTGCCATACAGAGGTCTGGAGCTTTCTCTGCGTCTGCTTTGGAATCCAACATGGTTCTGACTCTTGATGCAGAGAAGGCTTTTGATATGGTGTTGTGGCCACATTTGTTTAAAACACTTGCTAATTTTGGTTTTCCTCCTCAATTTATAAAGATAATTCAGACACTATATTCCTGCCCTATCTCCTCAGAAGCTTGTAATGGAATTCTTTCTTCACCTATACGACTTGGTAGAGGCACCAGACAGGGATGTCCTCTATCTTCTCGTTTAATCATTATTGCCATTGAACCACTTGTACCTCACCATTGATACAAGGTATCAAAATAAACACAGAAGAGCTGACAATAGCTCAGGCAGGCAGGCAGGACATACATTAGAATCTCTCAAATATTTCATCATAGATGAGGTTCCCTGCAATCCTCGGGGGGAGGGGGGTGACAGGGCTAAAAAATTGTTAATTAAAGAGACACAGTGGATCTTGCGGTTGGGGACCACCAGACCGGGTGGCCTCAACGACAAGATCAACTGGAATAGTCTGACATAGATGGCCTTTTTGGCTGGGTTATTTACAGCCAGTTGAGTCTGGATTGATAGTATAGCTTCATTCACTGTTACATTATGGTCTTTATTGTTTGCATTATGTAATGTGTTATGTATTGTCATTAATATTTTTCCTCTCTGTCATAGATGCTGGTGCGCTGTATGCACGCAGCACCAGTGATAAGCCCTGAGACGCTGCTGGACTGACAGCGGGAGGCGGAAGTGAGCGATTGGAACGCAAGATGCACTCCAGTGATAGCTTCCTGCTAAGACGCAGGAAGTGCTGGTGAGTGTAATGGGGATCCTGGAGCATTGATGCCGGCGTACCCGCGTCTGGACAGGTGAGTAATCAATGTGTTTGCTATTTAATGTGGGGGGATGGGACTTGCACTTTTGTTTATCTGGGCTGTTATCCTGACGACGGGGCGGCGACCCCGAAAGCGCTTGATGCCCAATACATGTTGTTTGAAACGATGAATGGTGTCCGTGTGCCTCTTTCCATGGAAGTCTGTATTTGAAATTAGAGTGCACCGGATCAAGCTGTCTGGGAGTGCAGGCATACAAGGAGTATATATATATATATATATATATATATATATATATATATATATATATATATATATATATATATATATAATGTTTGTTACAAATTTTGTAATGAGAACTATGCGACATACAACCTATCTTTGTGAAATGCTGACATATTTTGTTCATTTTTTGTCTAATGATTATTGACAACAAAATTTCAATAAAAATTCTATATACAGATGGGGCCGGGCTCTTCTTTGCTGGCGAATCACCAGAACGTCACCGCTGGCGATCCGCCAGCAGCCCGGCTCGCCATCTGACTGAGACGCGCGTGCGTCTCATGTGCACGCTCATCTCAGTGTCCGTGCGCCAGGGCGATGGGACCCTGTCCGTCTCCGCTTCAGGGAGATGGACAGGGTTAGGGGGGGGGGTGCGGGGAGGTGGTGGGGACCCCGGGTGACCGCCGACAAGCCGGCGGGGACCCAAGCTGTCGGAAGGGGATGCGCGCGCATCTCGTGTGCGTGCATCCCCTTTCGCAAATACAGATGGCGGGTGGCGGGGGATGGCGGATGGCATCGCCATCGCCATCCCCTGCAAAGAAGAGCCCGGCTCCATCTGTATATAAGAAAAATTGAAGCCAACTGTCACAATACAGCTGGAACGCATGGCCATTTTTAGACCTTGTTTTTCATAAGTAAAGTATATGATTAATGTACCTTTCATAATCCTTATCTGCATTCCAGAACCCTGCTACCTAGTATGTGTCAGAAGTGACTAGATATTACACCATGTCACATGTAAATATAGACAGCGGAGGCGCTGGAACGCACTGGCAGCAAAATATATGGATATGCATTCGTTGACAGAAGAGCAGCATCAGAAACCCAGTTTAGTACAGATGAATCACCTCCCATTAGGTGCTGGCAACCGCCAGATCCCCTGCGCTGGTGATCGCTGGCAGAGAGGTACTCCACCTGACTGGGACACATGAGCGCCCCACATGCACACACATCCCAGTCACTCTGCGGCTGTAGACGCAAACCATGCCTGTCTCCACTTCAGGGAGATGGGCAGGGTTGGGGGGGGGGGGCTGCAGGGGGCTGCAAGCACCAACGGTGGCTGCCGGGTCCTGGTGGATGGCGATAGAATCGCCAGGACCTGCAAAGCTGACAGGCACTCCATCTGTACATACTACTAAAGGTATTTCTTGGGAACAAAGGTATTTCTGGCTATACAAAGATTAAGAGAGCCCTGAAATCTTAATATTTTCCAATGTCAAAAAAATATCACCGCTAATAATAAAGAGAATGTTTACAGCTGAAAAACCAAATTGCCAATATGCATTACATCGCACACAAGGACAGAGAAATACTCATATCATGGCCATTGTTTGCTTGTTGTATTTATGCTAGTGCTACTGCTGTTTTAAGCACTAAAATAATGACAGTCAGACATCTTCTGTAGCCTCTTAAAATGATGTAACACAATCTTGCTAATAATCTAATAGAGGTATAGGGGGAAATTTACTAAAGGAAATTTGTAAAAAATAGGTGTATTTGTATCCAGAAATACACTTATTTTTGACATTTACTATCCCGAAAATATGGCAATTCGTATTCGTATTCGTATTGATAGCACATCAATACGAATACGAATTGCCGTATTTTCAGGATAGTAAATGTCAAAAATAAGTGTATTTCTGGACCTATTTTTACACCTATTTTTTTCCGGTGGAGGGCGGTGGTAGGCTCCATCAGAACGGGGTGTGCAAGCATCTTGTGCATGCGCGCCCAATGTGAGCTGCTCCATCTGTATGCAGCCTAGTGAACGGGTTTGAATCAGGACCATCGTACCTTCTATGTTATTTTCTCTCTGGAAATGGGAACAAAGCTTTTTAAAGAATGGCGGACTTAAATGTCCATTACTTCTGTCCCACTAGCACTCTCTCTACAATTGGAATGGTTACTGGTGTGCTGATCAAATTTCTTTGCTTATGCTGGAAATAATAACCTTGCTGGCTGAGAAGACTTGGGTCCAGATGCACTAAGCTTCGAAAAGTTATAAAATGGAGAGTGATAAACAACCAATCAATCAGCTCCTGTCTGACATTTTTCAAACACAGGGGTAGATTTATTAACTAACGATCAGGGGAATATGCACTATCCCCGTGCCTTAAGGCAGGGGATAGCGCTTCCCATGATCTATCACACCTGCTGGCCGGGTACTTTATCGGCAGCGGTGTGGGGCAGGAGGCATAGCGCAGCTACGATATTTCTTGCTGCGCCCCTGCCTCCTGCCTGATTTATGAACGGTCAGCATCGCTGACCGTTCCGCCCCCTGAAGCTATCAACTTCGACAGCTGCAGGCGGCGATGCCCTACACCTACAGCAGGGACAGCGCTGTCCCTGCTGCTGGCTCTGAGCTGCGCTGGGATCTCACGTGAGTAGCGAGATCCTGCGCATGTGCAGTCCAGCAGGCCGGGTGGTAGGAGACAGCGCGTCAGTGTTAACTGACGCACTGTCAGCTGGAGGGGACATCGCCGGAGGGGGGAGTTAGCGCTCCCCCGCTTCGGCGACACTTTATCATTTTTTGAAGCTTGATACATCTGGCCCCTAATATGTGGATACTTTACTTGCAGATATTCTAGGTGTGTACAGTCAGTAACTCCATTATCGATCTCCAGTGCAAATGACAAAATTCTAAAAATGTCATTATACAATAACAGTCAAAGGCATATTAAGATATATGACTCTGCATATTATCCTTTTTTCTAGATCAAATTAAGACCATGTATCTGGCATAAATTGTGCCCAACTCTACATTTATTGTTTAATGTATTTAGATAGTATGTATATGTTAAAAATGTTAGTTTATAAATATAATTTTTCATATAAAGTATAGTGCAAGTGTTTTCTGTAAAAATAAACAATGTCCTTTGTTTGATACATTTATCTATACAGCTCCAATATGAAATACAGTACAAGCAGTTAAATAGCATTATAATGATTAATGAAGCAACACAAAAACCTTGGTTTCACGAGAATCCATTATTAATGCCATGAAAAGTGCAGTTATCAGTCAGACAAATTGTATTAAAAGTGTCTCCTACCACCCTGTGGTTGTTTTGAATCATTACATATCACAACAGGTTTATAGCTTACAGTATTTTGATTAATGTATATTATCTTAATGTATGCATTAATTAACATTTAACAACTGTCTTCTTCAAAACACAATTATGTTCTTTGAACCACACATGGAACATTCTGCAGAGAAAAAGTGATTTCATTTTCTGAAGCCATGAATGCAATACAGTATATATATATATATATATATATATATATATATATATATATATATATATATATATAATTGTATACAATTCTTTACTGTGTCAGGCGGATCTCAGCTGGATCTGTTTTTTGTAGCTATTGGTTGTTTTGGTATGTGCACTATGGTGTCTCCTTGCATCCGCGGTGGCCTTTGGAATCCTGTTCAGTTGCATTTCCGGTCCCAGGGGTGCTTTACGCAAGTTCCTGGATGTGTAGGTGACGTCACCGGCGTGCCCGGGCAATGCATCCTTTGGGGGAGGATAGAGGAAGGGGACTACGTTGGCTGCCATGGACACAGAGGGATGAGGTCAGTCTAAAAAAAAGTGGGGAAAAAATAAACCCCCCACCCCGAAATATTCTGAAAAACCACAGTTTTTGGATTAAAATGAAATGAATGAAATTGGTACTTGTGTATTATCACGGTGCCCAGTTTTGCTACCTACAGCACCATAGGGAAATCGCATTGTATTGCATGGGTCATTTAAGGGTCATGCGATGCGATGCGATTTTTTACTGTAATTTATTCACTGCTCTCTCAGCGAGCCACCAAGCCCGAAGCGCAGCGAGTGCAGCGAGCCCCGCAAGGGGCCACAGATTACTTTACATGTATTGCGCGTCCCCTCATGGGGCTCGCTGCGCTCGCCACACTTCGGGCTCGGTGGCTCGCTGTGCTTGCCACACTATATAAAATAGTGGGGTAATGAAAACGTTGGAGGACGCGTTCCGCCGCCGCCGCTCGCCACGCATCGGGGTGCATTCATAGTGGGGGGGGGGCTAAAACATGATTGTATGTCAAACAATCATTTTATGGTATAGGTAATGTCATGGTATCGCACAACCTATAAAATCGCATGCGATTTCATGCGGTTTTGCGGCAGGTGGAATGCCATGCGATGTGATCCCCCAGGGCTGAGAGAGCAGTGAATAAATTACATAGGATCATCGCATCGCACATCGCATGGCACTAAAATGGCCCATGCGATGCGATGCAATTTTCCTACGCAGAATAGCCCACTAAGCAAATTGCTTAGTGGGCGCCGTGATAATACACAAGTACCATTCATTTTAATCTTGTGTCATTATACTACTTAAAAAATGGACCTACAGTATTACAAATGTTTGCTTTATATTATTCTAGTAAACTGACTAGCACAATGAAAAATCTCTGTATATATTTTTCATCCTGTATGTGGGAGTTTCATAGGAGCATTGTGGATATATAGTTTGAGTTGTGTGCTTTTCTTGGTCATGTATATGGAGAATGGAAGCCTGTCTCAGACAAATCTCTGGTGGAAGGGTACATATTAAACCCACATAAATCACCTCACAGTAACCAGATTATTACACAATACGTTTGTATGGAATGGGATCATTCGTCAGACTGCATTTAGGTCTACAGTCATTAGGTCAACCGCACTAGGTCGACTGGCAGGAAGGTCGACCTGACTTAAGGTCGACATGGGCCAAGGTCGACATGACTTAAGGTCGAATTTGCATAAAGGTCGACATGAGGAAGGTCGACTGGTCATAAGGTCGACATGGGTTTTTCACTGTTTTTTGATCCGAATGTCGACACAGTCGACATGGACACAGTTGGCAATGAGAATCGGACCCTCGCATCGCTCGCTTCGCTCGCAATGCTTCGGGCACACTATTTTATTCTCCCCCCACGCCCTAGTGGATGGTAGGGCATGAAATACCGCCTGGCGGCAGATGTCGGCTCAAAAAACAGTGAAAAACCCATGTCGACCTTATGACCAGTCGACCTTCCTCATGTCGACCTTTATGCAAATTCGACCTTAAGTCATGTCGACCTTGGCCCATGTCGACCTTAAGTCAGGTCGACCTTCCTGCCAGTCGACCTAGTGGGGTCGACCTAATGACTGTAGACCTAAATGCAGTCTGACGAATGATCGCATCCCGTTTGTATATTATTCTATATTCTATCATGGGTTTATATGTCACTGATTCACAAAACAGAAAGTCCATTGATCCAATTGAGGAATGCCTATATATTTCACATAAGGTTTTAAGAATGCATACTTCTCAACTGTCCTAAATTCTGCGGGACAGTTAAGGTTTTTTGGGGGACTATCCAGCTGTTCCACATGTCGGCAGCAGTGTCCCATGGTGGGAGAGCAGTTGCTGAGAATAGATGCTGTGTGTATGCGCCCAGTGTCTATACACTGGAGGCTGAGGGGCTGGATGCATGATAGCAGCTCACGGAGTGCTGGCCATGCCTTTATAGTAATAGCAAATGGGGCATTCCCACGAGGCCATGCTACCTTTTGACGATGCCACAAGACCTTTTTGGGTATGTCGGTGGCTCCAAGTACCTTCTTTAAAATGTGGGGAGCTATGATAATGAATGCTGGATGTATCTTATATGAAACAGGGTCTATGTTTTGCATCCATTGTCTGTTCAGTGCTCATTTTAAATGTATATCATGTATACTGTGCATATATTTATGACACAGTACATTTCAATGATTCTCAGTAGCAATATCTTAAATAATGAATGTAGTAAGTGGTGAACATACTGTAACTGGCATACAGACTCTAGAAAACACCCTTAAATAAAAACATATACATAAATATAATGTATGTTCTCAAAATCAATATAAACCTATAATAATTGGTGTTACTATTCCCTATAGATAATATATATAGCAGAAAACGATAAGGGTTATATTTCATGCATTTTTTATTATGTAACATGTCATCATTTTTTTTATTTTATTGTTTGTCTGCTGAAGAGTAAAGTTTAGTTAAAAGGTTGCATTGTGAAAATAAATTTTAGGTATCATATCTGTAGTCTTTTACATTTTGCCCCACATGCCACATAAATTTTCCTGAGTTACAGTAGCCCTCACCTTCCAATATTATTAACATCACTATACATAAAAAGCTAAATCCTCCTCACCTTTATGAGGTGAAATACCCCCAGTGACCACTAAAGGCCACTCGATGGACCACATTACTCCTTAACAGAAAGTGAAAGCAAAATTATATTTTTAAAACTTGCCATATATGGACAGAGGGAGGTGTGAAGACAGAGATTGGAGGTAGGAGAATATAGGGACTTAGCTGTCAATTTGACAGGGTTTTAACTAGCATATGATAACATTGTTATCAATTATATCTATTTTTCAATGTTTAATCACGGGTTATCTAAATCAGGTTGATAATTAGTCCTTTTCATTTTAAACAAATCTAACAAGAAACAATGTAAAAATTTGACAACAAATCCATAAACATGTTTTGTAGTCTGATGGGTGATAACAGTAAAACAAAATAGCTTGGCTGTTGGTTATGGAAGAATGTGATATCTGACTTGTAATTGACCTTGTTGCACAATTGCACAGATACTGCCATTTGCTCACAAGGGCTCACTTATGGGGCCTAATTCAGACCAATCAAAGGACAAATTTGTTCTAAAAATGGGCAAAACCATGTGCACCGTAGGTGGGGCAAATGTAAAATGCAGAGATTTAGATTTGGGTGAGTTATTTTGTTTCTGTGCAGGATAAATAATGGCTGCTTTATTTTTACACTGCAATTTAGATTTCAGATTCAATGCAGGCCACACAAATCTAATTCTCTCTTCACATGTTCTATTTGCCCCACCTGCAGTGCACATTGTTTTGCCCATTTGAGAATAAATTTACCTTGTGGCCATGTATGAACTAGGGCCCCATGAAACGCTGCATTCCCAAATGCAAATTGCCCGGCCTACCACCCCGAGCCCCTCCACGCCCCCCTCTCAGACTTCTGTGTGTGAGCACTGTGGGCACTCGCACACAGCAGCTGCACATGCGCATAAAAACCTTTGCGCAGTCGCAAACAATCGGTCCCCCGTGCGAATGCGCGGGAACCAATTGAATCTGAATAACCCCCTAGGCCCACTGAGCAAGCAGAGACACTGGTCATGGTTGATATATGCATATGTACGCATCTAGCAGGAGAGATAGTAGCTTACAAGATTAACTGGTGTAAATACAAATACGAATGGATACGCCATCAATAGAATACAACTAGGAATCACCACAAAAACCTTCTGTAGATTTCTTTTCAACTAAAGCAATTAGTAAGACCAACTCCATCACATTTTTCAATCCCTTTATATAGTTATTATAGAGTGAGTTATTGATGTATTTCTATACTAATAATCAGTAGAACAAGTTATCTCACCACTGACCACTGATCTCATGACTCCAAAATGCTACTGCTTATCTAATTATAGAGGGTTCTATGACATTTTACATATTTTATATATATTCATTTGATTTGATCTTTTATTCAAACGTAGTAATTATTATGAACATTTCAAATAGACAGATACAAAATAAAATGTAACGCAAAGATACAAAAATGCAACATTTTAAAATAAGTGATAAAAATAGTAAAAAAATTCTGATTTGATTTATTTTAATCTTGGAGAATTAGAGACATAGAGCTTGTTAGTAAGTAACATAAAAGAAAGCAAGTAACTTTGGGGCTAATTCAAACCTGTTTGCTAGTATGCTTTCACTTGCAGCCTTGCAAACAGGTCAGTGCCACCCTGCCGATTACCCAGCCCACCACCATCAGCGCCGCCCCCATCATCTCAGTAACATGCGAGTGATTGTGTCATACACTCGCATGTTGCCAAAGGGGAGAGAAATTTTTCGATGGTTGTTGACCCATTCGGAAAGAGCTGAGTGAAAACTGACTTTAATATCAGCTGGAGATGCATGAAAACAGGTGGACGCTGGCATCATGTGATGTCAGCTGCCCGCCCCAAACTGGCCTCGCCCCGCCTGCATTCCCAGGGGAACACCCAGTATTTTCATGGGGACACCCTAACTTGAACGAATGGCTTGGCGAGTGTGAAACTTGCTGAAGCCGTTCACTCTCAGGGTCTGCACATCTGCAAATATACACATGGACAAACTCCCCACCATCGGAACGGGCTGAATTAGGCCCTTTGTGTCTGGAGCAAGCCATGCTACAATGCAAGTGGAATAAATACATTTAGATTTTTTTCTGTGCAGGGTAATTACTGTTGGACAACACATTTTAAACAGCTTTATTTTACACTTTCAGTTTGAGCACCCAAATCTAATTCTATATGTACATGTTACATTTCCCACCAGTATTTACGAATGACTTGTTTTTTGCTTTGCATACAAACATGAATCAGGCGCCCATTTATTCAACCTGTGACCTCTTTATATTGCTAACTAAAAACTATACTCCTTTATTAGGAAAATGTTATTGCTACTATAGATCAAAAGTTAAACATAGATGCACTGCTCATTATGGAATATATAAACTAAACTGGATACACACTAGAGGATATTTTGTCTGATTCGGCGGATCATACCAACAGATCATACCAACATATGGGGCACATGGTCTGGTGTGTGTGCTCACTATGTTGCTGATGATGCTCGCTCACGTGCCCCATCAGTGACCTGCATGCAAGCAGAATGCAGCATGACCATCAGCAGCGCTCTGTTGCTTCTGGCATTAGTGGACACTGAGTCATATTTAATGTATATATTCCTTACCACTCTGTATTACTCTTGTAATGGCTTAGATAGTAATGTGGCAACAACTGATCACTGTAAACAATCTTCTATGATCAATTTTGAACAGAAGAAGAAGAAGAGGCGGTTGTACGTTTTAGATGCACACCTTATTTGTACAATTATTATTTTTGTTTGAATAAACTGATAAAAATGTCCCTTATTGTTTTTCTTTTATTCAGTTGAAACTCAGGGGCATAGAGCGTTGTTAGACAAGGCGAAATAAGAGGTACATTTTTGTTTTACATATATAGACACATACTATACATTTAATGTGTGGGAGAAAGAAATAGATAATTGGTGCGACAGTGGTGTGTTAAAAAATACAGAACCTCTGTTATGCCGTAAAACTATTGTGAGAGATAGGCACTGGTTGTATTTGCTGTGGTCAATTTATTGTATTGCTATTATTAGCTTATTTAATTGGCATAGCACAATTGCTGTAGAAATATGGGGCAGTCTTATTAAGCTCAGTGAAGTGATAAAGGGTGAGATTCTATGGTTTGCGCTAAATGCGCATGTTTTATTCGCGCACTGCATCGCCGCAAATCGCACTTTTAGAAATCGCATTTTTCAGTCAAAATGCGCATATTTAATGTGATGCGCATTGGAGGCTGAAAAGTGCGAAGAGGGGTGATTTGCAGCGAAGTGGTGCGCTGTATTTAGTCCTGAAAATGTGCGATTTTCATGTCTGAAAATCGCACATTTGCAGGACAGCGCAAAGTGTAAAAAAAAAAACCGAGCGCGGGGTCCCCCGCCCGAGTATAACCAGCCCCGGGCTCACTGAGCCGGTGCTGGTGACATAAAATCAGGGTCCCCGACAAATAGGGGTCCCCTTGATTTTATGAAACCAGCACCAGACTCAAGGTCCGGCGCTGGTTCCCAAAATACGGGGGACAAAGTGACATGGGGTCCCCCGTATTTTAAGAACCAGCACCGGACACAACCAGCCAGCAGGGTAATGCCACAGCCGGGGGAAACTTATTATATAAGCTCCCGCGGCCAAAGCATTAACCCCCTGGCTGGTCAGCATGGGCAGGGGTCCTGGGGAAGTGGGGACCCCCCCAATGAAGGGGTCCCCCCCCTCCAGGACTTTTTTTTACACAAGTCATCAGCCCGATGCCCACCGCCCAGGGGCATCGGGGACAGCCCCGGACTATCAGCATGGGCTGGTAAGTCCTGGAGGGGGGGGGCCCTTCATTGGGGGGGTCCTTACTTCCCCAGGACCCCTGCCCATGCTGACCAGCCAGGGGGTTAATGCTTTGGCCGCGGGAGCTTATATAATAAGTTTCCCCCGGCTGTGGCATTACCCTGCTGGCTGGTTGTGTCCGGTGCTGGTTCTTAAAATACGGGGGACCCCTAGTCACTTTGTCCCCCCATATTTTGGGAACCAGCGCCGGACCTTGAGTCTGGTGCTGGTTTCATAAAATCAAGGGGACCCCTATTTGTCGGGGACCCTGATTTTATGTCACCAGCACCGGCTCAGTGAGCCCGGGGCTGGTTATACTCGGGCGGGGGACCCCGCGCTCGTTATTTTTTTTTTTTAACCCTTTCTTTTATTTTTTACAGCAAAACCCTGCACAGAACATTGCGATCTGTGCAGGGTTCTGGCTAATTCGCCTAACAGACCCTGGTCTGAAATAAGTGCGATAATTAGTCACCTAAATAATGCGATGTGCAAATGCGCATTGCATTAAATAAGCGACTTGTATAGTTTTCTATACGAAAACATCTGGATGCGATAAAAATGCGAATTTATCTCGCATTTTTATTCAGCATACCTTAACACACATAATATGCGATTTCAGTCCCTGAGCGCATCCCATTAAATAAACGATTTAATGGGAAAATGCGATATCTAATTACCGCAAAAAAACGATAATCGCATCCCATAGAATGTCACCCAAAGTTTCTGGTTTTTATCACCGGACAATCAGCTCCTACCTGTCATTTTTTCAAACGAAGCCTGTAACTTCACAGTTAGGAGCTGATTGGCTTGTGATACAAACCAGACATTTTATCACTTGTAATGAACTGGAAAGTATATTAATTAATTCCCTTTTCCTTTCCTCTAGCAGGTAAGTGTATTAACTGTAGGAATGTCCATGGCAATGTTTCTTTCTTTAATATATCAGGTATTTTATTTTACAAGTTAAAACATTAAAAGGTATATGCAATAAACATTACATTAATACAGTAACAAAGATAGTTACGATTACGACAGACACAAAACACAGAACTATAATAACACTTTCACACTGCCTAAACGTTTTAAAAAACGGTATTTTAAAACGGGTCTGAGCCTTCACATTGCAGTAGATTACCGTTTTAAATACCGTTTAAATACCATCAGTCAACCTGTTTAATCCCCTGAACACGTTTTAAGGCAGCCAGCCTATCACAGGTCTGTAGTCTGTTGTTTTTACTAAATACCATTTCAGAGCCATTCTCACTGCATAAAAAAATGGCTCTGAAACGTGTAGGACTCTGCTTTTTAAACGTTTTAAAATACCGGTTATCTTTAACCGGTAGATGAACTCTGGTGCTTTCCCACTGCAGCCTTAAATGTTTTAAAATGGAACAAAACAGCAGTATACCGTTTAACAAGTTTGGTGTGAAAGGGGTACCCCACGTCAGGGTTATTTATTTATTTTTTACACACTGAAGCCTGCATGGATCTGACTGATCTGTGCAGGCTTCTGCCAAATACGCTAGGAAAATGAAGTGTATTTCCCTGGCGTATTTGGCCAGCAATTAGCGGCCATTTACAGCTAATTAGTGGCCATTTCAATGCGCTTAGTAAATTAGAATCACCATTCTTTTGAATGGTGATTCCTAGTTGTATTCTATTGATGGCGTATCCATTCGTATTTGTATTTACAAATGCAAATGTGCCATCAATACGAATCCGAATTTACGTATTTTCCAGACAGTAAATCCTGAAAATACGTATACGCCTAAATAAATTGTATTTTACTATAGAAATACATTTTTTTTAGGCATATTTGCCTTAGTAAATTTCCCCCAGTACCTCTAGGAGGAGGGATCAGATTTCTGCATTCTTTTTTGGTTCACTGCCCCCTTCTGCTAGTTTAAATAGTTGCTGATAAAGCATCCAAACTTCTCACTTAGGGCCTTATTTTGGTTCACTCTTTCTGACAAAATCCTTCTTAGATGGACAAAACCATGTGCACTGCAGGGGAGCATATGCAAAATGTGCAGAGAGAGTTAGATTTGGGTGGGGTTTTACTTCAAAGTGAGATCTATATTGAAGTGTAAAAATAAAGCAGCCAGTATTTTCCCTGCACAGAAACAAAATTACTCACCCAAATCTAATTCTCTCTGCACATGTTAAATCTGCCCCCCTGCAGTGCACATGGTTTTGTCCATCTAAGAAGTATTTTGTCAGAAAGAGTGAACCAAAATAAGGCCCTCAGTATTCTCATTTTCCTTGAAGATGGGTGCAGGCCATCACTTATATATAAGGCTCTGTCTTGCCAGATAGCTTGACTATGACTTATCAATCCAAATATCTCCTCATTACACAAATTCCTTAGTTAAACATTGATGTTTCTGATGCTCTTTCTTCTATCTTCCCCTCTGTGTACTGGCAATACTTCTGTAAAAGATAGTGGTTGCCACCTGTTTTAGAGCAGTTCCTACCTTCCTAAATTCATCTTTTATGGCCATGACTTCAGCATTAACCAGGACATTTGGGCCTAGTTGGACGATGACATCCACCTACCCATCTTTTCTTGCTGCCTTTACAATTCTTAGCATGCGTTCTTTATTTCTTGGAGCTGTGGCTCCAGGTAAGCACCTTTCTTGCTTCTCTGCTTTAATAGCATCTCCCAAATTTACCCCAGTAATGATGGAATCTTCCAAGAGAAGTGCAGTCCTTTTTGGAAGTGAAATTTTCCTGGTCCTGCAGTTAGTAGAAGTAGGAGTCCCCATATCCTCGTGTTCATCTCATTTTAAGGCTTAATATATCTGCCCCACCATACCAATTTGGTGCCCTTTGACATTTACATGTTTCCTTAACTTTAGTATATGATGTATATGAACAATAACTTGGGCACAACTTAACATGTAATGCACTTAGTAGCAATATAATTTTTTTGCATGTGGCAAAAATATAATTTACTCAAGTAATTATTCAAAATCAATGAATATTTAAAGTTTATGTTTAGTTTATTAGTCTACAACCTAAGGCAAAGCTAAATTTCAAAGGAATATTTAAGTCTAACACTTACAATTAAATGAAATCTTACTATATTAATTATTGAAAAACCTAGGGAACAAAATGATCAAGCTAAGAAGAGAAAAGTATCAGAATCCCAATAAAGACCATATGTCACCTATTGTGCAAATATTTCAAATAATTTATTTCCTGTAGATATCAGAGACATTTTCAAAACTGTTTTGCACCTCAATTCACCTTTCGTTTAAGGTACTGTAGAATCCATCTTGTCCACCCTTTAACAAATGTTAATCTAAAAAATGCAGTTTAAAATTTCCATTCCACACAGTGATAAGAGCAAAAAACGGAACTGAGACCGGGTGCCCAATTCGGACCTAGTGTTCAGTTGTCCTACTTGAGTGAAATCCTGCCTTGTGCATTAGTGTGCACCCTGTGCAAATGCAGCCAAGTGACAATGTTCAAAATATGCCACATAACCCTGAACTTGGTCAGCAGTGCGATAGAAAAAAGCATAAGAGGCCTGAAGCTGATGGTTTCCTGGACACCCCCAGCGTTTTCCTAGGCATGCCTGCATTTTACTTAAAATTCCCCAGATGCCTATTTCCTGTCAATCACCTTGCAAACAGCATTTGTATTGAAGAAGTTGCAGGATGGCCATGGTGCATATATATGAATGCGCAGTTGATTGATAATCAGCGGCTGTTCCCTTCGCAGCTGTGCGTTCAGGTCTGAATTGGGCCCTAGATCTTTTGCACAGAGCACATTCACAGAATTATACAATATGTACACATTGATAAAGTTGGATGTATTTTTGCCAGATCTTACTTTGCATGAAATGGGCACTTCAGGGTAGAAACTAGGTAGGGGCTATCTGATCACAGGGAACTCTTTCATCTTGTGTGGTTGTAACGGGAGTGTTATTGACATTATGTTAGAGTTTTGTGCATTTCTCAGAAGCGCATTTCAGACAAATCTCTTGTACCTATGAACTGCCATGGAACAGTTCAAAACAGGCATGAAGCAAATATGGATCCTGGGGTCACATACAGCATACAGCTCTGTTGATGGGATAACTGTCCTTCCCGGTCCAACTGCACAACGTCCTCTCCGACGCGTTTCGGATCCCAACTGGATACTTTTTCAAGGTCCTTGCAGTTCCTGGCAGTTCAATACCATCTGGTAACCACCCTTCCTTGAACCTATGCACAGTGTCACTTTATTGTGTGCTTGTTTACATTGTATCGGATAGATGTTTTTAAATAATGTTTCCTTGTATTTTTAAGATGTCGATTGTGAATTAAATATCAATACATGTTATGCGATGATATTTCCCTATTTTTTCATTTTTATGCACCATCTACTGTAATTGCTGAGGAGTAAATGCTCAGCATCATTGTGAAAATCAAGAATTACTTCAAGGGAAGGTGAAAAAGGGAAGTAATTTCCTTATAATATCTTGAGCGCTGGTTGAAGGATTTATTCACCATTGTATACCATTGTTTATTGTTGGGGGGTCTAGAAGAAAACCCCTAGAATTTGTCCTACCTAGCAGCTCATATTTGCGTACTGTGGTGAATACTACACTAATTGCACTCTGACAGTACACTGTCATAGGAATTACTTTTTATCTTTTTTTGGTGTATTTTACCTTCTTGTTATTCATTGTACTGTTCTTTAATAATCTTTTCTTGAATCATTCTCTTTAAGTTAACTAAAATCAAATTACCAGTTAACACATGTCGTCATTACTGTCTCAGGTGCATGATATGGGAGTTGTGAATGTGTTCCTGAAACACTCCCACTATCCACGCCAGCCCGAAGCGTGGCAAGCGCAGCAAGCCCCACGAGGGGATGCATTATGAGTCCTACCGACCTTTTCATACCCCCACTATCCACGTCGGCGTGGAGTTGATTTTATATAGTGTGGTGAGTGCAGCCAGCCACCGAGCACGAAGCATGGCGAGTGGACTCGGTAAACTTGACATGTATTCCGTGTCTGCTCGCCACGCTTCAGGCTCGGTGGCTTGCTGCGCTCACTACACTATAAAAAATCAACTCGACGCCGACGTGGATAGTGGGGGTATGAAAAGGTGGGTAGGACGCATAACACATCCGCTGGCCACGCTTCGAGATGTCGTGGATAGTGGAATAAACAAGGTTGACAGCTGTTACAAGGTTGACAAGTGTCATTGTCGACAGGTTTACTAGTTTTTTTTCAAATTTTTTTTGGTCTGTGTATTTTTTGGGATAATGCACCCCTATACCTATCTAAAATTTAGATTCTGTAAGGGTCTAAATTTAGATGCACCCTTGTTAGCGGTTTGCGGAGCATTTAATTGAGACGCTAAAGCGTCTAAATGAGCAGTTTGCCGATGCTGTACTTAGACGCTATAGCGTCTAAGTAGTAGACACAAAATTCAGATGCCCCCTTTGTTAGCGGTTTGTCGGGGTGTCTATTTTAGATGCCCCCTTTGTTAGCGGTGTGCCGGGCTGTCTATATCTCTGTGGAACTACAAGTGCCACAATGACCTAGTTCAAGCTGGCGCCGTGAAACTACACAAGTAAGGCAGCTACGCTGATAACGTAGCAAGCTGTCAGTGCTGAGCTGCTGTGGAGTCACTACGCTGACAGGTCATTGTGGCACACAGAGAAATAGTTCGAGCTGGTGCCGTGAAACTACGCTTTAGCGTCTAAGTACTTGACGCACCCTTTAGACGCCCCCTTTGTTAGCGGTGTGCCAGGCTATCTTTCTCTCTGTTGAACTATAAGTGCCACAATGACCTGTCTGCGCTGGGCGCCGCGGAGTCACTGCGCTGACAAGTTACTATGCTGACAATGTAGTTCAAGCTGGCGCCGTAAAACTACACAAGGAAGTAAGGCAGCCGTTGGACTACGCTGATAACGTAGCTTCAAACAAACTTAGGGAAGTGCTGCTGCCGGGAATAGCTTACATTAACTTGTAAAGCACTAGGGGGTGAATTTATGAAGCTTGGAGAAGTGTTATCTATCCCCATAAAGAACGTTATGAGCAAGGTGATAATGGTTCAGCCAATCAGCTCTTACCTGTCAATTTACATATTGTAGCTGATTGGCTGAACCATTATCACCTTGCTCATAACGTTCTTTATGGGGATAGATAACACTTCTCCAAGCTTCATAAATTCACCCCTAGGACTCTTGGTACAACTGTTCACAAGAGAAAGGAAAACCAGGTAACAGGTAAAAAGCCAGTGGTTGGAATATCTAATACAGGGATGGGGAATCTTCGACCCTCCAGCTGTTTTTGAACTACACATCCAAGCATGCCCTGAACAGTTTTAGAATGGCCAAATCACAAACTGTAGCAGGGCATGCTGGGATGTGTAGTTCAACAACAGCTGGAGGGCCGAAGGTTCCCCATCACTTATCTAATACCTTGACTCCTATGGATAGATTTACTAAAAATACCAAAGTGCATACTGAAAACTAATTTCAGGGAGATTATAGTTGGCAGGAGAATTTTGCACAGCACCCCATTGAGGGGGCGTGTCATGCTCCACCCAAAGGGCATGTCTAGTTCCATATAAGGAGAGATTGTGAAAAGAGATTGTGAACATGGCACCTAGAAGCATTAGTGTGTCCTGCTACATCTGAGAGGAATCTTTCAAAATGACTTATATCCAAATGTAGATGATCCCCAAAGCAGTTAGTACGAGCTACTGGGAAATGGCGCTGATAATTCAATGTAAATATCTGTCTCTAATTCCGTTTTTTACCCCAAAAATGTAACAGTGTAATGTGGGCTAGGTGAAATGAGGGAGATTGCTAGACTAATGAGGGAGAGAGGGAGAGAGGGAGATTGCTGCTATTTCAGGGAGTCTCCTGCAGAATGCAGGAGGGTAGGCAAGTATGCCAAAGTTATAGCTTAATTATGTAAATTATAAATCTTCTAGTTGTGGCTAATGTATATATATATATATTTTTGGTTCCACAAAAAAAACCCAGAAAACTATCTACTTATACAGTAATTGGCAAGGTGTGCACATTTAGCTTTTTTTTCTAAATGAGAAACCTTCTATTTGACCCAACACTGTAAGCTGAACTATACAACAGTTCAATTATTTTAAATTAGTCTTATATTTGTGCAGGGAATAGATGGCCATTGAATAGTATTATTGTGCATTACAAATAGTCTGTTTTATTTTATACAGCACTAATGATTTTCATTATCTCCTAAGCTGATAGAATCTATTCCAAAACCAATAATCTTTTCAAATCCACTGAGCCACAAATTACTCATTAGATATATTTTCAGAGATCATTACCTTTATCATAGTCTTCAGCTTTTCATTTCCTAAATGTTCAGAGCATTTTATAATATAGAGTATGGATTAAAGCTGTAATAGAGCAATATATTTTTCACCAGGACCAAAATAGGAGTCAAACTGAATTCCAATATTTTTTTTAAGATACTTACAAGTAATTTGTTGTATTTTTAAATTGCTGTATATCTACGCCCCTTTATGTTTAGCTGCACAATCGGTTAGGCTGTAATTTGAAAACTCTTTAAGATATGTTTTATATGTTTTATAAAAATATGCTGTTTTACCTCCTGAATACTATGGATCTAATTCAGACCTGATTGCAGAACAATTTTGTTCTCAAAATTGGTAAAACCATAGGCCTAATTCAGACTTGTTAGAAAACACAAAAAATGTATACTGACACCCAACATTAAGGGGGGTATTCAAATGTTGGTCTGTTCTTTTGTTCACGCCTATTCTCCCTTTTTTTCACAACTTTTATATGTTGTGATATTAGTTTGCTATTCAATTCTTCCCCGTCTTTTAAAAGTTGACAGTTTTTTCAACATCTTTTATTTCACAGTCATTTTCAATGGGCTTCCTATTCAAATGTTTGGTGATAAGTTGCACGCCTTTTAATAGTCATTTGAACTTGGTCAATTTCTCGTCATTTTATTCACCTGGGTGTTGGGTGATAAGAGTGTTATTTTTTTATTTTTTGGTTAAAAAATGAATGGGTTATTTAATGAGATTTCCTTTTTTATAAGGGGTTAAGGATAAACTTTAAACATCATAAAATGCAATTGAGCAGGGGTTCTCTAACTTGGTCCCCAGGACCCCACACACCTCACATTTTCCAGGTCACCCGGCAGGTGCACTCATTACTCATTGACACATTTTAAAAGATCCACAGGTGGAGCTAATTATCTTACTTGTGATTCTGTGTGGAGACCTGGAAAACATGCACCGCTAGGGGTCCTGAGAACCAAGTTTGAGAACCTTTGTAATATAGTATAGGCACTCATCCCCCTATAGAGTATAGGCACACACACCCCCATAGAGTATAGGCACACATCACCCCCATAGAGTATAGGCATACATCTGCCCATAGAGTATAGACACATCTCCCACATAGAGTGTAAGCACACCGGCAAAACGCGTATGGGTCATTGAGTCGACCACTGAAGGTCAACAGGGCTTAGGTCAACACTTGGAAAAGGTCAACATGACTAAGTTCCACAGGGTCAAAAGGTTGACACATGCATTAGGTCAACAATGGGAAGGTTGACACTCAGCACACTATTATATTCTCCCTCCATGCTCTAGTGGATGGTAGGGCATGAAATACCACCTGCCGGCACATGTCGGCTCAGAAAAAACGTGAAAAACCCATGTTGACACTTTAACTATTGACCTTCCCAATGTCGAGCTAATGCTTGTGTCGACCTAAGCCCAGTGGTTGACCCAATGCATGTCAACCTTAATAGTGTCAACCTAATGACTGTATACAGGCAATCCCCCAACTCCTTCACATACAAGTCTCCCAAGTGTGTGCGTTTGTGTCAGACAGATCATCCCTGGTGGGTCAGCTGCTACCGGCTCCCTGCACAGCGCAGTGGCTCGTTTTCTCTCCTGTGGGCGGCAGGTTGCAGCACACATCCTCTGCTCTTCATCTTCCCCAGCAGCTCCCTGAATGTGGCATCTGCCTGCTCGCACATCGGCTTTTCAGAATCACAGTGCAGGACACATTGGGGTGTAGTTGGGCAAGAGCTGTGCAATTTAAATGGCGTTTGCTGAACGGGGTGAGGGGCGCTCCTATAATGGAGACAAACTTGTATGACTGGGCAGAGGGCAGGGTAAAACAGGGTGGAACAAAAGAGGGAATAAAAAATGAATAAAATGGCATTGAGCATGTAAGGCAGTAATTCCTACTAGGGGGATTATGTTTAAGCGGCTTTAGTGGGGGCATTATGTGTGTAAATGGCAATACAGGGGACATTATGAGCATAAGTTGAACTACAGGGGGCATTGTTTTTTACTTTGTAAGTGGCACTAGTATGGGGGCATTTTTGTGTAATCAGCACTACAAGGGGCATTATGCATATAACCCACACTACATAGAGCATTAAGTGTGTATATGAATGCTGGAATCACCCGTAGAAGATACAGAAAGCTGCATCTTTTGTCATTAAACCCCTGGCAATTATTCCCTACTGTTAGAACAGTGGGGAATAATTTGTATGGGGTATTTTGTGTGTGGGACATAAAATGATGTAGTGACGAGGGACCCTATTGTTTGGCATATCAATGGCTGTACAGCCTAGTGACCCATATGTACACAACTACACAAACATAAAATACTTTTTTACTATGAAATTTTAAAATATCCAAATGGACTTAATTGCTTCAATGACATTAATAATTTAGAACATACAGTATGTCATTTTTTGCATTTAATTTATCAGATATAATTTTCTATCAATAGTATTCAATACCAAATATATTATCAGGGAACATAATAATTAATAACAATAATAATAATAATAATAATAATAATAATAATAATAATAATAATAATAAAGTGAAAATTGATCAGCATATATATTTTTTGCATTTTAATAGATGCCAAACAACTAGGGACTGTTGCTGTGAGAGATCCTCAAAATATCCACTGAAAAAATGCCAGCGTCGCTCACAGTGACTACTTTTTTTGGGGGGTGCAATACTTAACTAAACTTCGTTTAATTGACTTGGCTGTATTTGTATTTATTTGTAAAAAAAAAATTGTCGATGTGAGTGACGCTGCCATTTTTAGCGGATATTTTGAGGCTCGCTCACAGCAGTGTTGGCACTCAAAAAGTTGAAAAAAAGACTTTTATGATAAACTTATTTTAGCCCTTGCTCTTCTAATACATTCTTCCTACCACAGAAAATAAACTAGAGGTATATTTACTAAAGTGCAAGTTTTTAGAAGTGGAGATGTTGCAAATAGCAAACAATCAGGTTTTACTTATTATTTATCTAGCATTTTTTAGAATTTAATAACTAGAATCTAATCGGTTGCTTCATGCAACATCGGGGGACATTTACCAAAATGGATTCGTAGAAAAAAGGTGTATTCGTAGGGAGAAATACACCTTTTTTTTACGAATTTGTATTTTCGGGATTTACAATCCCGAAAATACAACAATTCGTAGTCCTAGGGATGGAACATTCGTATCTGTATTTACAAATACGAATGTCTACACCATCGATAGGATACGACAGGAATCACCATTCAAAAGAATGGTGGTTCCTGATTTACTAAGCAGCCGTATAAAAAATACGGCTGCTTTTGTCCACGAAAATACGGCAGAAAAATAGAACACCATTTTCCTGTCGTATTTGCGTTTTAGCCTGCACGGATCAGTCAGATCCGTGCAGGCTGCAGTGTAAAAAAAAATAAAAAAAAATAAATAAATAAAAAAACGGCTTGGGGTCCCCCCCCCCCCCCCCCACAGCCGTAACCAGCACCAGGCTGACGGAGCCTGGAGCCGGTAATTAAAAATCAGGGAACCCGACAAATAGGGGTTCCCTGATTTTTAACAACCAGCCCCCAGAGCAGGAGCCTGGGGCTGGTTCCCAAAATACGGGGGACAAAATGACTGGGGGTCCCCCGTATTTTAAGAACCAGCCCCAGGCAAAACCAACCAGCAGGGTAATGCCACAGCCGGGGGGAGACTTTTTATGCAAGTCCCCCCGGCCAAAGCATTAACCCTACCTCCCAGTCAGCCTGGCCAGGGGCCCTAGGGGAGTGGGGACCCCCCCAATAAAGGCCCCCCCCCTCCAGGACTTACCTGACCAGGCTGAAGCCTGGTACTGTCCCCGATGCCCCTGGGCGGTGGGCATCGGGCTGATTATGGTGTAAAAAAAAAGATAAAACTATTGTTTTTTACTGTGGCACTACAAGTGCCAGCAAGCTGGGACTTGGAGAACCACAAGTCCCAGCCTGCTGGGCATTAAAGGGCCCGCTGGCACTTGTAGTTCCACAGTTAAAAAAATAGTACACAAAACACACTGACACACATTTTAAATAAAAGTTTAATACACACATCACACAAACACTAATACTTACCTATCTTGATCCCGTCGGTAGGTCGCTGGCTCCGGTGTCGGCGGCTCCAGTGTCGGCGGCTCCAGGGTCGGCGGCTCCGGGGTCGGCGTCCTGTCTGAAGAAAATCCATGTTGGACCTGTGGAAGTAAATCCTACTCACCAGGTCTTCCATGGATGGTCTTCTGTCTTCTCTCTTCTTCTAATAGTATGCACATATTCAATTTGCACCCTTAAAATTACAAAAAATTGCAAAACAAATAGTCCATGTGCAGTCGCTACCACCCGATGGCTGTTGGTGGCAGGCTGATGAATTTGTATTAAGACATTTTTTTAAAATTTTGCCTCTAAAAAAATCATACACTAAAAGTAGCATTAAACATTTCTTGATATGGTTTGGTAGGCATTGCTTGGATACCTATGATATGTACTGATTTGTTATCTTACTTCTAGCATCTACATGACATGTAGTGTGTCCTGCTTCTTGTGCTCTGCCATGTCACAGCATGGTGTATTACATCACATTATGCCATATTGAGTTACGTCATAGCATACTGAGATGGGTATGGATCATAGGTTCAACAACAACGTTGACAGTCATAAGATTGACCACTGAAGGTCGACATGCATCATGGTCGACATGACTGAAAGTCGACATGGGCTTAGGTTGACAGGGACATTACTGTAGGTCAACACAAACATGCTGACTATTGACCTTCCTCTTGTTGACAGTTGAAGAGTGTAATACAACCTTCTGTCTGAAAGATGATGCTTCTCATAAACTACACTGCACTGCACATGTGTTGTTTCTGTGGCAAGGCCTGCTGATTGCCTGACAAAACCATTTAGGAAGTGTTATTCGGGATATGAATGGAAAGCTGCTTATTGTCTATTCTACATAACAAGGGAAAGGACCAAGCTCCAGCAAGTAGTGTGTATGATTAACTCTTTTGGCTTGTGAGTCGTATATTAAAAAAAAAATCTACTGGTAGTACAGGTACCAGCCATCAGTTACTGTTTACAGTTACAGTTCTCAAAGTACTGTACCGAGATGCTGTGGCAGGTTGGCTGGAATCTGTAGTATCCCACTAACATAGGTTAGACTTGATCTTACAGTATCAACTCCAGATGTATGTACAGCAAGCAATCACATTCTTGATTTGTGCATAAGAATCAAGCATGTGTCTGGTGCACTACAGTGACAGGCCATTTTTAAAGTGTTAGTACAGATGTAGAGCATCCAGTTCAGTGAAGGGGATCGTCAAAATGTCCCCGCTGGTGATCGCCGGTGGAGAGGCGCTCCATCTGACTGGAATGCATGAGTGTCTCACACGCAGGCGCATCTCAGTTTTCCGGTGGTGGGGACAGGAACCCTGCCTGTCTCCCCTTCAGGGAGATGGGCAGATTATGGGAGGTACAGGTAGACAGCGGGGACCATCTGGGAATGGCGAGGAGTCGTCAGGGTCTGACAGGTAACTTCATCGGATGGGGATGCGTCTTGTGTGCACTCAAATCCCCTTCCGGCGGCTGGCAGGGGCTGGCGGTTGGCGATCCGACCGCCAGTCCCCACTAGACAAGCTGTGCTCCATCTGTACATTACTACATATGTGAAACACCTTGTCATATACAGTAAATAAAATAAAAGGAGAGGAATTGATGCTGATTACTTGCAGGGCTGCTTAACATACTGCATGGCTTTTCACTTAACCTCGCTCTTTATTTCTATTTATTGCCATAGAGATGGCTCTTCCACCAACCACTAAAGTCACTAGCAACTTTGCTCAATATAATACTTATCAGTACACAGAGCAATGGTCATGTGAAGATGCACAGTTAATACTGTCAATTGCATTTCTTCTTGTAAACTACACTGGCCTCCTGTACAATGATAGGTTAAGGAATGTCGGCACAGAATTAAATTTCTTGTACAGTAGGTTAGATTTAGTTCTCCAGACCTATTACCATATGTCTTACTTGTTTTTGGTTCAAAATTAACTCGTTCATTCAGAGTAATACATTTACATTCAAACTACAAAGAAGAGAGTATTTCTAAATGGGGCTCTCTCACTGGATCTATTCAACCAAATTTCCTCATTGGGGACCAAATATTCTCATATGTTTTAAAATAAAACTTGTATTCACATTTTGTTTTTAATTGCTGAAGGCCAAAGTGAGTTGTGAAGGAAGATAAAGAATGTGAAGACATTGTGCTTGAAAAGCGGTTAAAATATATGTACCATCTCAGTTTGTTGTTTCAAATTATGATCTCATGTCCAAAATAGTTTTAACCACTTGAGTGGTATGCCTGGAAATCTTCCGGCGCAGCTGCGCAGCTGCAGCGGGCTGTCCTGGAAAATTTCTGGGCATAACATCAATATGAAGGTGTGCACCAGTGGTGCCTGCAGCTGTGCACCACTGGTGCATCACTTGTCTTGGCATGCCCCACAGTGCCCTCTCTCCTCTCCCTCCCCTCCTGTCGCTCTTCCTCACCTCTCCGGCGATTGTATGGCGGAGCTCCCCTAGCAAGCGGCAGGCTCGGGGATGTTTGGCACAGCTCGGGAGGACTCAGGAGTACGGGTGCCTCCCGGAATCCTCTCAAACTGCCCGAACATCCCGGAGCCTGCCACCTGTTGTGAACGGCAGTTGGGGCAGAGGCAGGGCCCTGAACCTCTGGCATACAATCACCGGAGCGAAGATGAGGGGGGGTGACAGGAGGGGGCCATGGGGGGTGGCCCTATGCTTAGTAGTGGGTTTTGCAGGAGCAGGACAAACCTGCTCTGGTAGGTTTGTCATGCCCCAGCAAAACCCACCACTCAAAGGGTTAATAATGGATCAAACAATGTTTATTGCTTATTATAAGTCTCTGATGAGTACAGTATGTACTATACATTGATTCAGCTTCTCTGTATTCCATGTTAACAACCTAGTGTTTACTGTAGATGTTTTAAGATGCCAGGACTCCGTAGTAAAGCAGTTACAAGTAGTGCAAGGCAAACTCTTTTAACTATTTTTCTCAGTATGCTGAGTTATTTTTCCAGCACACTAGACCTCAAGATTGTCTTGTTCAGTCCTAGAACTGTGGTGTAATATGATCTGATTCCACTTGTCTGGTGGATTACTGCAGTGACTGTATCAGGGGAAGTAGACAACTGTGATTTGCTATAGCCTAAGGAGTTGTTTTATCACATTAATACAGACAAATCATAAGATTTAAATTAATTGCTTTCAACCCTTGTATTGAGCGTATTGAGACTACAAAATGTGGAATTGGGATCAGACAGTTGATGTAATACAATCAGAGACAGGAACTCTTGTGTCTGCTTACAGTACATCTCTTGAACAATGTGGGCTAGATTACCATTATACAGTATCTTTATATAAGAAATTTGCATATTTTTGCCTTAACGTTTATACTCCTTTGCAATAAATGTATATGGCAGGTATTTAACACTATTTTGATCTTATAAAGGATGTGAACACAACATTTAAAAGTCATATGCAGTATACACTGCATTCACCTAGTTATGCTCCAAACTATAATTCTTTTAATTTCTAGGCATGTTAGTTCTAAAATGCTGCAAAACTATTAAATTACCAGGATGGCATACCACCACGTTTTAAATAAATAAATAAATAAATATAACACACAGTGTGTATATATATATATATATATATATATATATATATATATATATATATATATATATATATAGATAGATAGATAGATAGATAGATAGATAGATAGATAGTCGCCGACTGCACAGCATTCCGCGACTTTCTTTTGCATAAATGCAGGTTTATTGAAATCACAACGTTTCGATGCGTAACTCGCATTGTCATCAGGCAACAAGACATATACAACAAATACAAATTTATAACACTCACCACCTCCGTGCTTGTAACGGTGTCTGGCTACATTTTCCTGTACATGGGCACCCGCCAAGAAGTTATCTAAAAATGCATGCAGCAGTGGTCATGGTATAGGGTAGGGAACTGGGATGCATTGTACACTTTGCTGCCTTGATAAAGGTCCTCATGGACCGAAACGTCGGCAGGTTATTTCTTTGAACAATTAAACTGGACATTGACGCTGATAAATCGAAGTGACAGAAGTCTGGTGAGTGCTGTTTTCCCGTATGGGAGTAAGTCTGTATCCATAAAGTAATGTATATGCACTACTATTTATTTGGCACCCCAGCGGCTACCTAACATTAGAGGGTGAGAGTGCAGGTCTTGTGTTTATATATACTGTATATATTAACAAAGTCGATGATGAAACGTTGGAGTGTGGCCTAGCATCTTCACCTGAAGGAAAGAATATGGAATGAGAGTATAACCGGCTCCAGTCACTGAATGTCTTTCTGCCATTTCATCTTGGTTGTCATCTCGACACCTCAAACTTATTATTTAAAAAACAGAATCAATTATATTTCCACCAACCAATAAAAGTAGCCAACCTGATATCTCTATCACTGTATAGAATATGACCATAGGCGTGCGCAGCCCATTTTCTTAGGGGGTGCACCGGTGGAGGGGCGTGTTCAGCATGCCTTTTGGGCGTGTCCATCAATGCCTATTGGGCATCAATGCAAATAAATAAATAGAAGGTGACTTACTGTATTTATGTATATGCACTTCAGAATGAATCATTTCCCTCAACACATACTAGAAATAGGGACAGTGCGCACCGAAGGCACGCTGCAAAAATTGACCATTACACATAATGCCACACACCGTAATTCCCATTACACATAATGCCACACACCATAATGCCCATCACACATAATGCCACACGCAAAGTTATGCCCATTACACATAATGCCACCCAACATAATGACCATTACACATAATGCCATACACCATAATGCCCATCACACATGCCACACACAGTAATGCCCATTACACATTACGCCACACATCGTAATGACCATTACATGTTGTGCCTCACCGTGATGCTCATTACACGTTGCGCTTCACACTGTGATGCCCATTACGCCTCAGACCGGAATTCCCATTACATATTACACCTAACACCGTGATGCCATTACACATTCCACCACGCACCATGATGCCCATTACACATTACGCAGCACACAGTAATGCCCATTACACATTATGCCACACATCGTTATGCCTATTACATCTTGTAGAAAGATGGTATGTCAGTGCTCAAGATAAGTGTACTCAAAGGGGCTGCCTAGTTTGAGTGGTCCAAACTCAAAGGTATAATAGTGCTGGTAGTATTTAAACTCTGCGCTCACCTTTTTAAATCTGAAAATATATGTCTAACAACCTGTGGATTGTACAGTGTGTATGTAAAAAAATTTCATGGAAAAGGTGTAATCATGATAGAAATGCATTGATGCTAAGTGGGATAAGGGAGTGGGGAATGTCCTCTTGAGAGGAAAGGTCTGGTAAGTCTCAGTGTGACCCACAGGTAGGATACCACCACATTGCTCAATCGGGGAAAAAGGGTGTGAGGAGGAGGTCCTAAACCTGGGGACACAATAGTCAATATGCGGTATGGTTTGATTGACCTGTACTGTGTGCAGGGAGGGCCCTGTTCGAATGGGGGTATCAACGGATCCCCTTACTTACCATAAGTCCTGCTGGGATCACCCAGTATCATGCAAGCAACTTATGTACCTCCCTGTGTGCAGTTGGGTCAGTGAGTAACTAACGTCTGTGGTAGTTGACAGATACAGAGGGCAAAAACCAGGGTTGGATGATCTGGGTTGGGGTAAGCAGTGGCGTCCCACTTCTTACCTCTAGCCCTTGTTACTGTGGTCAGCTCAATCCTGCTGTAGTGCACAGGCGTGTGTGGATGTGCAGGTACAGCTTTCTGGTAACAGGCAGATGAAAGGAAGCCATTCACTTGGATGCCGTCCTCTTTCCCCACTGACAGCATCTCTCTGTGCTTCCGGGTGCCGTGCACATCACAGACTAGTCAGTGCGCTCCACTCACTTGGGTGAGGAGACTTCGTGGGACTACACCTCCCAGACACCTGCACGAAGTCTCCTCACCCAAGTGAGTGGAGCGCACTGACCAGTCTGTGACGTGCACTGGAGAGTGTTAGGGAGAGGGGGCAGGGGGGCCAGCACACTACCTGATCCAGGCTCCAGCCAAGGTATCTGTTGCGGATGGGCATTTCGCGGCATTAAGCCCCGCCCCCTAAATGCCCGCGAATCGCGGAACTCTCCCCCTCTGAGCGGCTGCAGCCTTTTTGTGAGGACTTGGGGCTTACTCCCATACCAGCGGTCTCCAGGAGGTGCTACAATAGTGCGGGGGAGGGGGGGGTGCCACTCATTAGGAGGTGCCTGTGCACCCCTGGCACCCCCTGTGCGCACGCCTATGAATATGACAATCAGTAATACCCCAAATAATCAATAATACTCCAAAAGTTTACTACCTAAGTGTTATCCTTGACTCTGAACTATCGTTTTTTCTCCGCATTCAATCTGCCTTAAATTCATGCTACATGCATCTAAAAAACATAATCAATATATGATCATATCTTACACAAGACACTGCTAAAACTCTAATCCGTGCTCTCATCATCTTCCACATTGATTATCGCAGTGGTCCTCTTACTGGTTTTCTCAATTACGCAATTACAGACTCTCACTACTGCAATCCACCATGAATGCAGCTGTGTGGTTAATCTACCTTGCAAGAGATTTATTGTTTGCAAAACTGCTCTGTCTGTCCCTCCATTGGTTACCTGTCTTCTTCCGTATTTAATATAAAATACTTTTACTTATACATAAGGCCATAAACCAAATGACACCAACACACCTCTATTCCCTTATCTCAAAATATCTCCCAAATTGACCTCTTTGCTCCATACAAAAATGACGTCTCTCATTCACATGCATTATTTGCTCCCTTTAAAGATTGCATGACTTTCTTTGGGCTGCTCCCTCTCTGTGAACTGCACACCCATGCACAATAAGTCTACTCTAGTCTCCAATCCTTATCACATTCCATGAAAACTCACCACTTCAATGCAAGCTTATCAAATTCCAAAACCAGCCACATATGCTTCATATACCTTTCCTTTCCTTTCCTATCCAATAACATATCCACTTTCATCCTCCAGATTTGTGGCCAAAATTGCTGGGTCACGGTATCAAACAGCCCAACAAGAACTTTCCAATCTGGCGAGCTTTATGTATTTTTTAACAGCCTAGTTATATTACTGGGCCCAAATGTGTGGGCCCAATAGCAACACCTCTTAGCAGTAATTAGTTTTGGACCCCATATTGCTCGAAATCCATCTCCTCAAATGATGAGATTCTATCTAAAATGTCTGTTCTACTTTGTCTTTTGTCTTTCAGCTCTTGATCCTGGTGTTTGGCTGGAGGTTCAGGGAAATTATTCTTGAGAATCGATTTGCAGTAGTACAAGAGTGACCATCTCATCTTCACCATCAGGTGGTTTGGCCAATTCTGGTGCACTTTTAAAATAGTGAAAGTTCTGTATCTAGCAATAGGGAAAAAAATGTTTGTACTTAAATTATAAGAGATACAATTATATAGCAATATTCTTTACAAGATAATGCAAATGTTTATATCTTAACATATTTAGTGAGACATGGGACTGATATTGTAGGCACGGCTGCCAAGAGAAATCCTGGGCCCCGGTACAACAGTGTCCCGGGGCCCCCCTGGACTGGCGAGCTACAGAAAAGAGGTGTGGCCATTAAAAGGATATAGGGGTGTGTACAACACACCATATACCCTTTACGCAACACAATAGTAGACTACTTATACTTGCCCCTTACACATTATGCTACACAGAATGAGCCAAAATTCACATGGAATGTCTTAAAATTCACATTATACCACATGGAATGACACAAAATTCAAATTATTCCACATGGATTGTGCCAAAATTCACATTATGCCACACAGATTGAGGCAAAATTCAGGGACAGTGAGAGGAATGGTGGGGATGCAGGGAGAGAGATGGCGGGGACAAAGGTGCATAGAGCAGGATGGCGGGATGCAGGGACAGAGACGGTGGTGACAAAGGGCCAGAGGGTGAGGACAGAGATGGTGGGGACGCAGGGACAGAGACAAATTAGATCTAGAAGGTCATTTCTATGTAAGGGATGGCAACAGAAATCTTGGGGTCGGTACACCAATATTACTGGGATTGAAAAATGCTCAATCCCGGGATCCCGGGATTGGCATCGCTAAAAGAAAATTGCCCCCTGTGCCCCCACACTGACTTACTTTTTCTGAGCTGCGGAGGGGGGCAGGCGGCCGCATTGCAGAGGCAGGTGTCAGGTAGACATGTGCGACATGGGAGGCCTGGCGGCGAGCAGGTTCTGGAGTAGGGTATGATGTGGGAGGACGTGGGAGGCCCAGCGGCGAGCAGGTACCGGCGTCGGGTATGATGTGGGAGGATGTGGGAGGCCCGGCGGCAAGCAGGTTCCGGCGCTGGTGGTCAGCGCTGCGGCCTGCGCAGCGTGACCTATGATCAATACATGCAGCGCAGGCGACACGCCGGGTCGGGAACAGACAGGCAGTGTCTGAGCGAGCGATACATTATGCCACACACCGCCATTTCTCTGAAACATGATGCAGCTCACCACAATGCCTATGATACTATGCTGCACACTGTAATGTCCCTGACACATTATGGCACACATTGCAATGCCCCTCACACCTAATGCATACCTGCCAACTTTGGCAGTGGAGAAAGGAATATATGTGCGTGCCAGAGGCACACGCCAAAAATTTTTGGGCGCCGTTTAGTCGCTGTGAGGGCATGGCCAGTGCTGTGTGAACTGCTGGCAATGCCCTCAGCCTCCCTGCCTGCCTGCCTAATTAGACGCATGCAGTGTCTAATTCCCGCAGAACCGTCCCAAAAAATGGGATGTCACACAAAAGTCGATACACACTGATTATGCCACACAACATTGCCCCCCACAGTAAGGCTTTTAATAAATTATAAATTACCTGCTTGTTGCCAAGGGGGTTAATGTCCGTTGCCAAGGGGGTTAATGTCCGTTGCCAAGGTGGTTAATGTCCGTTGCCAAGGGGGGTTAATGTCCGTTGCCAGGGGTTCTTGCTCGTTGCCAAGGGGGGGTTAATGTGCGTTGCCAGGGGTTCTTGCTCGTTGCCAAGGGATTAATATGCATTTCCAGGGGTTTTTGCTTGTTGCCAATGGGTTTATATTTGTTCCCAGGGGTTAATGCTCATTGCCAAGGGGGGTTAATGTCCATTTCCAGGGGTTCTTGCTCATTGCCAAGGGGGGTTTATTGTCCATTGCCAGGGGTTCTTGCTCATTGCCAAGGGGTTAATATGTGTTGCCAGGGGTTATTGGATGTTGCCAAGGGGTTAATATTTTTTGCCAGGGGTTAATGCTCGTTGCCAAGGGGGATTTCCGTTGCCAGGGGTTTTAGCTCGTTGCCAAGGGGTTAATATGTGCCCGTGTGTCCGGCCACCCGCCCATCAGCTGTAGCTGCCCCTGCTTTACCCTGCCTTCCCCTGTGCACAGAGAGACAGACGCTAGAAGTCATTTTTCACTTCCAGCGTCTCTGACAGGGAGCACAGCTCTGCAGCATTACCAGGAAGTGCAGAGCTGTGCTTCCTGTCAGACGCTAGAGGTGAACTATGACTTCTAGCGTCTGTCTCTCTGTGTGCAGGGGAAGGACAGACAGGGGAAGGCAGGGGCAGCTGTGGCTGACGGACGGGTGGCCGGACACATGGGTGGGCGGGCGGTCGGACAGGTCCTTGTCATCCCGACACACCCGCAGCCCAATAAATATTTTTTTAAAGTAAGTGTGTGTCCCCCCTGGCAGACCTGGGCCCAGGTAAAATGTACCCGCCCCCCTGCCTCTCGGCAGCCCTGATTGTAGGAGATGTACTGTAAATGCCAAAAGAACACTGTCCACTCCCACAGCACGGGCCATAACTTCTCTGTTTCTCATAATGGACCCTTGAAAATTTTTAACCACAGAACCATGTGTCACTTAATCTGCCCCTGGCTTTTGTGATCATACCTTTGTTTGGACTATATTTGTGTTTATTGGATACAAATTACACAAATTGTGCTAAAAATTGATTTAGCTGAAAATACTTTTGAAAAACTTTCTTACATGGCCTTTCATCATGGTGATGTGAGACTCTTACATGACATTAGGGGGGTGATTCTGGTTGACCCCCAAAGCTGCGAAATTTGCAGCTTTGCTAAGTCCTGCATGAACGCCCGACCCCCCCTCAAATGCCAACCATGTAAGGATTTCTACAGTGCTTGCAGACCTAAGACACCTCTCTGGTGTCTTAGATCTGTGGGTCCCTGTACAGGAAGCAGGCAGGCAGCTGACATCCACTGACTTCAGCTGCATGCCCCCCCGCACCCACATCACTGCCAAATTTCCATGGGAACACCCAGCATTTTCATGGAAACGCCCATGAACTAACCTTCTCATGCAAAACTACACACACACAATTTGATTAAGTTTCACATTTTTATAATGAGCTTGTGTGCTTTTATAGTCACATCATGTGATATGTTTTGACCAATAGGAAACCAGGAGGAAATTCATTTTATTCAATTTCAGTTATTTTTGCCCTAGGTTCTATAAGTTAATGTGTTGTTAGTTTTGCATAGGACAGCCCAACCCAAGAAACTTTTTCACTTAAAAAAAATCACCACATTGAAGTTTCATATAAAAAACCTTGTTAGTAAACCTTGATTTTAGGCAGTTCAATTGATGTTTATATTAACTCCAAAATCAACAATTAGTAAATTCACCCTTTTAGCAAAAACTGTTATAATTTAATTTTTCAATTTAGCTTATTAGAAAGCTTCATGATATATGGACATTTAATAGTTTTTATTTGGTTGATATAGTCATGTTATTTGACCCACTGTGGCTTCTGACTTAAGAAGCCACTGAAAGTAAACAACTTAATGCAAAGCATCATTTTTAGCTTTTTAGAAATAAGAAATTTGAACCATAGCACTAAATACAATCAATACAATTGATCACTGAGGGATATGTTTCTACGAAAAGATAACCTGGCTATGTTTTTTTTTCCCATTCAATGCGCTGGGATTGCAGCCAAACTGCAAAGTTAGGTCAGGTCAATATTCTGTGAAATGTATCTCTCTGAGTGATTAATTACTCAGCAGTATGGAAAGTCTCCTTGCACATAGAATTTTGACGGTATATACCTTTGTGTCTATGGGTGTCTCCAGTGGTAGCATTGTTAAAAAATATTATTCATAGAAAGTAACTCAATGACTAGAAATACTAGTAAATAAAACAGTAAATAAAACACAATGAAAATTTTATAAACATTCTTTTAGGAACATTTTGTGAAAATACTGTATGGGCATATTCCAAAATGCTGTGTTTAAATGAATTAATGCTGCAATCTTCAAAATTAAAGATAAAGAACTTGAAATGTGCTATTTAATTTTGTGATATCTTCAACCTGTGAAGATCCCGTGGTACTGTAAATCGATTGTATAATGAGAAACTTGCAGCAAAAGAATGTAAAACATACCACAAGTAGGCAAATAGTGCTGTTCTGTTACTAACTGGTAAAACATGTATTTTATAACATCCTCCAAGATGTCAGAATTAACAGTAGCATCGGTTATTTCTTATTTGTTTTTGAACCACTAAATAGAAGTTTTTGACTATAGTTTCACATTTTTAGTCTTTAGTGTGTCTCATGTGACAATACTGTTGATTAACCTACATGACGCTAAGGATAGGCAAAAGCAGGTTGCCCGGAACCCCTCCTTCCTCTTTACACATTCCTTAAATTAGGACAACAATAGCACTGGTATATAATATGATCAATAGAGCTTCCACTACATCATGCAGTTTAAGGGACAAAGCAGGGCCAGTGCACATTCCTAGTGTACCAGCCTCTTCTACCACATTTACTGTATGTGTGGACTTGAACTCTCAAACATTGCAATGGACCAGAGAGTAGCTGCCAAGAGGAAGAGACAGGAGCCTTACCATGAACTGGGAGATTGTGAGCTTAGAAAGTCCAGAACTGGTTCTATTATATTTGTGTATTTATTTATTTATTATGATATATTTAAACATTTCCTGAGCACTTTATTTGTTTGAAACAGCCTATACTGTAGAGCATATGTACTGTTAACTATTAATACTGTACTCAATACAAAAAGACCAATTTTCAGGGCTGTTACCACTCCCCCAGACTCCCGTACTTACTCCAATGTGCTGCAGAGTGGGAGATTGTCGATCAAGTTTGGAAACCCCCTTCTAAAAATCCTACATTTGCCACTGAATCTAAAGGCCCCCATACACTATGAGATTTATCTGATCTGTAAACTTGCATCTGATTTCCCTTGAACTTCCCCGGCAGCTTCCCAGGAGGCATACATTACACTTGATGTGCCATTTTTTACATCCAATTTGTGTCAGATAAATCACATATAATTTATCACATGTGATTAATCACGTGATTTATCTGACGCAATTTGGATGTGCTGAGATTTATCTGATGGGATGGCCCTAGGGAGTGGCCTGAACAGTGCTATACCTTGCAGGTATTACTGAGGATAGGAGAATGGCGGTTTATGTATATATAGTTTGGGGGGTGTCGTCACTCGTACAAAAAGACACCAAGCATGGTGCCGCGGTGGGAGACAGAAACAAATCACTCAAGTATTTATATCAGAGATGTTTGATTCGCTCTGCGCCTTAATAAAGAGGCCACCTTGCTCTGAAATGTTGACTTATACTACATGCCTGGAGTCTTTTTGTAGTGCCGCCACCCCCCCCTCGAACTATACATAGCGACAGCGCTGCTATCATCTGGAGGGAACTGTTTGTTACTGTATTATCATTTTGCTCCCATTATTGGAGTGATGCACCACGGACTAATATATATATATATATATATATATATATATTCAAAAACAAGAAGAGGTGCGCCTCATAGTGTAAAACCGTATTTATTTTAAAACACAGACAAGTGCAGGTACACAGATCAATAAAGACTTGTACCAGGCGGATAACCGCTGTGGGCTGGTTACCACAAGGTTTGACATAAAACTCCCAGGCAATAACTCCTACCACCTTCCAAGGCGCCGCTGGATCTCGAACAGACTGCCGGCTAGCCACCAAGACAAGCAGCGTATCAGCGTGTAGGCGAACGTGGATGGAGCAGGAGAAGCCGGGTGCAAGGAAAGCTGTCGTCACTAGCCCTGCCCTAATGCATTTCATATCCAAACTTCATCAGAGGGCGTGGCTAGTGACAGACAGCACACGACTTAAAAATGCACAGTGACCAATCAGATTTAACTGGGGTGCGGCAACATAATTGATCTACAATTCAGCAACATGTGCAACTTTAAAGATACATTTAAAGACACAGAATCTTTTTTTCAAAAGGTAACATAGTAGGCCGATTTGGACAATGAAAGTGACATATGTCGACATGATGTGTTACATACAAGAACATACACAGATATACAGTTCATAGTACATAGAAATAAAGGCAATTTGTTTGAGTAAATTAAACAAACAATATATTGCAGATAAAAAACATTTTGAAACGGCGTATCAAACAAAGTGCCGTGGAGACTGTATATACAGAAGGCTTTTTCAGGTAGATACAGATTCCATCATACGTGACCTAAAAAGTATATATATATATATATATATATATATATATATATATATATATATATATATATATATAAATATATATATATATATATAACAGGGTTGGATATTCCAATAAGGGCACTCACCATTAAATCATGAAAAGTTTATTCAGGGTACATTACCAATCATGCATAGTAGTCAGTCTACGTTTCGGCCACCAGGTGGCCTTTCTCAAGACAGGTCAGCTTAGACATCCACACAGCACAAGAGTCAGGATACGTATCCTGACTCTTGTGCTGTGTGGATGTCTAAGCTGACCTGTCTTGAGAAAGGCCACCTGGTGGCCGAAACGTAGACTGACTACTATGCCTGATTGGTAATGTACCCTGAATAAACTTTTCATGATTTAATGGTGAGTGCCCTTATTGGAATATCCAACCCTGTTATACATTGGGACACATTGTGTCACCTTAAAGGAGCACCGCGACTTGTTACATTGTTGGCTGGGAGTGCGGAATTACAGAATCTATATATATATATATATATATATATATATATATATATATTTATATAAAAGAGACAAAAATGGATATGAATAAAAGGACATAATACAAGTACAACAAATTGGCATAATTAGAACATTTTTAGAGCATTTTTAAAGCATCTTTAAGGCAAAAGAGAGCATAAATACAGATACAGGCACATACTGTATATAAAAGTGTCAGAGCCGACACATAAAAGATATGATGGTACTTCAACGGTTAATGAAGGGGGTGATCTCGTACCCTTCATTAAGCCCCAAAGGGGTGAGGCTATTCATGGTGAGGATCCAGTAGGTCTCGCGCCTTAGAAGCGCTCGATCCCTATCACCGCCCCTTTTGTTGGCAGGTACCAACTCCAGGGCCTTGATCTTAGTACCAGCAGGATTACAACCATGGGTGTCCTTATAGTGCCTCGGTACACTATGGTTCAAGACACCATTTTTTATGTTCTTGAGGTGTTCAAGAATCCTCACCTTCAGGGGACGTTTAGTCTTTCCGATGTAATTATAGCCACAGGGGCAAGTTAACAAGTAAACAATATAAGGAGTATTACAATTAATATATTGATTAATTCTATGTGATGTACCATCGGGTGACAAGAAAGAGGAACTTTTCTGAATATAGGGGCAAACTTTGCATCTGCCACATGCATAGCAGCCTTTTAGAGTCAGAAAGGATGATGCAATCCCCCTTTGTCTGCACTTTTTATAACGATTTCAGTATCAGATGAAAGGTTTTTTAAGGCTTCAAATTCCCTTCTGGTCAGGTTTTTATTCTTATTGTTTCTCATAATTTTAATTTTCTCAATCTCTTTCTTTACCAAATCTGAGAAAAGTTCAAGGTGGGGACCCCTAGACTCCACCGGGTAATAGACTGATTTGGGTTTGAAGTGCAGACAAAGGGGGAGGAGTCGTGGTGCTAGACCGGGAGTATTATGTGGAGGAGGCACACAGACTCCTTGGGGACTGTATATCTTACCAAAAATTAGATGCCGACCCTACCCCCAAATTTGTACTAAATCTTGAAAATCTCTTGAAAAAAGGTCTAGAGAAAAAAGTGTTATCTATGAATGAATTTAAGTACCTTTACAATCCCACCCCAAACTTGGCAACTTTCTATCATCTCCCCAAAATACATAAGGGTTTGGAGAAACCACCTGGCCGCCCAATAGTAGCTGGGGTAGGCTCCCTTACAGCACGAGTCTCTGAGTTTGTGGACTCGATTATTAAACATTATGTACCCTTATTAAACACCTATGTAAGAGACTCTACGCATATGTTGCAACTTCTCGATGCTATCTTCTGGGAAGATGGCTGGAACTGGGCATCTATTGATGTTCAGTCTCTGTACACAGCCATCCCCCATGATGGTGGTATAGAGACAGTTAGATCAGTACTTTCACGTGATGTAACAGTTTCCCCCGATACAAGGGAAGTTGTCTGTGATTGTCTCAGGTTTGTGCTTACGCACAATTACTTTGAATTTCTTGGGGACTGGTACATCCAGCTGTGGGGCACAGCGATGGGTACGATTTGTGCCCCCAGCTTGGCAAACTTGTACATGGGGGAATGGGAAAACGATCTGTTTAAAGGTACTTGGTCATCTAAAATTCATTTTTTTCATCGCTACATAGATGATATTATAATGATTTGGAAGGGTGATAAGGCTGAATTTGAACAGTTCATGTTGGAACTGAATATTAATAGTTTTAACCTTAAATTTACTTCGAATTTTCAAAGTCAAGAAATTGAATTCCTTGATCTGGTCCTCAGTGTTAAGAACTTTCCCCAGGTGCCGAAAGTGGAGACTAGAACTTTCTTTAAGAGTGTTGATAGCAACAGCTATCTTGAATATGAAAGTTGCCACTCGAAGCCCTGGAAAAATAACATTCCTTTTTCTCAGTTCCTACGCCTCCGCCGGAACTGCACCAATTTAGAAACTTTTGACGTACAGGCTGACATCTACACACAGAGGTTCAAAGAGAGGGGTTATCCCCCTAAAGTGGGCGAACTGGCACTAACAAAGGCCAGAGCATCAGTAAGAGAAGAGGTCTTGCAATATAAAGTTAAAGATAGGGATGATGAGAGATCTGATTGTCTGTTCATTACTAAATATAATGACAGTGAGAGGCAGATCTCCAACATGCTCAAAAAACATTGGCACATACTTCAATGTGACCCAGTGTTGGGGGATCACTTAGGTGAGACCCCCAAAATTGTATACACAAGAGCTAAAACCATCAGTGCCTGGACTTCCAAGAGCCAGCTCGAAGTAGTAACACCTGCCAGCAATACTGATTTTGCATCATCCTTTCTGACTCTAAAAGGCTGCTATGCATGTGGCAGATGCAAAGTTTGCCCCTATATTCAGAAAGGTTCCTCTTTCTTGTCACCCGATGGTACATCACATAGAATTAATCAATATATTAATTGTAATACTCCTTATATTGTTTACTTGTTAACTTGCCCCTGTGGCTATAATTACATCGGAAAGACTAATCGTCCCCTGAAGGTGAGGATTCTTGAACACCTCAGGAACATAAAAAATGGTGTCTTGAACCATAGTGTACCGAGGCACTATAAGGACACCCATGGTTGTAATCCTGCTGGTACTAAGATCAAGGCCCTGGAGTTGGTACCTGCCAACAAAAGGGGCGGTGATAGGGATCGAGCACTTCTAAGGCGCGAGACCTACTGGATCCTCACCATGAATAGCCTCACCCCTTTGGGGCTTAATGAAGGGTACGAGATCACCCCCTTCATTAACCGTTGAAGTACCATCATATCTTTTATGTGTCGGCTCTGACACTTTTATATACAGTATGTGCCTGTATCTGTATTTATGCTCTCTTTTGCCTTAAAGATGCTTTAAAAATGCTCTAAAAATGTTCTAATTATGCCAATTTGTTGTACTTGTATTATGTCCTTTTATTCATATCCATTTTTGTCTCTTTTATATATATATATATATATAGAGAAAGTGGGGTATCAGAGTGCGCCAATTCATTTGCATATACAACAGTATTGTTGAACAAACGGTAATTAGAAGCAAAATCTTAAAATAAATTTTTTTAATCGGAATTCTTCCAAGAGATGATACAGGCCCTGTATCATCTCTTGGAAGAATTCCGATTAAAAAATTTATTTTAAGATTTTGCTTCTAATTACCGTTTGTTCAACAATACTGTTGTATATGCAAATGAATTGGCGCACTCTGATACCCCACTTTCTCTATCTCTAAACCCTGGGTCCTGTCTAACAGGGGGCCCCTCAGAGGTGCTGCCATCTCTCTGTGAGGCGCGGTTGGGTTTTTCGATCTTATATATATATATATATATATATATATATATATATATATATATATATATATACTTTTTAGGTCACGTATGATGGAATCTGTATCTACCTGAAAAAGCCTTCTGTATATACAGTCTCCACGGCACTTTGTTTGATACGCCGTTTCAAAATGTTTTTTATCTGCAATATATTGTTTGTTTAATTTACTCAAACAAATTGCCTTTATTTCTATGTACTATGAACTGTATATCTGTGTATGTTCTTGTATGTAACACATCATGTCGACATATGTCACTTTCATTGTCCAAATCGGCCTACTATGTTACCTTTTGAAAAAAAGATTCTGTGTCTTTAAATGTATCTTTAAAGTTGCACATGTTGCTGAATTGTAGATCAATTATGTTGCCGCACCCCAGTTAAATCTGATTGGTCACTGTGCATTTTTAAGTCGTGTGCTGTCTGTCACTAGCCACGCCCTCTGATGAAGTTTGGATACGAAATGCATTAGGGCAGGGCTAGTGACGACAGCTTTCCTTGCACCCGGCTTTTCCTGCTCCATCCACGTTCGCCTACAAGCTGATACGCTGCTTGTCTTGGTGGCTAGCCGGCAGTCTGTTCGAGATCCAGCGGCGCCTTGGAAGGTGGTAGGAGTTATTGCCTGGGAGTTTTATGTCAAACCTTGTGGTAACCAGCCCACAGCGGTTATCCGCCTGGTACGAGTCTTTATTGATCTGTGTACCTGCACTTGTCTGTGTTTTAAAATAAATACGGTTTTACACTATGAGGCGCACCTCTTCTTGTTTTTGAACAGATTACCCCTTTCACTCCCGGAGTCCGGAGTGCTTCTTGGAGGTTGCTGCAGTCTCACCACAGACTTAGTGTTTTCTACAATCAGTGGACTGTCTGATTGGTTACAGCTGGTGGTTGGCTATACACTAGTGCAGGTTTACCTATACCTTTGTGCTCAAAATATATATATATTCCAGATTCTGCTGGCCTTCTCTGGAGAGACCAGATGCAGCATTGGAGTTTTTTTACCATATCCTGGATGATTGACCTACCATTCACATTATAGGTAAAAATAATTTGCGGGAGAGGAGGCCAACTGGATTATTTTTATCCATTAATCTTTTAGGCATTATATTGCCATCTTTTTAATTGCACAGTAAGAATTGGACATATTAATTAGATTTATGTTTTCCCTGATGAAGTCTCTGTGAGACGAAACGCGTTGGAAACTGTCTACTCGTTGATTTTACTCAGATAATTCTCTGAAGACCAATAAATAAGTGCTGGAAGATTCCTCTTATGTGCTTCATTGGATATGATTGTGTTATTTGGACATTTACATTATAATTGTTGGCGCCATACCACTATTGGGTAAAAGTGTTGTGGTCTGTTTGTTCCCTACCCCTCAGGGAGCATAGTGGTGAGGCTGCCTGATATCTATTAACTAAGTGTGTTAAACAGGCTATTAGCGCGATTTGGAATCTTGGGGATATATATATATATATATATATATATATATATATATATATAAAATGAGGACACTCACCGGTCTTCTTAAGCATAAACAGTTCTTTCTTTATTTAATCCATCTCACCAAGATAAAGTGCAAAGTGCATGACAGTGGCCCACATACTGTATATATATATATATATATATATATATATATATATATATATATATATATATATATATATATATATATATATATATATATATATACAGGTTGAGTATCCCGTATCCAAAATGCTCGGGACCAGGAGAATTTTGGATAACGGATTATTCCGTATTTCGGAATATTTTAATATTTCAATGATGTATTTTGAAGTATCTTGCATTAATGCTGTATAAACACATAATATACACACAAATATATTTTATTACCACATAAAATACACACAAATATATTTTAATTGTTCAAAAAACAAGGTTTCAAAACGTGAAACAAAATGTGTGTACTATCTCAGCACTGAATTTAAATGCCAAGCAATCATTGTCTTGCACATATATAGTGCCAGTTACATATCATGTCCCCAGTGATGCTGTTACAAATGTCCCCAGTGAGTTTCTAGCAAAAAAAATTTTTTTTTTCACTTTCTGGAATGTCCGTATTTCGGAATAATTCGGATAACGGATATTCGGATACGGGATACTCGACCTGTATATATATATACAAATACAGTATACAGGTGTCCATGTTCTGCCTGTCGGATGGATGCATATGCTGGATGATTTGCCTGTCGGATGGATGTATATGCCGATCGCCTCGCTTCCCGTATAGAGCTACGTCCTGCACCGTCTGTACGCTGGTATCATGTGCTCCATTAAATGTTCTGTACTGTATGTCCATTTAGGGTCTTCTTATATGAAACAAAGGTGTGCACCTGAGCTGATATAAGACTGCTCTATTTAGTGTTGACTCTTAATTTTGGTCGGGCAGGGCACCGGGGGGCGGTCCAGGCCCACCAACGTCACACTTGTTTGTGGTCCTGGGATGCCGATGACACAAAAGGGGCGTGCCTGGGCCGCAACATCATGAAAAGGGGTGGACCCGGCCTCCGCCGTCACTACAGGGGGCCGACCCCACCGAAGGTGTCTTGATGCCGTCACTACAGGGGCGAAGGTGCCGTGATGCCGGGGAAGCACCAGGCATCGCCGTCTAAGGTGGCGCTGGGCTTCCCTGTGCAAGCAGTCGGGGCAGGCACCAGGCTGTTTTAGCATTTTGCCCTTTAAAAATCGGGCAGGGCGCAGCACCCCACTAAAACAGCCTAGCGGGAACACTAAGTATTAGAACAGAACAGACAGCATAACCACAAGCAGCAGAGACCTGTGAATGTCTAATGCACAGTCACTGACACATATAATACTGTACACTACAATACGTTCTATGCTGATCATTCGGAATCTCAGAAACTATTCACCTTTCCTATAGCCCCGTCTCCTAGTACTATGTAACAGACAGTCGGCGGACCAATGAGCTGCGGGGGACGGGCCCTCTGCCACGGCCAGCCCCATCTGCATATAAAGCTGCTGCATGTGTTATTCTCTGGCTGCTAGCTAGGGATGGCCATCAGCACATCCCCCATCGATGGTTGCCATCGATGGCTTCTAGAACATAAACCATCGATGGCAATAAACCGTTCTACCTCACACCATCAATGGTTTCTGCCATCGCTTAGCTGCGCATGCGCAGAGCAACGGGACGGGTTGCTGCGGGCAGCCTGCCCGGCCGGGATCCACGCACATGCGCAGAAGAAACTTAAGCCATCAATCCAGTTTGTTTCTTTTGCGCAGGGCGGGCTGCCAGCAGGGTGGGCCGCAGCGATGCCGCTGGACGCAATGACGCTGCGCCCCCAACTTTTACCATTGGAAGCCATCCATTGATGGCATAAAACTATTTGACCTTCCACTATCGATGCCCAAAACATCAAGCACTAGGTCCCAACCATCGATGTTTTTTGGGTACATCGATAATCGATGGCCATCCCTACTGCTCGATCTTCTCACTGCAGCCTGGCTATTGGCTCCGGATCTTGCTGGCAGGGGCACTACCCCTGACACCACTGTCTGACACTTCTCACAAGCCAAAGTTTATTTACTTTTATAAGAGCAGGGGAGAAGGGGGGGGGTCCGGGCTCTGCTGCCTGTGGTGTCATTCATTCAGCAGGGGAGAGGGGGGGGGGGTGGGCTCTGCTGCCCGTGGTGTCATTCATTCAGCAGGGGAGAGGGGGGGCCTGGGCTCTGCTGCCCGTGGTGTCATTCGTCCAGCAGCAGGGGAGAGGGGGGGTCCAGGCTCTACAGCCCGTGCAGACATTTATATTCAGCAGCAGGGGAGAGGGAGAGTCCGGGCTCTACAGCCCGTGCTGTCATCAGATTGAAGCAGGGAAGAGTGTCACTGCCTCCCTCTGCCCTCTTCCCTCCCATCGCGCCTGCCCCTTCCTGTGATGCCGGCTGCTGCTACTGTCACTGAATGGGGGTTGGAGGATGGTAGACAGAGTTCTACATATATATATATATCGGATCTGAAACATCGTGGGTGCTAAAAAGCACCCACGATGGCTCAGATTCCGATATATTTTATGTTCTGCAGGTCCGACCACCTGATCCAATCTGAAGAGCACAGGAACACGCATCAGATTGGATCAGATTTAACAAACATGCAATTTTGGGCCAATTTCACCGTGCCGAAATCGGGTGAAATCGGCCCAAAATCGCATAATGTATGGGGGCCTTTATGGCCTCTGTATTTTTATCAATTGCATTAAAAAACCCTTCTAGTAATGCCATGACATGATGTGACACATAGCAAAGAGCATCTTTGCTTGTGAGTTTTTCTATAACAATGCATTGCTATGCAAATTAGATGTACAAACAGCTTCTGCTGATTAAACATATGCTGCATGTCTACAATCTGTGTGCAACTGTGGCTGCATCTGCAGTATCTCCAGTTAAATCATTTCATATACAGACACAGCAGCAGATGCACACAGAATATAGGCATGTTGCCAAAGGTGTATTTATAATGGGTACAGTGTGCATGGTGCCCCCTGCATACGAGGGGAGCCCACACTGCACATGCTGCACCCTTTTTTAAAAAACTTACTTAACGGAATCCAGCAACAGCAGCAGCAATGCAGAAATAACCAGATCAAGTCTGCTGCACCATTTTTCTGGAGATCTGAGCATGGTAGGGTCTGAGCACTCTAGTGCTTAGACTCTACTGCACACTTCTACTCCTCGCAAAGAGGAGAGGGTCTTGCCAGTGAAGACTGCATGCGGGACGTCTCTTCTCTCAAAATGCTTCTGCAAGCTGCAAGTCATTTTAATCAGCAGAAGCTGCATGTGCATATTATCCTATCACATTGCCAAAAAGGTACATTTTAATGGAAAAAGCACAAACAAACATGTTTGACAATACTGTCACTTGCAGGTTATGTCTAACATGAATTTAAGTATACAAACAATAAATGTATGTAACCAGATTTGCATATGTACCGATCTATGCTCTTTCAGTTGGATTTATTGCACCAAGAATGGGGCTGGTAGAAATTAGGGGTGTGTATCTGGCCATTTTTCTGGTTTTGATTTTGGATCTCCTTCGTTTTTGGGATCTGTATTTTTTATTTTTTTTAATCATAAAAACAGCTAAAATAACGGAATATAGATTTCTTGTTCATATAGTATTATTAACCTCAATAACATTAATTTCCTTTAATTTTCAGTCATAAAAGTAGCTGGATGACAAAGCTTAGCGACACAAGTGGGTGGCAAAAACACATGACACATCTAGGAGTTGTCAGCAATGCTGATCAACCCTGTATACTCTCTAAATAAAAAGAACTTTGTATTCCCCCTGTATACCCAATAGTTGGGGCAGAGATTCAGAGACAAACGAGGATAACGCTGGCCCTTTAACATTTTAAGAGAGTCCCACAACCCTTATAATCATCCATATTGCGTGGATCTCCATATCGTCTAATTTATTCCAGAGGTGATTATTTTCTTTCTGGAGCTTAATAATGTCATGCTGGGCTAGGTGCATGTCATGGTTTAAAGCACAAATTCTGTTCTCAGAGTTTGGGACTTTGACTGTGAGCTGCTGCATTTGCTGTGTTATTTCAGCAACTGCTTTATTAAGCAGAGGGGACATAGTAGATATAATGCTTTCCACTATATCTCTATAAGTCACAGGGGAATCCGGGTTGCGACATACCTGGGGGGATGTCACTGGCCCCATGAGGCTGGGTAGAAGGCGGGATGGATCATCATTGGGTGCCATATTGCTGTCAGCTCACTGTTTTTCATTGCATTGGGGGAGCCCTTTATGGGAGCCCCCAGGAGCCAAGAACTTCTCCATCGCTGTCTGGAGTCTAGAGTGAGGTAAGCAGGTGATCGGGAGGCTTGCAGGCCAGCCCTAATAGCTGGTGTAAGGGCCCCGGTGCAGAGCACTGCTGATCAGCATGCTCCCTGCATGAACCTTACGTCAAAATAATGGTACTTATATGTTAGTTGGGCACCCACTAAGCTATTTGCTTAGTGGGCTATTCTGCGTAGGGAAATCGCATCACATCGCATCGCATGGGCCATTTTAGTGCCATGCGATATGCGATGCAATGCAATTTTTAATGTAATTTATTCACTGCTCTGTGTGCCCCCAAGGTATCGCAACGCATCTGAATCAAAATCGCATTGCATCGCATGCGATTTTAAAGGGTGTGCGATGCCATTACATTAGGTATACAATAATGATTGTATGTCCTAAAAATAGCTTTTATGCACCCCCCCACTATCCACGCCACGCCGAAGCGTGTTGAGTGCAGCGAGCCCCTTGAGGGGTGGTTGAACGCGTCCTCCAACCTTTTCATACCCCCACTATCCACGTCGGCGTGGAGTTGATTTTATATAGTGTTGCAAATGTAGCGAGCCACCGAGCTCAAAGTGTGGCGTGTGCAGCGAGCCCCGTGAGGGGACGCGGAATACATGTAAAGTAATCCGCGTCCGCTCGCCACACTATATAAAATCAACTCCACGCCGACATGGATAGTGGGGGTATGAATAGGTCGGAGGATGCATTCGCCACACTTCGGGGTGGCATGGATAGTGGGGGCTGCCTAAACGCTCATTGTATGTCATACAATCATAATATTGTATAGTTAATGTAATGGCATGCGATTGCATGCGATTTTGCAGGAGGTGCGATGCAATCCCCCAGGGGTAAAAGAGCAGTGAATAAATTACATAGGAATATTGCATCACATCACATGCCCCTTAAACTGGCCCATGCGATGCGCTTTTCCTAAGTTACCGTACGTATGCTAATTGGGCGCCCAACTATCATATAAGTACCAAAATAATACATATTTCATATTTTTTTGTTTTATTTTCATATTTTTCATTTTCTTTTTTAAGATTCTGCACCTGTAATCCCCAAATACATGTAATATTTGACCAGTGGAGATCCAACTCTCCTACAATGCCACAAGTTTCTAATCACTCCTGCCATCGAGTATCAACTATACAGGAACTAGAGTATTGCCGTGCTAATTTAAAAAAAAAAAAAAAATATATATATATATATATATATATATATATATATATATATATATATTCTGTCTGCAGTAAAAAAAAAATAACTTTTATGGCTATCACAAATAGCCCCCAAGTAAGAATCAGGGATAAAAAAAAAAAAAAAAAAACCTGTCAATAGTGAATTAGAAATAATTTGGAAAACAGTACAGCACATCAATTTGCACCAGCAGCCTCCAATGTAGCAGAATTCCGTATACTGTATACTGTACATCTGGACAATGCCAGAAATTGACAGCAGGTGATCTCATTAACAGGCAGTGTTAGAAACAAATAAACAAAAAGAAGGAAAAGAGTATAAAGGCTCCCATCACACCTGCTCTAGCCTAGGGGCTAAGGATCAAGGACAGAGGAGCAAAGGTCCTGAATTCAATTCCATGTTGACTCCCTACAAATAAAGAATTGTGTTTCAGGTAAGCAAGTCACAATAAAGTACAGTTTTGTAAAGAACACCTTTTTTTTAAAAACATAAATTGATATTTAGTCTACAAAACAAGCACAAATGGTGGAAATGTGAATTACTTGATGCTGTCCAAAGAAAACTGAAGCAAAGGCTTAAGAAGATTACAGTTATTTAATTTAAAAATGTTACAGGCTACAGATTTATAATTTAAGAGAAATAGATTTTGATGTGTTCTAAATTGGTTTGCAATAAGTAGGGATGTGCATATCTGGATATACCCGGATTTACCTGGATCTCAAAACGAGATCTTGTTGTCTATCCGGAAGTCCAAGTGAGGCTGCGCTGGATGTCTAGGACATCACTGCCGGTCTTGTGGAGACATTCCCACCCGATATGTTGCTGTCAGAAGGTGTACTCATCTCCACCCCATTTTAGCTTCATGTGAACATTCAACCTCCATTATTACTTGCCCAGGGCCGGCACCACCACTAGGCAGCTCTAGGCATTTGCCTAGGGCGCCGGCACCTGGAGGGCGGCAGTTCGCCCCTCACCCCCAGCGAACTGTGTAAAAAAATTGCTGCCCCGGCGTCCCTGCAGTGCTGGGGTGGTCAGGGGTGTCCGTGCCGTAGGGGTACCTGAGGCACCGTCATGTGTATAAAGCTGGCTGTGGCCGGCGGGGTCCCTGTAGTGAATAGCAAATAACTAGCGCTATGCGCGCGGCGGCGCCAAAAGCGCTAGTTATTTGCTATTCACTACAGGCACCCCGCCGGCCGCAGCCAGCTTTATACACATGACGGCGCCGCAGGTACCTCTACGGCACGGACACCCCTGACCGCCCCAGCACTGCAGGGATGCCGGGGCAGCAATTTTTTATACAGGTACCACCTCCCCCGCCCCCTCCCTCCCCCCGGCACCGGGGCGCCCCCACCCCGCCTCGCCTGGGGCGCTCCGGTGCCTTGCACCGGCCCTGTACTTGCCTCATTCCGGAATTATACATCACTTACGCCCCCCATGAAGCTAAAATGGGGTGGAGATGATTACACCTTCTGACAGGAACATATCCGGTGGGAATGTCTCCACAAGACCGGCAGTGATGTCGTAGACATCCAGCACAGACTCACTTGGACTTCCGGCAGCAGGGATTCTACTTCCGGTCAGCACGGCTTTATCATATGCCCCTATGACCATGATACAAATTTCTTTTTTATCACAAATGATATGCTAAAGCTACACGGCACCTATGCTACATTTTAATATATTTTAGAACTCTAATGCTATGTTATTTAGATGAATTAAGGACATAGCGATTCACTTCCGGGAGGAGATGTAGGAATAAAAGAACAGCATCATACACTTGTCTGGTATCCTGAGGAAGAGAGGCACACTCTCGAAACATGTTGATCCAGACATAGGGGGTTATTCTAGTCCATTCTTTCTGACAAAATCCTTCTTAGATGGACAAAACCATGTGCACTGCGGGTGGGGCAGATGTAACTTGTGCAGAAAGAATTAGATTTGGGTGGGGTTTTTCTTCAAAGTGAGATCTATATTGAAGTGTAAAATCATGCAGTCAGTATTTTCCCTGCACAGAAACAAAATAACTCACCCAAATCTAATTCTCTCTGCACATGTTACATCTGCCCCCCTGCAGTGCACATGGTTTTGTCCATCTAAGAAGGATTTTGTCAGAAAGAATGAACTAGAATAAACCCCATAGTGTGATTCCAGCGGAGAGAAGTGTAGAAGGATTTCTGGCAATCAGATTTTCTTTATTGTGGGAGATATCCAGATAGAACCCTCTCTTTAGGATCACTTTGAGCACCGTCATCCTAACACCTTTCCATACCACATTTTACAGATGGAGCGGGTCTCGCTCTTGCAGGGGATGGCAGAAGATTCCCCATCCCCCATCCCCCGCCAACCACCATAAGGGGACACGCGCACAAGATGCATGCACGTTGCCTTACAACGGGGCTCCCCCCGGGTCCCTGCCGCCTCGTTGTCGGTCGCCCCGGGTCCCCGCCACCTCGCCACACCCCCCTCCCTAACCCTGTCCGTATCACTGAAGCGGAGAAACCGCTGACGGGAAACCTTTTGCTGGCGATGCGCCAGCACCAGAATCTGGCGAAGAGGCACCCCATCTGACTGAGACGTGCGTCTCAGTCAGATGGGGCGCCTCTCCACTAGATTCTGGTGCTGGCGCATCGCCAGCAAAAATGAGAGGTGCTCCATCTGTATGTATATTTTAACTTGCGTGTATTATGAATACATTTTATGAAGGAAAAGATACCTTGATGAGCGTTCATACCTGCATTTTATCGTGAGTAATGGTATGCCACAGTATTTATACGTATAAAGATACCTTGATGTGTGTTATCATACATAGTATTGTGTGAGTCTGGTACGCCAATCTATTCCACTATAGAAACAATATCTGCATTTGAATAATATATTCAGTATAAGGCTGTCCTTCACATTTGTTTTTTCTATATTCTTGATCATTTTCGGAACGGTATAGAAGGTCAACAGGAAAAAGTCAACAGAGGGTAAAGCTGATAGGTACTAAAAATCGATTGGATGAAAAGGTCACATGAAAATGGCTTACATAAGTTTTTTTTTTGGAGGGGGGTTAATTCTTTTGTTTGGTAAAATGTAACCACCATCAGTACAAATGTATATCCTTGTGGGCTCACACCATTTACCACACAGGCACCACACAGGCAAGGTGGCTTGCCTGCTGCTCTCCACACAAGTTACTATTCCCAATTGTAGTCCACATGGATAATAAATGAAGCAAATGTTTGGAAAACATGAAAAAACCTTGTGTCGACCATTTGTGTGCTTTGAACACTGTCATGTCAACCTTTTGCTCTTGCCAACCTTTTGTACATGTCGACCTCTAGAACTCTTAACCTTGGTGCCTGTTGACTAAATGCATGTCAACCACATGGTGTCAACCCATTGACTGTCTATCTAGATGCAGTAGATCTACATTTCATCCGGATACCAATTTTTGCTCTTGTCACTGTATTTCAGTTATAACTTTCTGAGTAATGGATTATCCATTTCAATCCTCTGCTCTTGACAAGTTTATTGAACTTCCATTGCCAATCCTGTATGTATGTAGTATTTTATGTTCACTGGGTTGTCATCCTAAACCTAAGCATGTGCCACAATAGTCTTTTGATGGACCTTGCTGCAAACATTCATTTGAAAAGGGAGTGGCAGTTTAAATGCAAATATGCTGAAACTGTTTCAGTGTGGATAAATGTCACAGCTTGCGACTGCGATCTCATACAGTCAAAATGCTTCTTGTGTATTGTTACCAATAGCCATGTTGTGCAACCATAGAATTGACCAGAAGGTCGAAGATCAACTGATGTGTATCTAATAGCTTCATCTTCATATACAAACAGTGAATCTGAGATGTCTTATGTGGGCCTTTTATTGCAAGTTCATGTACATGCGATATTTGCATGTTTTCACACAGCTGCTGTATAACTACTCAAGGCTGTAATGGCATATACATCCAAGGCCATTTTTTAAACAGTTTGGCTCCAGGATGTACAGTAAAAAATCCCCTTTGACATTTTAAAAGTGAAATATTTGCAAACACTACAGGTGTGTACGCCACAAAAGGAATGTGACCTTGCCACAATGGCTATGGCCTCATTTTAATCAGTGTGGCCTCGCAGGAAAAGAGAACCCTACTACCAACTACAAAAATTGTCAACCCTGAACCCTCTGATCTTTGGCTACCAGAGAAAAAAAAAATCTCTTGATTCATGCCCCTAAATTATTTTTCATTTTTTCCTCTTTTTTAGGAATGCCACTTACACATTATGTACCACGCACTAATGCCATGTACTGTATAACAATAATTGCCACTTGCACCATATTGTGCCTTGCACAGTAATGACCCTGGCACCATATTATGCCTCAGGGTTATGCATCTACCACCATATTATGATTCATATAGTTATGCCCCTGACACTATATTGTTCCTCACATTGTAATGCACATGCTCATTGCAAATTATGCTATACAATCTGCTCATTGCCAGGGGATTCACGCTGCTGCTGCTAGCTTCAGAATCTTGATCCTGAAACTCCTACCCCCTGCCTGGTTCAGAAATATGACTGCTGTTTGGACCTTTCTCCTTTCCCTGAACCTCTAGTAAATGTCTTTCCCAAAATGGCCAACTCCTCCTCTTCTCTGTGGCTGCCACCATTTTAGGAGAGACATTTTCAACAGTATTTCACGTGGATGGAATACTGTGCAAACACTGGCCAAAGTGCCTTGTTTTATTACATGGCTCACCTGGTCCTAGAAATGGCCCAGTTTGCATTTGAATTAGGCTCATATACCATTGATTGTGAATATTCCCAGATTTTGCTAACAATTTTCACTCTCTGAATCCCAATAAACTTGACAACTTTTTAGACAATACATTCTATTTAAGATTCTGATGTTATTTGGCAAACATAGCTGGTAAAAAATTTTTTTTACAACTCTGCCATTTTGTTTTGCTGTTAAGATTAAAAACCCACCATGTTGCCAAACTTCAGTGGATTATTCTGAAGTCTAAATGTATAGTACATTTTTACCCAATAAAAAAATCTTTCTGGACAAATTCTAATGAATCTCGACAAACTATTTGCTCCTGCCGTTTATAGCATTTATCAAATGAGATCTATAGTATTTCCACAATCAGGGAAATGGTTCTGAAATTTAGTAAGGAATATAACTACTCTTCCTTGTCTTACTGAGTTTTCTATTTCTGAGTTACTTAACGCTGCAATCTTTCAAATCTTGTTTCACAATGTTCTAGAAGCATTTTGATCACAGATCACAATTGTCACTGATGCATCTAGGGCATAGAGAAAATTAGATGTGGCTGTCAGTGCATTTCCTGCTAATAAAACACTTTAGGAATAAATGTATCAAACAAAACAGGTCAATAATCAGAATAATGTTCTTTATTAGCAAGCTCGTAAACATTTTTGGAAGACAATAAACAGAATAATATATACAGTATATATATATATATATATATATATATATATATATATATATATATATATATATATTTTTTTTTTTTTTAAAGGAATAGTTTTAAAAAACTAAAAATATTCTGCTTGCTATAACAACACATTTAGATTATCATATATTATATAAATTGCATCCCATATCTGAATCATTAAATCCTTCCACTGTGTTTGAATATAATTAAACAGTGCCACACATTTTGTTTACTTGGATACAAGAAGTATATTGAAATGAAACATTATGTTAAGTTTATTAAATATTGATATATGTAGGCTGTTATCTCCAGGATTATTTCATGCATGACTTATTTGTCACCAAGGCAATGAAGTTCATAAAAAAAATAATCATGCTTCTGAAACAAATTGACCCACTCTACTCTACCAACGTCAAGGACAGTAAAATTACTTACATAAATTAAATCAATGGGAACAATACAGTTGAGTATTAGATTAACTTGTTTTTTTTTACAAATATTTGTGATATTTTTTTAAATGCATAGCAACACAAAATGAAATTCTTGGTCAACAATTATTTTAGTAAACAAAAAATCAATGTGCAATAATTAAAAACTGATTTACACTATGGCACGTGTTGAAGAGTCATAGAAGTATACATTACTTATGTAAATGCAGATTCTATTACATTCCCTCAATGACCTAGGCTGCAAAAATGTCCACCTGGATACAACCACCTGGATACAAAAAAATGACAGGCCATTGGCCAATTCTCCCAGGAAATTATTATTTTCTTCCTGTTGTCAGTACATAGTGTATTTAAAGTGTATACATTGGTTTGTTTTTGCATTTAAAAATATGGCCAGCTTGATCAGGGGTCTATTTGGCTGCAGATAAAGGATGGAGATGAAGATAGCAGCCAACACATCCTGTGACATGGCAATTAGGAACTGATTGGCTGGTATTGTACTACTATCTACTTTATGTCCATCTAAAGCTTAGTAAATGGACCCCCAAGTGAGTACAATATTTCTAATGTACATGAGGATTGTAGGAACATATATCTGTATGCTTAATAATATTATTGTGCAATATTTACAGGCATAATTCAGTTTGGCATACAAATCTTAAACACTTAAAAAAATCTCATGTAGATGCCCAGGAATTGCATGCCTGTACACTAGAATATTGGTATTCTAATCCCTTATCCAAAATGCTGGGGACCAGAAGAATTCTGGGTAACGGATTATTCCGTATTTCAGAATATTTTTATATTTCAATGATGTATCTTGAGGTATCTTGCATTTATTTTGTACAAACACATGAAATACACGCAAATATATTTTATATGTGCATAATACAAAGTTTCAAAACATGAAAGTTTGTGTACTATCTCAGATACTGAATTTAAATGCCAATCAATCATTTTCTTGCACATATTTAGTACCAGTTACATATCATGTCCTTAGTAGTGCTAGTACAGATGTTCCCAGTAGTGCTTCAAGCAACAACAAAAAGTCACTTTCTGGAATGTATGGTTTTCGGAATAATTTGGATAATGGATATTCGGATAAGGGATACTCAACCTGTACAAGCAAACTACCCACCTGTGATATGGATGCACATGATAGCGAATTATGTTTCATTTACAGCAACACACAATGAATTCTGTGAAACACAACATATTTTGAGTCAAAGTTTTGCCTGTTTCTTAACATTTATTTTAAATTTCCAAAAATATATAATAACGATTTAAGTTCATTTTAGGGAAGAGTACTCGCATGGGCTGAAATGAATGGAGACAGTATGGTTTTATCTTCCTCCAAAGGTGTTGAACTGACCTATCAGGTAATACCTACCTCCTGCTGGGTAATATACTGTGGACTTCTTTACCATATACTGGATTTCCAGCCCACATGCTCATTAACAACAGAATTGTGGACCTTTCAATATTCATATTAAAACTAAATTATGCAGCCACCATTTCTCATACCAACATAATCACCATCAAGGAGCTGAGATCTTATACTACTTATTGAGGCGCAAGTGCCTTGCTTTTCCTACAGTGCCTCCAATTTCTGTCTTCACAGTTCCATCTCTCCATATCCAGCAGGTTTGAAACAGGTGAGTATCCCTGCAAAAATTGCATTCACTTTCTGTTTTAGTACTAGGCACACTAGCACCTGGAGGGTTAAATGAAACTCTTAATCTAGGATGATATTTGTGATATGTAGTGGCTCTCTAAGGAGGAAGCCACAAAACATGACATTTGCTTGTTAATACACATGATACATGAGTCATTTGGAAGGGTGGACACTTAATTCTTTCCATTTCTATTTTTATATGAATAATATGACAAATAACAAGAATACATAATATTTTATTGCTTCTAGTATCAGAAAAATTGGCAAAGTGTAATCCATAATACATTTGGTGATTTAATATACATGATAAAATGGGCCACATTGTCATCTTGTGGCCATTTTTAAATAAAATTATGGAGAGATAGTGCTTTTATACACAATATTTTAGATGTGTTTTTTTAAATGTTTATAAAATGTCACTTGCACTAGATATTGAATTGAGCATTATGAAATGCATGTATGCACGTATTAAGCGATATTTTTGATGGGTTGCACTATGTTTCCCTAGTGTTGGCAACCTCTGCTGCCAGTACAGGCAGGTCACATCCGGGTGAACCCGGATGTGGTCATCAGTGATTTCAGTCGAAGGAAGGTGCTGCATGGTGGGTCTTCCATTTGTAAGTAACACTATTTATATCACAAATGTTTTTTGTCACATTGTTGTGTTTTTTTCCTGACAAAGGACGGATGCTCGAAACGGCGTAGAACGTTAAGCACATAATAAACCCACGTTTGTTTGCTATGCAAGACCCGGAGTGATGCCTATTCTTCTGCTGCTATCTATGGATGAAACATTGCTCACCAAGGAGGGCACCTGGACAAGGTATCAAACGAGCACAAGGAGTGCCAGACACACAGTGAAAATAAATAAATATATACAAAAGAACTCAATGATATTCTAACCACTGCCGTGGAAGACAACATTATCTCCAAATACTGCAAATAGGCCCTCACTGTCACCAATCCCACCATTCCACTGTTGTACACCATCCCCAAACTACATAAGAACCACACGCACCCCACTGGGCGCCCAATCATATCCGCTAGGGGGTCCATGTATTACTCGATCTCCCAGTATTTGGACGCCTTCCTCCAACCGGTGGTCCAGGAACAGTCAGCCTACTTAAAGGATACCACCAACCTAATACTCAAATTGCAGTCTCTGTCGGCACTACCCCCTCAAAGCACACTCTGCACTATGGACGTAGTTAGCCTCTACACCAATATCCCCCATCACAGAGGCTTACATACCACTCAACGGCTTATCACTGGCAGTAGCAAATACAAATTCTACCTGCAAGTACTCGAACTCACACTGACCCGCAACTACTTCATCTTCAATGGGGCATTCTACCTGCAGCTTAAAGGCTGCGCGATGGGCAGTTGTGTGGCCCCTACCTATGCCAACACATTTATGTTCGAGGTAGAGAGGGATCTCATATTGTCCCAACCACATATCGCCCAGCATCTAGCGTTGTACCTGAGGTACATTGATGATGTCCTCCTTGTATGGACAGGACCCTCAGAGCTCCTGGCCACCACTCTCACTGAGCTTAACAGCCTTGACGACAACATTAAATTTACCTCTGATGCAGCACCAAGTCAGTGCATTATCTGGATGTTTGCATCAACATTTTGCCCAGTGGCATCACCACCACATTGTATCAGAAGCCGACTGATCGCAACAACTTGCTACAAGCATCTAGTTATCACCCCCATCCCTCAAGCGGGGACTCCCATTCTCCCAATTCTTGAGAGTGAGGCGCATCTGCAGCTCCGACACGGATGCTGCTATTAAAATGGACTTGATGATGAAGAAATTTACCCTGAGGGGCTATAATCCAGCTCAACTTCGCATAGCTAAGGAGTGTGCGATGAACACTCCCAGGAGTGACACACTGCTACCGAGGGCAAACAAAACCATCCCTGAGGGTCGCATTCCATTTATTAACACCTTTACTACGTACAGCAGTGAGATTGTGAACACAGCCAAAACATTTTGGCCCCTGGTATCTCAGGACCCTGATCTCCCCCAGCTCCGCTCTTCTACGTTGCTACCCTGCTACAAAAGGGTCGCAATCTACGCGATAACCTTGTTAAGAGTGATGTCACTGGAATGCGTAAACCTAGCAAACATTTCCTTACAAAGAAACCAGGGAATTACTGATGTGCAGGCTGCACTACCTGCCGCTTCCTCACTATCGGGAACTCATTCAAACATCCTATCTCAGGAGCTACCATCATACTCAAACAGACTTTCACTTGCAGCAGTAGGTTCGTTGTATATGCCATCCAATGCCCTTGTGGCTTACTATATGTGGGCAAGATTACCCGCACGTTCAAGGAACATATGGCGGCCTACCGTTCTTCTATCAAGCTTGCCCTGGAAGGTGCTGTATCGGACCAACCGGTCACATGCCACTTTAAAGAACACAGGCATACGCTACCATCGCTGAAATATTGGGTGCTTGAACAAGTGGCCCCGCTCAGAAGAGGAGGTGATCGGAATAAACTTTTGCTGCAAAAGGAAGCAGCTTGGATCCACAAACTTAACACTATATCACCATCGGGTCTCAATGAATATTTATCATTGAACTGTTTCTTGTGAACTCCAACCATGACATTTATTACAGCTCCTTTGATCTGATGCTAATGTTGTCTTTATTTTCCATGTATCTCTCTCTCTCTACCACTCTCTTTTCTCTCAGCTATATCAGTAATTGTATGTTTTCCCTTATCATTACGTCATTTTCATTATTTAAGTTGAACCTGCAAAGTATTGCTTTCCCCATGTACGTACAGCAAGGGAAGTGTTCATGTTCATCCAGTGCCATATAATTGCTGTTCAATTCAGGAGATCTTGATCACAGATCTCCTGAATTGAACAGCAATTATTCATGTTCACCAATTGTATATCTGTGATACCCTAAAAAAGGGCTCATTTTATTCTTGTACTTATACCTGTATATTTTATATTAAATACCAAATGTTTAAATCGTTATTGATTGTATCTTAGCGCACTCTGACACCCCCCCCTTTTTCCTATATATATATATATATATATATATATATATATATATATATATATATATATATATATATATATATATATATATATATATATATATATATATAGAGAGAGAGAGAGAGAGAGAGAGAGAGAGAGAGAGAGAGAGAGGAGAAGGGAGAGGCACTCACACGGCTTTCCAAATAAGTCAGAGACCAACAGCAAGTAAAGCTGACGTTTCGGATTTTACTCCTTTTTCAAAGCAAGAACAATTTGTACATGTAACAACACTCACCTAAAGACCTCCACTACGGAAGTCCATCCCTCATGCCGTCCTCTGTCCGGTCCCGCCAAAGCCACCCGGCTTCCTGAACGGCGTCGCGCACACCTACGTCACTCGAGGAAGCTGTTGCCAGGTAATCCAAGGACGCTCAGGGGCCCGTTGCCGAGCAACCCAGAGACGCTCTGCGGCCCGACACATGATCGCGGGTGTGTGTCACTTCCGTCACTCCTCCGTTCTGGGGCTTGGCGTTGCTAGGTAACCACCAGGACTGGGACGCTGTGGGGAAAAAGAACAAGAACATTACACAGACAGATCTACATACTGGTTACATTAAAAAATATATAATACAGGAAAGTGCAAATGGCTGTTACAGTGAAATATGAATATGAAAATATCATATACCGTAATCACAAAAATATATTAAAGGAAAGAAGTTCATTAAGGCCTCTGGGATTAATGGTATCAAGTTTATGTATCCAATATGTTTCCAACTGGAGTAACCGTTTGCCCCGGGCACCACCCCGAGGGGATTCCGGGACATGGTCAATAAGTGTGTATTTAAGAATGGCAAGGATGTGTTTTATTAAAGCAAATTGTTTTGCCACTGGTTGTTCATTTGGTTTTCCAGCAAGGGCAGCTCTTTTAGATGAATGATGACCAGCGATCCGCTCTTTAAAAGTTCTTATTGTTTTTCCCACATAGCAAAGCCCACAGGGGCATTTAATCAGGTAGACCACGTGGGTACTGCTGCATGTTAGAGGGTGTTTGATGGTAAATGTATTACCAATGTGTGGATAGCAAAAAAACTTAGGGCCTTATTTTAGTTCACTCTTTCTGACAAAATCCTTCTTAGATGGACAAAACCATGTGCACTGCAGGTGGGGCAGATGTAACTTGTGCAGATATAATTAGATTTGGGTGGGGTTTTACTTCAAAGTGAGATCTATATTGCAGTGTAAAAATAAAGCAGCCAGTATTTTCCCTTCACAGAAACAAAATAACTCACCCAAATCTAATTCTCTCTGCACATTTTACATCTGCCCCCCTGCAGTGCACATGGTTTTGTCCATCTAAGAAGGATTTTGTCAGAAAGAGTGAACCAAAATAAGGCCCTTAGTGACAGTCATGGCACTGCAAGTCACACATCCAGTGCATTTGTAACAGCCGGCTGCTCGGATACCGGTAGGCGTACGAGTAGAAATGTCAGTTCTGACAACCCAGTCTCAGATTTTTTTAATTTCTTAAAATCTTTATCCTGCTGGATTAATGGCCAAAGGGTTTTGGACATCGAATTGACTACTGGATCAGCTGAGGTATAAGAACATACCCAATTGATAATGTCTTCCTGGCTATGATTAGGTTTTTATCTTTTCTTATCAATGTGGTTTCCCTGGGTAACGCATCCACTTTGGCACTGGCTTGATTGAGAATATTGGATGAATACCCCCTCGCTTCAAATTTTTTAATCATGGAATCTAGATTTTCAGTAACCAGTTGAGCTCGTGATCCGCTTAACTCTGAGAAGTTGGGAAAATGGTAGTCCATGGGTTAGAGCTGGAGGGGTGATGGCTTTGTGCCAAAAGCAAAGTATTTCGATCAGTCTCTTTGGAAAATATGGATGTGTTGATAGCCTGCGATAAAATTTCAATACATACATCAAGGTAATTCACGGTAGTCTGGCTCGTGACATGTGTGAACTTTATAGGGCAATCCAAGGCATTCACATTTTCAATCAGGTCAATAAATTGTTGTTTGGTGCCACTCCAGAATAATAGAACATCATCTATATACCTTATGTAGAAAATAATATATTGTTACATATGTATCACAGTTAAAAAACAAAGATTGTTCCAGGGCTGCCATGTAGGTGTTAGCATATGATGGTGCCACCGGGGAACCCATGGCACAGCCAGAGCGTTGCAGAAAGAATTCTTTGTTTAACAGGAAGAAGTTTCTCTGTAGGGTAAGTGTCCTCAGTTCAATGAAGAGATCAACAGGGGACCAAGATAATCAAGGTTGTCTGTTAGAAGATTTTTAGTAGCTTCAATATATATATATGTAATAAATTGTTTTATTGTACCAAGTTGTGTTGATTGTTACTGTAACTTAGTGAAAGCTAGTGCCGTTCCAACTTTCCTACCTTTGTATATCTATTGGAGACTCAACAAACCTGTGACCAGCAGCTTCTTGACAGCTCCCTGTGGTTTATTTTACTATTGATAACTAGATTTTCTTACAGTACCTGCTTTATTACATTATATATATCAATACTATTGACAAATTCTGCTTTATTTAGCACATTTGACTGTTATCAACTTATAATGCATTCAGTGACATAACTATGCTGCCACAGACCTCTGTGGTGGCTTGGGGGAGCCAGTGCCAGTGAGGTCTGTGGGAAGCACCAAGAATAGATGAGGCCTGTGCGCAGAACCGGTGCTAGTCCCTCAGCATGCTCTGCAATACAGGTAGGTGCCCGTGTGGACAGGTGCTCTTCTTACTGCTTGGATGTCCTCAGCTGTGCTACTGCTTCAACCTACCTCATGTTTGCCTCTTCTCCTGCCAACCCCATGTCTACCCCTGCTCCTGCCCACCCCATGTGTGCTCCTGCCAACACTATGTTTGCAATTACCCAACCCATGTGTGCCCCTGTCCCTTCCCACCTCATGTGTGCCCCTGCTCATGCCCACCCCATGTGTGTCCCCCCCACCCCATGTGTGACCTTACTCCAGTCCATCTCATGTGTTCCTCTGCCTTCCCCGTGTGTGCCTCTGCTTCTGCCCACTCCATGTCTACCTTTGCTCCTGCCCATCCCACCCTATTTGTGTGCTCCTGCCCACTCCACTGACCCCACCGAATGTGTGCCACTGTCCATCCCATGTGTGCCTCAGCTCCTGACAATCCCATGTGTGCCCGTGAAATTTAAAAGTGGGAGTATGGAAAAATAAAGAACGTAGTTATGTGCGCGCTGAGGCCGCGCGCTCTCTGCAAAAATGGGTGTGACCACTACAAAGGGGGCATGTCTTTAAGTGTAGTGTACCACACCACATACCCCTTATACAAATTATACACCACACAGTGGCGTAACTATAAATTTTGCTCCCCCTGCCAAAATAGTTTCTGGCGCCCCCTCCCCCCAATGCCCCTTACTCATTACGCCACACACCATAATGCCTCTTGCACTATACACCGCACACCATAATGCCTATTACACCACACAATACAATGCCACTTACAGTATATGCCGCTTACACATTACGCCACATGCATGGGGGTAAATGGTATGAGGTGGGAGCATCACATGAAGAAATAAAATGACACCAACATGCAGAATAATAATAAACTCAGTAAAAGTAGTGCACCCAGTTATTCAGGCCACCGGGAGCCAAGCTGGGATCTAACCAGTGGGAGTAATAGGCCCTTTATGCAGTGAGCCCAAGTTCCACACATCCAGATAGTCAGCAGTTCACTAGGTATACGGTGGACACAGGTATTACCGCTAATGTAGGGGGCAGCGGAAGAGCGGCTTTACTGCCCAGTGTAGGCGGAGGGCGGGCCTGTCTGTCACCGGCGTCGGTTAGGGAGAGGGGTGACGGCAGCGCCGCCAGGAGCTTACCAGGCCGCTGGGAGCCGAAGCTTTGCGGACGGAGCCGGTAGACGGATCCCAGTTAACGGGGATGCAGAGGGTTCTTGTCTGGAGCAGCATCCCCACATTGTCTCTGACTGGGTCTTGGAACTCAGGGACCGGATCTATGAGGGACTGTAGGCTCGGGCAGTGCTCAAGTTGCAGGCCGCAACCCGCAACGACCAAGTTAATGGTCGCCCGGCTCCGAAAACCGTGCCGCTGCACTTGTCCCGGAGTAGGGGAACAAAGGCTTCAGCTGTGTATCAGCCGTTGGTCCCAGGGCCATCTTAAGAACATTAGGGGCCCCCCGGGCAAAGCAGTGCAGTGGGCATGGGTTTCGTATATAACCACCACCACACCAAATAAAAAAAATAGAGCAATACATGCTACACTACATGCTAAATTGCACTACATGCTACACTACATCCCCTTATAAGTGCACACTGCAGTACATTAACCACATCACACTGTAATCCCCAATACACATGATGGCACACACACCGTAATACACGTGATGGCACACATCGTAACGCCCAATACACATGATGACACACACCGTAACACCCAATACACGTGATGGCACACACCGTAACACCCAATACACGTGATGGCACACAACGTAACACCCAATACACATGATGGCACATTCCGTAACACCCAATACACGTGATGGCACACTCCGTAATACACAATACACATGATGGCACACACCGTAATACACAATATACATGATGGCACACTCCGTAACACACAATACACATCATGGCACTTAAGAGCCTCTTACCTACATACTCGCTGCCAGGGGTTTCATGTTTAGTTGCCAAAGAGGTGTCTTGCTCGTTGCAAAGGGGTATTATATGCATGGTTTCCCTGGGGTATTATATGCTCATTAACCAGGGAATAAAATCAAACACAGCCAGACCTACTGTTTGTAGAGGGAGGGCTTAGCCAGTGAGAACTAACAGCCACTGCTAAGCAGGCAGGCTGCACTTAGAAGTGCTTACATGCCGCACACATCCTGGACTTGACTGGCGTGACAGCACGGCTGGGGTGGGTTACAGCTGACAAGCTGTTCTCATCCAGCGCATCAGCTGCCGACAGGGGGCTGCGGGGGACGGGCTACAGCTGACATGCCGCTCTCATCCACTACTTCAGTGGCACGGCAGGGAGGGAGGGTGGCCTACAGCTGACACTCTGATTCAGCAGAGAGCGGAGTTCAGCAGCATGTCAGCAGGGGGTGGGTCTCGCCGAACTTCCGGTTTCCTGTCAATCAAGGGTCAGGAGTCAGACACCCTGTGCAGCAGGGTATGTGGCTCTTCCGCCCGTAACTCCGAACAGTGCTGCAGTTCGTGCTTCGGGGGGCTGTGTGACTAGCTAGTTTCAGTGTGCCGGGCGGGTGGCGTCACCCACACAGACCCCACTGCCGCTTGCTCCCCAAGCGGCAGCGGGGGCTGCCTTACACTAGCTACGCCACTGACACCACATTAGTTGGACCTCTTATGCTATCTAGTACTAGTTCCCCTTACACATTATGCCACATGGTATGAGGACACCAAGGACAAAGAGAGAGAGAGAGAGAGTGACAGCGGTGACACAGAGAGAATGACAGTGAAAACACAGGAACAGAGAGAGAGTGACAGTAGGGACAGAGACAGTGACATCAGGTACAGGAAGTGACAGCAGAGAGAGGGACAGCTGGGACTTAATTACAGGGAGTGTGACAGCAGGGACAGAAATAGAGTGGCAGTAGGGACAGAAAGAATGACATCAGGGACATACAGGTGAGAGAGGAAAAGGCAGCAGGGTATTATTACCTTACCTTAGAATGTGATTGGCAGTGTGGAGAAGGAGGCTGGGTTTGGCGGCTGTGCGGTGGAGGAAGCTGGGTTCAGCAACAGCAGCAGTGCAGAGGAGGTTGTGGTCTGTGTCAGTGGCTGGGTGGTGTGGAGGAGGCTCTCTTGTGGCAGATGTGGGCTGCAGAGAAATAACAGTGGCAGAGGTGTTTTTCAGTCACTTTGAGCACTGGAAAGATGTTGACACACTGACACTGACACAGACTAACACACTGATGCCAACATACAGTCAGATGCTAACATACAGACACACCGATATACTGACAAAAACTGACACACTCATGCCAACACAGAGAAGCTGACAGACACATGAACACTGACACACTAACCCTGACACACTGATGCCTACACACAAATACAATACAAATACACAAATACAACAATGCTGACACATAGATGATGACACAATGACGCCGACACACAGAAAACTGCTGATACCAACACATGGACACTGAAATATCCAGAAAGACACCCCCCCCCCCCAGCAAACCCCCTCCTCAGACAGTCAGGACCATTATACTCCCCCTCAATAGACAGCCATCAAAGAGACCATCATATCCCCAGACATGTCAGACAAATTCACCCCCTCAGCACAGCACTCCACCCCACTGGCAGACATGTCAGGCAAAGTTCATGCTGCCCTTCCCCTCCCCCCACAGGCAGATGTTTCAGACATATTCATCCCCCTCCAGCAGCGTCCCCCCTCCCCCAGGTCAGTCTTCCCCTTCAAACACAAACACACACACAATGCAGTATGCAGACAATCACCCAGACCCCCCCCCCCCCCCCCAGTAATTACTGCTGGCCGCCCCTGCCCCACTCACCTCGCTGACAGCCTGAGTAACAATGGTGCTGTTCTCCTTTCTCCCCTCAGGCTGTAACATAGCAGGATCAGCCTGAGAGGAGCTGCTCCCCCTGCCTTCCAGCAGCTGCATATCTTTGTCAGAGACTGCAGCCACAGTATAACTGAGCCAGGAGCTGCCGGGCAGATGAGGGTGTGAGCGCGGAGCAGGGGGCATAGTATAATAGAGACAGGCAGCGCTGAGTGGAGACAGCTTTCCCTTGTGGGAAAACAGTTTCTGCGCCGCTGTTTAAAAAACAAAAAACATTGCTCGAAGAAAGTCCCGGTATGTCATACCGCTGTATACCGGCCCACTTCGAGCACTGGTACAGTCTATATCTTTGGTATTTTCCCCATCCATGCCTCTATCACCTCTATCTGTTTATTTCCCCTTCCTGTGCCTTTGTTCCCTATGTCATCTCTACCTCTCACCCCCTACCCTCCATGTGTTCCTCTGCAACCCCTTTATGTGCTCCCTGTTGCTTTCACCATCTCTACCTCTGCTATCTCCTATTTTGTACCCATGCTTCCCCTCCCCTGTGTATGGTTGGTGGCTGCTATCAGAAGGTGCACAGACCAAGACCATGTACAGCACCACACAATTTGAAACATGCATGTCAGCAAAATTTCATATTGATAAAGCCCTGGGGAGGGTCAGTGTGGATGTGAGGATGGTTGTTCAGCTTCTCCCCATAAAGGCTTCCTGCCTGTCAGCTATTGAGTGTCACCAACTGTCTGACATATAGTGTAAGTGGCATAACATTGTGCAGAGTAATATGTAAGTGGCATTAACTTGTGTGGCATCTATTTTAAGTGGCATTATGGTGTGTGGCATAATGTGTAAGTGGTATTTTTGTGTTAGGCATATAGTGTAAGTGGCATTGCTGTGTGTGGCATAATGTGTAAGTGGCATTTCATTGTGTGGCATATAAGTGTCATTATGGTGTGTGGTGTAGTGTGTAAATTACATAATGGTATGTTGCATAATGCATAAGTTACTTTAAAGCGTGTGGCATCAAGTATAAGTGTCATTACATATTGTGGTATATAGTGTAAGTGGCATTATGGTATGTGACGTAATGCGGAAGTGGCTTTATGGTCTGTGGCATATAGTCTAAGTGGTTTTACGGTGCGTGGCGTAATGTGTCATTACTTTTTGTGGCATATAGTGAAAGCAGCATTATGGTGTGTTGCGTAGTGTGTAAGTGGCTTTACAGTGTGTGGTGAATTGTGTGTAAGTGACATTATGGTGTGTTGCATATAGTTTAAGGGGCATTACGGTTTGTGGCATAATGTTTAAGTGGCATTATGGTGTCTGGCATATGTTTAAGTAGCATTACAGTGTGTGGCGTATAGTGTAAGTAGCATTACTGAGTGTGTCGTAATGTGTAAGTAGCCTTATAGTGTGTGGTGTATAATGTAACTGGCACTACAGTGTGTGCCGTATAGTAAGAGTTTACTATTGGTGCAAGTGGTATTAAGGTGTGTGGGGTAAAGTGTTAGGGACATCATTTTATTGGGGGGGGGGGGCATAAAACTATTTTTGCAGGGGAATGCAAAATGTATAGGGTACTTGTGTACTATCACGGCGCCCATCGGATCGCAGACCATAAGGCATGCGATGGTAAGCGATGCGATGCAACGCGATTGGCACCCGATGGTGTACAATTTAAAATTGTATACCATTGTATATGGCATACAATGCGATGCGATGTTAAATTGTATAAGCACCCTAATGGGGGCTTACAATGTTAAATGTGTGGGGCGGCGGTACGCATCCTCCGACCTTTTCCTACCCCCACTATCCACGTCGGCGTGGAGTTGATTTTATTTAGTGTGGCGAGCGCAGCGAGCCACTGAGCCCGAAGCGTGGAGCGCAGCGAGCCCCCCGAGGGGCCTCGCATCACTTCACAGGTATTACACGTCCCCTCGCGGGGCACGCTGCGCTCACCACGCTTCGGGATCGGTGGCTTGCTGCGCTCGCCAAACTATATAAAATCAACTCCACGCTGACATGGATAGTGGGGGTATGAAAAGGTCAGAGGACGCGTACCGCCGCCCCTCGCGGGCTCGCGGCGCTCGCCACGCTTCGGGTTCACGTTCATAGTGGGGGTGGCGTGGGGGTGCATTTAACATTGTAAGCCTCCATTAGGGTGCTTATACAATTTAACATCGTATAGGGGGCTTATACAATTAAATCGCAGTGCATCGGGTGTATGTCATGCGATGCAATGCGATTAAAAGTTGTGCGACCAAATATCGTGGGCGCCATGCTAGTACACAAGTACCATTTATAGTTATGCCACTGAATACATTTATTCCAGTGTTTCAAACATGCTTCATGACTTGAGCCCGTCTCCAAGGCAGCCACACAATTACAGGCCAACCTGAGAGATTGAGGAGCCAATTTAGCTGAGTCCTTGGTGGCAAGCACTGCAGAGTGATCAAAATCTTCAACTACAGTATTAGCTGGTGGAGCAATTCTGACATTATCACTCTATGGGGCTCCTGTATAATACCATAGCTCTGCTGCTACTCAGGGTGACAAGCTGATAGCCATTGGAGGAACTATTTTTTAAACCCAACCACCTCAAAGCCATACCATGATAGGAAAAGGACCTGGGTAAAATGTGGATTTGGACTCAGTGTTAGTACTGGGAGCAGTATTACTTTCTGTCCTCTCCGGGATAATATCAGGAATTTGATTTTAAGCTTTCATAGACCTTATTAAATAGGATACCTGCAGGAGAACATTAGATGCGCTGCCTCTGTCTGGCAAGGAGAGAACATTGTGGCAAAGTGAGCCTTTGTATTATACTTTTGCTCAGTAAACTTTTTCTCTAATGGAACCCATATCCCTCGTTATTTGCAATGTTATTGTCATGTCTATTTTTATTTATAAAATTAAGTGCATTTTTTTCTGAAGGGATTCTGAATCTTCAGAAGAACCAGGTTCCACAGTACTATATAAGTTTTAATAATATGAACATTTTTAAATGAAATTGAAAGAACATCCACCAATACCCATTAAAATATGAGCTTTCATTTTGAAATTGTTGTACAGTTTAATGAAAAAAACAATTGTCTTCATATGTACGATAACATTATATTTAATTAGCTTTACATGTGAGTGGTTTAACACAATTAATTTTAAAATATATCACATTACTTTATATCTTAATGATCATGTTTCATAAACAAGATCACAAAGGTTGTTTTTTAAACAACACATGGACAGATTTAACCTTTCATCCTTATTAAAGCTGAAACATACGTATTTTCTAGTAACTTACAATGCAAATACATTTATATTAATTAAATTATAAATAAAAAGGTTTGTACAGATTTCCAACAAATAAAGGTAAAAAATAATTATGCAGTAGGTGTAAAATATAGTTCCCACGTCTGTAGTTATAAACATATATTTTACAACAAAAGTACAACAAACATAAAACTAAATTAAATATGGTACATAAACATTTGCTTTTCAAGAGGATATATAGATAGATAGATAGATAGATAGATAGATAGATAGATAGATAGATAGATAGATAGATAGATGAGCTACTGTAAATATACTGCATACTGTATTTAATACCCAACAAAACTGAAATACAATTAGGTTATATAAAGTAGAGTTGATCTGGATAGATTCCAATGGGAATTTGAGGGAGTAGGTCCACCCACTAAGCCTGTACAGGATGGGCCAGCAGTGTAAAGCAGGTTTTCCATGGTTCTACCCACTGCGCAGTAGGTACTTCCAGCCAAATGCCTCTAAAAGGGAAGCAGCCTGGGAGCATACCCCCTCCCTGCTCACTCACCCCCTAGCAGCTTCACAGGAATAGCTGACAGCAACAGAGCCTGGTAATGGGCATGCAGCTCCAATAACCCCCCCCCCCCCCCCCCCCAAAAAAAAATCCTCCTAAATGACACTGGGCATGGAATGCAGGCTTCACCCATCTGTCATGCAATCCTTGGCCATATTAGGTATGGTGACAGCTCTGAATGCAGCTCTATTCCCTCTCAGCTAGGCTACTAAACTTGGGTTACCTCTCTTTCATCTTTAGCAGATGCCCAGCAGAGTTTGTTTAACTTTTTTTTTTGTCTCCTGTGCCTGTTTACCTCTGACTCGGTGATCTCCGTGGTGACCCCTAGTGTGGTGCTCTGTACTGTATGAGCTGCTGCGGCATACTGCACAGGATGGGTATCCACTCTCACCGACTGACTGGAGCAGTGCTGAGACCCTTAGTACCCGGCTGCAATACCTGGTATTCTGGACTGGTCCCTCCCGTTTGCCTTGTGTGCCTTAATGCTTGGAGGTTACTGTGGCCCTTTTATATCTTCCTTCTACACCATCTCTACATAGTGTGTAGTGCAGAGAGCCTGGAACTGTGTGCTCCTCTCAGCTCTCCTGTTGCCTCTGGATTGTACGGTCTGTATATTCATTACAGGCTGCTCCGCCATATGTGTTTGGTGGCGTGCTAGCCGTCACCATTTACCTATTGGTCCCACTAACTAATAATCTGAGGAAGCCACTGAGAAAGGATAAGTGGAGAAACACGTAATTGAGCTTTTCCATCAATCTCTATGTGAAGAGATATTCTACTCCTCCTATTGTGCTCCATAGAAATTAAAGAATCGGCTACTGGCTAGAGAGTTCTCCTCTGGACCGCCTGTCTAACTATCTTGCCTCACCATGGGAGGCCACCACTAAAAGTGGGACAAAAACTATACAGGTGATATTGTTAAGGTCAGTAGTCCACTGCTGTGCTTTATATTAAATATTGGAGAGACTATTAGGAGATTGAGACTGTGATACACTCTATAAGAGGAACTTTGTCCAAAATTTAAGTAATAAGCTTCATATTATCCAGCCTCTGAAAAGCCTCATCTGAATTAAATATATGTACAGCAAGTCAATGAAGTGCAGATCATCAAGCGGCTTATTATTATTATTCCAGCTGGTTTTATTGATTGTGTATTGATGAATTACATATACATTTCATGAACTAGTTTTATATGTTTTTTATTCATTTTTATGTTTATTGTCTGTAATTGTGTATATTATTTTCTTTTTATTAACTGTGGTGATATTAAAAATGCACTATTAATTAGAAAAAATTTAAATAAAATAATCATGTATTTAATGAAATTATTGTGGTAATCCATTAAAGATTTCGACCGGACAGTGCTCTTTAAAAGGAGTTATACACTGAGTTCTATGGTCTCAGTGTATTATAACTCTTTTAACACATAGTATACCTATTGGTCCCCTTTGCATCAGGAGGTTCACCCCCCCCCCCCCCCCCCCTATTGTGCTATATTTTACTTGGTCACCATACTGTGAATCATGGCCACTTTTTTGCAACGACTATTACAAGTCATTGATGCCTCTACTCAAAGGCTCCTTCATAAATTGGATACAGTTCAATCAGATACACTCTCCTGCTCTTGTAATACTGAGACACGGGACAGTGAGTTTGCAGTTGCTGCGCTTATCAGTTGTGGTCTCCCTATTCCCTCAGTGTACCCCTGTGGCCTGGGACAAAAGTGTGGTGGACATCATGCCGAATGGTTATACTCCTGCACTCTCTTCAAACTCTGTAGCTCTACATTTGGTTACACTGTCACTCTCCTGTGCCCCTGAGAAAGTTGACAATGGGCTAGTAAATGTTGGGCCTACTTGTTGTTATCCCACAATACCTACAAATCCTGAAGGTGGATACTTGGATTCGCTATCCCACCTTATATTGTAACAAATCTGCTGCTGGAATTATGGGTGATGTATTTCTTAGCTGTAGTCCTTCTTCTAATCATGAGACTGTCTACAGTCTGGACTTGATCCGGTCATTGACTCTGACCAATCTGATGAACCAATGTTGCTTCATGTATGGATGCTCTTGTGTCACCGCGGTTTCCCCAAACATCCTTCCTATGCTTATGCTGGTCTATGCTGAAGGCTTTCCTGCAAACCCAGGAGTGCTTTGGGATGGGACTGTTGTTCTTTCTATATCATGTCATGATATTGAAATGTGGTTGGACTAATGTTTTCTATTTTTTTTTTGCTGAATGATTTCTCTTTTTGCGTTATCTGATTGTTGCTGTATATTGGAATATACTGTATATCCTTATATTATGATCATGAATCTTTTATATATAGAAAACCTGCTGTGTCTGTTTCTGGTGGGAGAACTGGACTTAGACTAGTTAATGATCATTAGTATATTGCCCTGGTTTATTATATGTGGTAATATCCTTTTTGGGTGGGGGGGTAAGTTAGTATAGTTAGGAGGGAATGGGGTTAGGGATACATGTATGCCTAGTTTGGGGACAGGTTATATAGAGTAGGGGGTAATGGGGAAGTTTATATGATTTATATTGCTGGGTTTATTTTTATTTTTATGCCTCACCGTGCCAAGTACTTAATCTCCTTCTATATTCCTGTGAATTTCAAGAACCCGAATGGCACCTTCGAGTATTGATGTTCTACTAGTCCTAAACAAGGGTGATTATGTCTGCAATGTTCATGCTAAATATCCGTATTTCACTACTGCCTCAATGTATATTATTGTTTTGCTACATGTTTCTCCTGTAGCATTACTTTTGGTTGTATTAGGGTATTTTTTTTCTTTTCGAAAAATAATAAAAAATTACTCAATTTAAAAAATATATGGTGCCAGCTCTTGAGCCAATCAGAGGTTTTGGCCCAGCAGCCAAAAATTTTTTAGATTGATAGATCACGCAATAAAATACCTATATTTTTCTTTCTGAGATGCATCCGAGAATAAGTTGATATGCTATGAAGCACAGTACCTATGAAACCTTACTTAGATGTGTGAAGGACTGTCTCTCACTACTCTCTGAATATGAAAATGTTAGTCCCATTGCTATGTTAAGCTCAGAAGCACGCAGCGGCGTAGCTACGTTTTGGGCGCCCCCCCGCCGTTAGGGGGGGCGCCCCCCACCGCCCATTCAACCCCCCCCAATCCCCCACAGCCTTACCTTTCGCGCTGGTACCGGCGGCTCCGTTCTTCTGCTGAGGACCACCACAAAATGGCCGCCCCAATACAGCAGACAGTTTCAGAGAACTGTGTGCTATATGGGGGCGGCCATTTTGTGGTGGTCCTCAGCAGAAGAACGGAGCCGCCGGGACCAGCGAAATAGGTAAGCCTGCGGGGGATTGGGGGGAGGTGTAACTATAGCACCACAGCCCCCGGTGCCCCCATATGCACAGCACCCCCCCACGGTGGCTGCGGTGCTATAGTTACGCCACTGGAAGCACGTACTGTATAAGGATTCTCTTATTTCTTATTAATGGTCTTGATAAGCAGCACAGCCTCCATAGCAAACACAAGGTTTAGAGTCTATATCAAGTGTTTGGTTTATCAACCATTATTATAGCATCTATGCAGTAGTCAATTTGTTGTATTCAGCCTTAGAGCATTTCTACACAGAAGCTTGTGGTTTCCTCAGAAGAGATTAATGTTATGCCTGGTGCCAATATTCAAAATGCACTATAGCCAAATACCAACCCATCAATTAGGATACAGCTGCACAATTTAAACAATGTGCTTCTTTTCAGAAATGGGACGATTTACATGCAATATACAGTCGATTAAAACAAGACCGACTTATTAAAAAATAGAATCTTCCAGATTATCAGTAACCAAATTTCGAAAATTTAAAAAGCAAAAAGAAAAGCAGAATGTATATACTGTAGATATACAATATATGATATACTAATTATTTATATTACAGTACTTCCATATACAATCAGTATCTTTAACCAGCTGCAGCAATAGTAAAGTATACAGCTGCTTTGAGCAAGAACTGGCAATTTTCTGTGACCCTTTTACCAGCTGTATGGAACACATGTTCAGACAATACCCTGCAAAACACACACAGAATTCTTCATATGAAAACGTAAAAGTATTATATGGCAATATATAAAGTATTATAAGGCAATGTATGTATCCTTTACCATTTTATATCCAAACTTTACAGAACTGTACTGCTATTTGTCTTACTTTATAATCCATCATTCAAATCAACACGTACAGTAGAGTATATGTATATAGTTATATTTATATAACTGGCAGCACTCGACAATTATAATAGCACACAGACAACAAACTTGCTGCCACTTTACAATAGTAATCAAACACTGCTGATACTGATTACACTTTTTGGTAGCAAGCAGTTTGCAGGCGGTCCCTTACTCCTATCGTGACTCCTGTGACCCTGCAGCATCCAGCATGGTAAGTTATTATCATGGGTGTAATGGTCAGTGTGGAGGATATACGGGGGGATGGGCATCTGTCCTGTAGTATGTGGGTTTGGGTCCCTTGCAAACCCCAGTTATCTGCAGGGCCACAGTGTTTGCACTAACGCTACACTTTCTCAGGCAGTCACACCCAGCACTATTACATGCCAAATAAGTTGCACTGCGCTGTTTCTATATAAAACATCAGGGCAGGGCAATGTTCTGATTCCTCAGACACGAGGGCAGAGAGTATCCATCCGACTGTATAAAAGGGAGGTCTCTCTACATAAACTTGCTGTATTTATAGCAAATTGTGTTATGTGAACAGTTACCATTATTGCTTAAATAAATATATATTGTGGGCTTTACTGCCTGGTAAAATATAAGGGGGCAGTGCGCGTTGGGTGGGGATACATCTGAATGACTGGTGGTCTGGATGCCGGCAGTCAGAACATGGACTCTGGCTTCCATTCGGATGGTATTTTTTACAAGATTCAGGTAAACATACCAACCTAACATACCTCCCTAACCCCCCCCCCCCCCCCCTCCCACTTCCCCCCAGCCTTACCCTAAAGTCACGCGTGATCCCCTTAAACTGCCAAAGATTTTTCCGGGTGACAGGATTGCATGTGATATATCGCAATATATATTCCCTGAAAGTGCTGCCATAGACTGTCCAATTCCATAGATCCTACATGCAGCACTTATGACCTAGGGGCTCTGATCCATTGTGTACAGGACTGCGAATCTAAAACCCATGCCTTTTACATACTTTCTCAGCCCAATGTGTCAGAATCCAGAGAAATCACAGTAGTATATGGCCATCTTAACTCCCCTAACCCTAGCACTGCTCACATAGCTATTCTAGGGATTGCCGCAGCTGGGATAATCAATGTTGGCATTCTGGCACCAGTCTTCTGTTGGTAGTCAGCATCATTATTGTTGCTGGTGACATCTGATCCGTGGGATGCTAAACGCATCATGTGTGTCTCAAGGTGCAGTGGTTTGGGGGGCCTGGATAGATCAGTGTACCGGGCCCCAAGATTTCTGTTGCTGGTCCTGCGTGTGGCTGCTCTGGTACATGCGCTCGGCATGTAGATGACTCCACAGGTCCCCGGCCACTCCCATAGCAAACAGATAATAACAGATGAAAGGAGGGACCAAAAGGCAGCAAAAGCAACAAGCTGCATATCGGACTTCCGCTAATATATCACATGGAGAGCAGAATCAATATTATTAAAAAAGCGGATTCTACATACAGTATATTAAATCAGTAAATATAAATTGATCACCTCTACTCAATAATGCAGGTTCATGACCAATGATCATGTTACATAGGGTCGAAAAATTGTGACCTGCAATAAAAAAATGATGGGCCCCATGTCGGTAACTCTGATCAGAATTGAATTCTGCTCCATGTAAGGCAAATCATGCGTTGCATGTGGTTTATTTATTGTGGATAAATTGTGGCAAAACTTGTGACTGCTGCTTACAATCCATCACCATTATGACAGTTGGTGGACTCCCCCTGTGCACCTTGTGGGTGACCTGGAACATGTGACCTACTGAGTGCTCTGGAAACTGCGATGTTAGATGCTCTGAAACTGAAACTGTGAAAACGACAGGGCTTCAATGGAGGTGAAATGGGGGTAAAATGTTCTTCCCAGCTAACCTAGTTTTTGTTAATATATTTTTATTTATAAGTCAAAAATACTTAGTATTGCCCTTCCATACTATTCCATTGAATTGTTAAGGACCTTTTGTCATCTATTATTTTCCATATGGTTCATCTCAGGATCAAAAATGTAAATAATAATAAAGTAAATTATTCTGGTTGTAGTTCCAAAATATACCCCTTTCACACCAAAGCAATAACCTGGGTCAGTGCTTGGTGTAAATAGGTCCCCAAGGGCAGTGCAAATAGGTAACCAGGTCATCCGATGGGTTGACATCACAATGGTTGACATCACAAGGGTCCTGGCTGATTTAAAAAGGGTCAAATGCCGGGTTGCACCCGGGTTAAAAAACCAGGATGCAACCTGGTGTTTTCTGAAGACTGTAATATAATAAAATACCTAATTTGTTTTTTTGTAATGCAATGTTGCATCACTTGAAAACATTTTAGAACATTTATGTATGTGTGCGTGTGTGTAAATTACACAATTGATATTGAAGTATATTTTTTAGCTATAGCTACAATGTACAGCTGCTAGTCATTCATTGGCCAGAAACTTAAATGTATCACTTTATAAAGCTGTAATGATCATTTTAGCACTATGCATGATTGATCCATTTTCTGATTCTGAATGTGTATAAAGATCTTTTTAATCTTAATTGCATTTAGATTTAAAAAAAAAAAAGTATTGACACAATCTGCATAGTCCTTCTAAATGACAAAGTACTGTACTTGAAAATAACCACAAATTCAGACATATAAGTGGATTCATGTATTTCATTAGTGTATCCTTTAAAGTTTCTACATTAAAGGCACTTGAAGAAGCAGTTGCACAAAATAGTTCAAAATGTTAACTGTATTGAAAATGTATAAACTCTTTTCAATGCACTTGTTTTATATTTTTGTTTATTTGAATGTAATTTAAACAATACTGTATCTATTTTTTTTTCCTTTTTTCTGAGAAGAGACAGTTAAGTTACATTCTCATCATGTTCAGCATCCTTAATGAACTCCTCGGGGAAGACAGAATATCAGTAACACAATTAACTTCCTATTCTTATGCAAATTAGGAATCTCAGAGTCCCTGATGGAAGCATGCTTTTTGGCTACAGTTAGTGAACGTAAGCTATTAAATGACACATGGAGCCTTGAGCTGAAATTTAGACTTCACTAATTTGTGCTGTGACATGTGCAAAACTACTTTTTAGAGATGTGGAACACAGTATCTATCTGCTGTATCTGTCTATAGATATTTGATGAAATCATGCTGCAAGACTGGCATCAGTCCTTTGATCATCATTTTTTAATTATTTTAAAGGAATCTAATTTACAGTATAAATAATAATAGAAATGGATTTATTTGCTGGATTTTTGGTACAGGTTGAGTATCCCCTATCCTTACATCCCGTATCCGAATTAATCCAAAAAACTTGTTTTTTTTTGGAACAATTCAAATTTGTTTTGTTCCCCCCCCCCCCAACCGTTTTTTTAGACTTACCAAGTCCCACGGCGTCGATGGCAGGCCTTCAGCATCCTCTCCGGTGCCTCCAGCGGTCCCAGGAGTGCTTTGTGCGCTTGGGAACTCGCGCAAAGCACTCCTCGGACTGCTGCAGACGGTGCTTAAGGCCTGCTGTGGACTATGGAGGACAACATGGACGCCGAGGGACCACCGGGCACCACCAGGGGACAGGTAAGTATGCCTAAAAAAATGTATTCCAAAAAACTGATAATTCCCTTACCCGGAATGCTCGTGGTCCCGAGCATTTCGGATAAGGGATACTCAACCTGTATTACATATCTGTGTGTAATAAATCATGCTCCAAGATTAGCATCTGTTGCTAAATCATCAGCTTTTTTACATATTTGTTTTTAAATTAACAACAATGTTATTATTGAGGAAAATAAAATGAAGTACATTTATTGTAAAATCCTTAGTTTTGTATGCTTAGTTACAGTATGTATTTATAACAAACTAAACAGCAAGTCATATTAGTTATTTATTTAATATTTAATATGAAAACTTAAATGTAACTTTTATGAAATCTTCAAGTAAAGGCTCATACACACTACTAGATTTACAATTCAAAAGACTTTGCCAATATCTTTGATAGATATATATTTCACCAAAGCAGTGCGTACACACTGAACTATTTTCCTCAAAGAGCTAGAGATTTTCAGGAGGCAAAAGACTTTGCTGAAAATCTTTCATTATAAGGCTAGTTACATAATGGACTGGGTTTGAATTCCAAGGGTGGGAGCAGGGGCCATTTTATTCAGTGCATTCCTGTTCTTGGTGCCTGATTCAGAACTGATTGCTGGGCTGCGTATGTTCGGAGCCCAGCGAACAGGTAAACTCCACTATGCGCCGCCTTGAGTGGGCAAAATCCCACCCATGTGCACGGCAAACATTTTATTTGCAGCCGTGCACGTAGGGAGAAAGCCATTCACTTGCGCCAGAAAAGTATATGTTATGCCATAACAAAATATACATTGGGGGGGCAGTGGCTGCAATAACATATACATTGCTGGCCTGCGAAAAATTTAAGGCATGGCTTTATGGGACAGGGGACTATGCACACTGTAATGTCCATTATACATTATACCACATACCGAAATGCCCATTACACAATATGCCACACACCGTAATGCCCATTACACACTATGCCACACACCATTCAGGCTTCGTGCCAGGGGTAACATGCTCCATGCCACGGGTAACATGCACAGTGCCAGGGGGAAGTTACTGTGTGCCCTGCACTGTGCGGAAAAGAAGACAGCTGGACAGAGAGGTAGGAAACCCGACTGTCTTAGGGCAGGTCTATCTGTCCATGGCATGGCTATTTAAATGATGCTCCGGCTCACGACTTGCGAGCCAATTGAAAGTTGCAGCCCGACAGCCAAGCAGGCATCAGTGGCTCTTGATTGGCTGCCCTGCCCCAAGTTTCGATTGGCTCACAAGTCGTGAGCTGGTGCATCATTTAAATTAGCAACGCCACGGATGGATGGACCTGCTCTGAGATAGCCAGTTTTCCCAATGCTCTGTCCGGCTGTCTCCTTTAGCGATGTAGCCAGGGACAGACAGCGGGGCAAAGTGAATGGACGGAATGCAGTTCCACCCCATTCTGGCTCACTTTAACCCCTGGTGGCCATTGGTGCCAATATATACATTGCTGGCTTGTGCCAGCAATATATATATATATATATATATATATATATATATATATATATATTTCTGGCTAATAAATAAATAAAAATTGGTGTGCAGTGGTGCCAGTAATATATACATTGCTGGCCCATGCCAGCAATGTGTATATTACTGGCTAATAAATAATCATCGGTGCCCAGTGATACCAATCATATATACATTGCTGGCCTGTGCCAGCAATGTATATATTACTGGCTAATAGAAATATCATTGGTGCCCAATGTTACCAATAATATATACATTGCTGGTATGTGCCAGCAATGTATACATTACTGGCTTAAAAAAAAAACATTGGTGGCCAGGGTATGCTCCGTGTTGAGCAGGCGGGGGCAGGATGAGCAGACCGGTAGGGGCAGAGCGCACTGGCCGGGCAGGGAAGCAAGACTGATGGACGAACTGGAACAAGCGGTGACAGAGGGACAGTACGCGGTGAGCAGCAGTGAGTATGTGATGCTGCAGGCGGGGAGGGGGGTGGCAGGGGAGGGAGTTGGTGGTCAACTGGGCTGAAAGCCTCTCATCTTTCAGCCCGGCTGCTGTACACATTCAGCAATGATGGCTCAAATATGAGCCATCATCGCTACATCTGCTGGTAAAACCAGCAGACGGCCCACTTTGCTGGCGATGATATGGGAGCGCGCATCATTGCTAGTCAGGGATCGCTGGCCCATGCACACTAAATGATTTTCAGCTGAAAATCAGTCAAAATGGCTGTTTTGACCGATTTTTGCCTTAAGTGTTACTACATTATGAAAAGGTATGACCTTAAAAGAGTCCATTGTTTAATTTTTAAAGATGGTAAGCCCACCTACTTAATAGACAGCAAAATAATCACAATTATTCTCTCATCGAAAACAAGGTTAAGACTGTTCCTAATTGGTTGTCTGCATATTAGCAAGAGAACCAATGTGTACATTTCATGGTATCCATATGATAGTGCACAGGTTCTCAAAGTCGGTACTCAGGACCCCACACAAAGCCTGTTTTGCAGGTCTCCTTACATAATCAAGTGAAATAATTAGCTCCACCTGTGGATCTTTTAAAATGTGTCAGTCAGAAACGAGTGCACCTGTCAGATGACCTGGAAAATGTGAACATGAAATGTGAACGTGTGGGGTCCTGAGGACCGAGATAGAGAACCCCTGTGATAGTGTCTATGTTGACAGTCAAGAGGTCGACCATATGACCATATGATGGACAAGCATTAGGATAACAGGGACAAAAGGTCAGAGCACACATATATATATATATATATATATATATATATATATATATATATATATATATATATATATATATATATATATGGGGGATTTGGGACCTTGGTGGCTAACTGACAACCAAATGGAAACAGGACGGAGGCACGTGGATACATATTCATCAGGGATAACTGAAGTATTTTTGACTGGAACTGAGAGACGAGGAGATCGGGCCCTTGAGGCTAAGGCACCACTAGGACTCAAATTAAATCTTGTATGATATCCAGGGGCTTTCGGATAGCCATCTGTAGCATCCAACTGAATTTTTCTCAGAGGTAAGACATGGCAGGATGAAACAGGATTTTCAAGGAAAGGGGTAGAGTCATAATCATCATCATACTCGGAATCAGAATCCATGTCTAGAGTTAAGACCTTTTTACTCTGGTTGGAAGTTTCTGAAGATTCGCTAGGACAAGGTAGCGTAGAAGGTTCCACTTGAGGATGAGACAGAGAGAGCGTAACAATTCTCAAGTCCTTGGATACAGGCTTTGGTGGACTGGAATTTTCCACAGAGGACTCTAGAAATAGTGTAGAATTTGAAGACGATGAGTACTGGCAAGGAAAAGACTGAGGATTTGCAAACTTAGAAGAATCTTTAGGAGCAGGGAACAGAGCTGTAGATTTCATTTTTATATCTATAGACTGAGACTTTGGCGATGACTGTGAACCAGACTGTTTTCTGGCAGCTCGAAAATTTTTGACATACTGGTCAAGAATAACTTGATCTTGTTCAGGAAGTTCTATCTTGGAGGACTGAGGACTATAAATCTTAGAGGAATCTTTGGAAGCAGGAGACAAGGCTAAGTAATTAATGTCCATAAATTGAGACTTTTGGGAAGACTTTGAACCAGTTCGTTTTGTGGCAAACTCTTGTTGAACTAATTTTAGAAATGCAGGAAGATCATTCAAGATGGGATCGTTGGTTTCTATAAAGGGATTAGCCCAAACCAAGGCTTTGCCTCTGAAAAAACGAAAGAGATGTCGGACTGCATTACTTGGAGTGATATTTGTTGATGGATTGGACTCCATTTCAGAGAGGAGATGATGGGCGATCATGCGTAGTTGTGCTACATCATCATCAAAGTAATGAGTCTCTGGAGTGTCAACTGTTTGTTCAACAGAATAGGAGACAATAGAAGACTGGCTGGAATTATCAGGACCAGGCAAGTTTGCAAGAATCTCTGGGCAGAAGGATGGTATAGACTTGGACGTAGACAAACTCGGACCGGCTGGAACCGGAGGACATCTGGTGGAACTTAAACCGGCTAGGACCGGCAGGGACTTGACGATACTTGAACCGACTGGGACCGGCATGGACTCTGGACAGACGGTTGAGACCGGAGAAGGTCTAGAGATGTCAGAATCGTCTGGAACCGAATGAGCCTCCTGATTGATGGCTGGAACCGGATCATCAATTGAGGTACTTGAACCGGATGGGACCGGAGTGGACTCTGGACTGACGGTTAAGACCGGATGAGGTCCAGAGGTGTCGGAATCATTTGGAACCGAATGAGCCTCCTGACTGATGGCTGGAACTGGATCATCAATGGAGGTACTTGAACTGGATGGGACCGGAGTGGACTCTGGACTGACGGTTAAGACCAGATGAGGTCCAGAGGTGACGGAATCGTCTGGAACCGAATGAGCCTTCTGACTGACGGCTGGAACCGGATCATCAATGGAGGTACTTGAACCGGCTGGGGCCGGAGTGGACTCTGGACTGACGGATGAGACCGGATGAGGTCCAGAGTTGTCAGAATCGTCTGGAACCGAATGAGCCTCCTGACTGATGGCTGGAACCGGATCATCAATGGAGGTACATGAACCGGATGGGACCGGAGTGGACTCTGGACTGACGGTTAAGACCGGATGAGGTCCAGAGGTGTCGGAATCATCTGGAACCGAATGAGCCTCCTGACTGACGGCTGGAACTGAATCATCAATGGAGGTACTTGAACCAGATGGGACCGGAGTGGACTCTGGACTGACGGTTAAGACCAGATGAGGTCCAGAGGTGATGGAATCGTCTGGAACCGAATGAGCCTCCTGACTGACGGCTGGAACCGGATCATCAATGGAGGTACTTGAACCGGCTGGGGCCGGAGTGGACTCTGGACTGACGGATGAGACCGGATGAGGTCCAGAGTTGTCAGAATTGGCTGGAACCGAATGAGTCTCCTGACTGATGGCTGGAACCGGATCATCAATGGAGGTACTTGAACCGGATGGGACCGGAGTGGACTCTGGACTGACGGTTAAGACCGGATGAGGTCCAGAGGTGTCGGAATCATCTGGAACCGAATGAGCCTCCTGACTGATGGCTGGAACCGGATCATCAATGGAGGTACTTGAACCAGCTGGGACCGGAGTGGACACAGGACTGCGGACCCCCTCTTGGGGCTGAAAGCTGTGGACCCCCTCTTGGGGCTGAAAGCTGCAGACCCCCTCTTGGGGCTGAAAGCTGCGGACACCCTCCTGGGGCTGAAGGCTGCGAACCCCCTCTTGGGGCTGAAGGCTGCGGACCCCCTCTTGGGGCTCTGGACCCCCACTCAGGGCTGTAGATGGAAGACCCCCACTCAGGGCTGTAGACCGAAGACCCCCACTCAGGGCTGTAGACCAAAGACCCCTACCTGGGGCTGAAGATGGAAGACCCCTACCTGGGGCTGAAGATGGAAGACCCCTACCTGGGGCTGAAGATGGAAGACCCCTACCTCTGGCTGAAGACGGAAGACCCCTGCCTGGGGCTGAAGACGGAAGACAGCTACCTGGGGCTGAAGACGGAAGACCCCTACCTGGGGCTGAAGACGGAAGACCCCTACCTGGGGCTGAAGACGGAAAACCCCTACCTGGGGCTACGTGAAGCTGAAGACTGGATGTGGTCAGAGTCACTTTGTTCTTGGGCTTGCGAAGGGAACAATTCTCAATGACGTGGTCTGGATTACCACAGTAGAAACATAAACGGAGAGACCTGCATCTTTGGCGTTCAGATTCTGAAAGCTGGGACCTCCACTTGCCCTGGACAGGAATTTCGCTCTGAAGGTTGGAAGGCCTTTTAGATTTCACAGGCACTGTAACTGAGGCTCCTTTCACTTTGGAACTGTAACTGATGGGCTTCACAACCTCAGGAGTGTAACTGAGTAACGTAGTAATTATGGGAATTTTTTTTACCAAGAGTTCTTGTAGCTAGATAAGTGAGTGGTGGTAGGTTCCCATTGGTATTGCTGTCAGATTTTGCATAGCCATTTTGCATAGCCACTTTAAAGTCACTAGCCAAGTCCAGGGGCTTTTGCATACTGTCACGACTAGAGATTTGGGACCCGGGAGTGACCTTGGTGGCTAACTGACAACCAAATGGAAACAGGACGAAGGCACGTGGATACAAATGGGTAATGTTTATTGAATAGAATGAAAACTGGTACAGGAGACAATTGAAAATTTGTAATAGTCTTTGGGAAGCTGGAACCCGGTAACAGTTACTGGGAAGCACGGAGTAGGACCACTGGGGCAAAGGTGCCAGAAGCACGGAGTAGGACCACTGTAGCGCAGGTGCCGGAAGCACGGAGTGCAGCACTAAAGGTGGTCGTGGGTGCAGGTACTGAGGCACGCAGAGGCAGGTGGTCACAAGTGCAGGCAACTCGGAAGCACAGGTGCAGGCAACTCGGAAGCACAGGTGCAGGTGGTCACAGGTGCAGGAACTGTAGCACGCAGGTGCAGGATGCAGACGGAGCACAGATGCAGGATGCAGACGGAGCACAGGTGCAGGATGCAGACGGAGCACAGGTGCAGGATGCAGATGGAAGCTGGGGATACCAGCAGTACAGGATAGCTGGAAGCTGGGGATACCAGCAGTTCAGGATAGCTGGAAGATGGGGATACCAGCAGTGCAGGATAGCAGGAAGCTGGGGATACCAGCAGTGCAGGATAGCTGGAAGCTGGGGATACCAGCAGAGCAGGATAGCTGGAAGCTGGGGATACCAGCAGTACAGGATAGCTGGATGCAAATGCTGGGTAACAGGAACACCACAGAGCTTAAGCAGGAGAACAGGCTGAAGCTTCCTCCCAAGGGATTGACATCAATGCAAAAGCCCAGTGTTCATGCTGGGCTGGGAGGATAACCCCTCAGAGCAGCACTGATTGGGCAGCTGGGTGATTAGAAATGGCCACACCTGTTCACAGTCTCTGGATGAGGCAAACAGGGAACTAGCATGACTCTTCTCCACTGGTAACTACAGAACTCACCCAGGTGCTCATTACTAGCAAAGACTCAGATCTTGCTACAGCAGGCTGAGATACAAGACTGACAGGCAGATAAGACAGGACAAACACAAAGAGTTCTGGCAGGATTGTGACATATATATATACTGTATATATACACTGTATACCGTGTCTCCTGTTTGGGATGGATGCCAGGTTAGTTGTCTGATGGACTTGAAAAATGGCTGTACTATATCCTGATGATGGTCCACTTGGGACCGAAACGTAACGTCACGTCGATGGTATGTCAGCTTATATTTGCTAATATGGAATAAAATCCAGTTGAAATTTTACTACATTGGTGAGTGCCCTTTCCTTCTACCTTATACCTTGATGTTTGATCATCTGTGGGAGCACCCCCCCCCCAATAAGGGGTGTTTACTTGAGTGCGGACTTTTACAATATTTGTACTGTATATATATATATACAGATGGGTCACTGTCCATCTTTGCAGGGGATGGCGCTGGCGTCGCCAGCCGCCATCCCCCGCCAGCGCCATGGCGATCGTGAGAAGGGGACGCGCGCGCACGAGAGGCGCGCGCGCCCCCTTCCGACGGCGCTTCCAAACGTTTCCCCGGGTCCCCGCCGGCTTGCCGGCGGTAACCCGGGGTCCCCGCCGCCTGCCCGCATCCCCCCTAACCCCCCCCTAACCCCGTCCGTCTCCCTGAGGCGGAGACGGACAGGGTTTCCGCCACGCTAGCGACGGAGACTGAGACGCGCGTGCGCGTGAGACGCACGCGCGTCTCAGTCTCCTCGCTGGCGAGGCTGCTGGCGGGTCGCTAGCGCGTACGTTCTGGCGACCCGCCAGCAAGGATGAAAATAGGCACATACTGTATATATATATATATATATGAAAATACAGTATGGACCTCGTATTGCGCTAACAGATATCTGCTGCTACTCCGATAAGGCTCCCCTGTTAGTGGGAGTCAGATGAAAGGTACAAAAAAAGGGGTTTATATCGGAGAGCGCTGAAAAATGTGTACCACCTAACGCCAGCTGTACGTGTTTAACTAACTATGTAGTATACAAGATAGTCTGCGGCTGTGGCCTCGTATATATAGGCAAAACCAAGCCATTAAAAATTTGCATACAAGAACATATGCGGAATATCAAAAACAAGTTCCTGCTGCATAGTCTTTCAAGACATTTTCTTGACAAACACAATTTGAAAATAGAGAAGGATAATTTCAGGTTCACTGTAATTGAACATATAAAAACCGATCCAAGAGGTGGTGACAGAGAACTAAAACTGGCCAAACAAGAGAGCTACTGGATCTATGCGCTTGACTCATTGATCCCGAAAGGGCTCAATGAGAATAAAGATATAGTTTCATTCCTGTAAAAAAACGGGGTAACATACCCTACTTTCATCTTCCTCGTACTACAGTATATACCGCCAGGCCCACAACCAGCTTTCTGAGGCTTATACTAAAGGTCGTACCAGATACAGCTATCTCACAGCCCCAAAAATATATACCCTTGAAAGGTTTTTTTCAGCCCCCGGGTTTTTTTTTTTTTTTTTTGTTTCATTGATTTGTTATACGAAATTCATATTTAATCGGGACAAAATTCCTGATCTATCATATATTTTGTTGCAATGTAAATTGTATTTCTAAAATGTACATTCCAAAGATATAGCTCAACCAGTGTTAATATACTCTACCCCCCCCCCCCATACCCACTTTTTTCCTTCCATTTTTTCATTGAACATCCCTAATTTCTGAGGTCCTACTCACACCACATTTTTGTTAATTTACACCACATTAAAAACTACCCCCACTAATAGGATTTAAATTAAAACTTAAGAGACTTTTCTCATTGATTGATCCTAATATGATCAATACCACTACATAATTATTCACACAAATTGTGGTGGGTCCACCGCACCCCGGCTAAGGGGACTATTAACTCCTATGAATAGATAATCACTCCACATTAAAAAACTTAGAAAAAATTAAAAATTAAAAAACTAATTCCCACTAAAGAATTTAAATTAAAACTTTAAGGGACTTATTCATTAAATAACACCACTACATTATTATTCACATAAATTATGGTAGGTCCACGGTACCCCGACATAGGGGACCATCAATCCCTATGTTTATATAATCACATACTAGTTAACACTTAAAAGTATTATTGCACATCCTAAGATAGCTTGAATAGCTGGGAACATATATGTGGGAAAGTGCGGGGAAGACACAAATTGGTACACATTTATATAAAGTACATTTACACTTTATCGCTCATACCCATCTAAATATGGTTATCATATGTAGGCGTTTCCAATACATAGCTTTAATTCATCTTTATTACAGACCAGCCGGGTATCACATTGCGTGCGATAGTATAAAAATTGCGGGGAAGCATCCAAATTGGTGCACTCCACATTGCTACAGCTGGATGGGAACGTTTATCTAGGTATTGCGGGGAAGCATCTAAATGGTGCACTCCACCCATCGGCACACACAGGGATGTGTATGCGGTTCACCACACTATAGAGTGAACCGCATGTATATATGGGGACCATTAGGAAGGGACACAGCTACAGTCTACTTCCGCCGAAATAGGAAGTAGACGCGTGGAACGCACACGAGCGGGCGTGCGTTCCACCACACTCATTATTATATTAGACCTCTTTTTTCACATTAACCTTTTACATTTCTATAGCGGATAGCATCAGAGGGGTTTGATACATCAGCCCACGACAGTTATGTATTAATACAACAGTTTTATCGCCCTTTTTTCACCTAATTGAATACCGGAAGTCATCCTGGGCACCTTCCCCTATATATAGGCTCCACTATTCACTAGGCAACTACTATCAGCCAGTGAAGGAGCTACTTTGAATACTGCTACATTGTGGTGAGTCTATATCTTTGGAATTCTTGTTGGTTACTGTGTTAAGTAACATTGTGTAAACTATGATATATATTCTAATACATTGTTGGAAAATCTGTTTATATTGTACCTATACTTAAAACAGCTATATTATATTATTGCATGATCGTTTCAAATTGAATTAATGGGAGGATTTCAGGACAAAACTAGTAAATTAAACCTCATGGCTTCCCCCTCTAAAAAATATTTAAATTATTTAAAAAAAAAAAAAAAATTTTTTAAATTATTTTGGACTAAACTATTTATTATTTAGGGTGACATTCACCAGTATAATTGATTCATTTTTCTAGGTGATATTATTATTGTGAAGTGATTTCCCAAAATCCAAGTCCTTCATCCGTTTGATTTTCCCACGGGTGTTGAAAATTAAACCCACTTGGATACGGTATGTTTACTTCAATACCTCCCCTCCATTTGCAATCAGTGATCTACAATTGTTGCTAATTTAGTGCTACACATTTTCTTTTAGATTGAGCGAATCATAGTCCAATTTTTTCTCTATAGAAGGCCGGTATAGCCCACATCCGATTTCTGTCCATCATATCGGTACCTGATTTTTTCTATATCCTCTTCTCGGATTCATATGCCCTATACCAGTTATTGAAATTGATTGTAATTTGAATTGCTATTTAGGGATGGTGAAATCCTACAACCTAGGACCACGCCCACCCACACCCAACTAAAAGGTTTCTGCACATCTATACACCTTTTTATAGGTATGTCCAATTGTTGATTGTTACACCTATAATAGTAAACTGATTAAATAATTATCTTGTGATTCAGTATCACTTTCTGAATTTTACAGCTCAGGATTATACCTGTTTACTGTATATGTGAATAGATGAATCCTACATATAGAGTCACCTACCAGTGGTATGTTTATATGTTATTACACCTAACTATTATCATTCCATTCCCACTTTTGATTATTGATTAATTGGGGAATTATTATATTTGTCATCTAGAATTTTTGTTTGAAGTCCCCAACATCTACAGACCGGATATTTATTAGCCAATAAGGATTTATTCCCTGAATTTTTAAAATTGGGGTAGGTTAAGAAAATTTGACCTATTTTTATATTTATTTATTTTCATTTTTTTATGCTGGCCATAAAATTAAGCTATCTAATTAAATGCTTTCAGACCCTAATAACTTTGTCATTCACGGACCTACACCGACATTCTATCATTCAGCCAGTTTGGCATCCACTTACCTACAATGGGTACGTAGCCTGGCCTAACGCCAGTCCCCCTCCTCCTCTACCTCCTCTTGCTTGCTCTTCATGTTTCTTTATCATTTTTTGTAATCCATGGTTATTTTAATGATTTTAGATTTTACCCTGTATGAATTCTAAAAAGTTGATCAAATCACACACTTGAAAACATTCTGGTATGTATCTTAAATCGAAAAGATATACCTGTTGTATGGATATTGATGTGATGAAATTCTATACTGAAAGCACGCCCCTTGTTTTTCCTTTCTGTACCATCTCTAGTTTTACCCCTGATGAAGTCGTTCTGACGAAACGCGTTGGGTTTCAATAAAGAACTTTTTATCTTGAACCGATTTCCACGTCTCATTCGGGAAAGGGACAATTATCAACTGTCGCTACACCATTTTACAAGTGTTTTATATTGTACTGAAGTGACTAGGTGGTACACATTTTTCAGCGCTCTCCGATATAAACCCCTTTTTATATATATATATATATATATATATATATATATATATATATATATATATATAGAGATAGATATATATAGATATATATCTATATATATATATATAGGGTAGGAGACAGGTATGGCACTCGCAGACAAAAAAGCGACACTTGCAAGCAGGTAGGCTGCCTACCTGCCTACCTGCTTGCAAGTGTCGCTTTTTTGTCTGCGAGTGCCATACCTGTCTCCTACCCTATGCTATCCACTAGTAAGGGCACCCAGCAAAGGACTTCAGCTTAGGAGCCTGTGGATTGTTGCCGGTCCTTGTGTTCTCTATATATATATATACACATGTGTGTGTGTGTGTGTCATTGTATATATGTTTGTATATACAGTAGGTGTATAACTACATGCATATGTGTTCATTTGTGTTATTTTGTATGTGTACATAAGTATAAGTGTGTGACTATATGGTACAAATGTGTATATGTGAATATTTGCAGAAGAAAGATAGGCCAGGAGGAGTGCCTCTGTCCTATGCTGAAGGTGGATTACCATCAAAACGGCCCTTCAGGGCTTTGGAGTGCTTTTGTCATCATTGTATCATGATGAACCTTTAGTATTATTACATTTTATACTTAATTTAATATATGGGAGTGCTGGTCCTCTCTGATGATTGGAGATTGCTGTACATCAGAAACACCTGTGTTGACCAAGGTTTCAGGGCTAAACCTGCCCCTTTGCCAAGGTGAGAGAGTAAGTGTGGCTTACCTTAAATAAGATAAAGATGAGACCCTCCACCACGGTCTGTCGCACTGGGGGGGAGGGCTGGAACTCATCACTCTCACTTCTGGCCTGGCCTCCCTGCTGGATGCTGCCAGGTTGTCATGAAAACCCATCAATCGCATCTGTGGCATATCCATGGCACCGCAAACCCTGAAGTGATGAAGTACATTATAAAAGGTATAAGAGGAATATCTTCGGTACTTGTGCAGTTTCAAGGTGCCACACTACGCTATGTTGTCAGCATAGTCCAACGGCAGCCCAGTGTAGTCAGTGTAGTGTCCCTGTGCAGCCCTTTGTAGTCAGCATAGTGTCCCCATCAGGCAACGTAGTCACAGTACTGTCCCTGTGAGCTGCATTTCTGTCCCCGGCATCCCTGGCAAGCCTAGTGAGCACCTCTCACACAGTGCTGGTAACCGCCAGATCCCCGGCGATGGTGGAAGCCGGCGGAGAGGCGCTCTATCGGCCTGGGACACACGAGCGTCTCATATGCAAGGGCGTCTCAGTAATTCTTGCGGCATGGTATGGCAACCCTGCCCTTGTCCGCTTCAGGGAGACGGTCAGGGTTAGGGGTTTGGTCGCACAAGCATCTTGTGCACAAAGGGGGGTGCGGGCACAAGTGGGTCTCATGCACAATAAAGGATGCATTTGCCAGTGCTCCATGTTACATAATGGCAAATGCCTCCATTTCAAACCCCCACTATCCCCGTCAGCCCGAAGTGTGGCGAGCGGACGTGCTACGCGTCTTCCCAACCTGTTCATACCCCCACTATCCATGTCGGCGTGGAGTCAATTTTATAAAGTGTGGCGAGCGCAGAAAGCACTGCGAGGGAACATGGAAAACGAGCCCAAAGCATGGCGAGCGGACGCGGAATACACGTCAAGTAATCCGCGTCCCTTCGCGGGCTCCCTGTGCTTGCCACACTTCAGACTTGCTTTCTGTGTCCCCGCTCAGGGCTCGCTGCGCTCGCCATGCTTCAGGCACAGTGGCTCACTGCGCTCACCACACTTTATAAAGTCAGCTACATGCGGATGTGGATACTAGGGGTATGAACAGGTCGGGAGGATGCGTACTGTGTCCCGATGTGGGGCTTGCTGCGCTCGCCACACTTCGGGCTGATGTGGATAGTGGGGTTGTTTCAGGAACACATTCATCCATATGAAACATTAATGATACGTGCCACAGTCGCAGACACAAGCTGACTACTCTGACAATGCTGCCTGCGGGAAAATGACGCTGATGCTGACAGGGACACTACGTTGACTACATAAGTGGCGCCGTGAAACTACACAAATACCATATCTTCTAACAGTACACATATTAAAATCTGCTGTGGTCTTCAACTCTGTAGGATGACTGAGTGTGGGATAATTACATACATAATGTCCTGGACAGGAATTGTAGAACGCCCATCTGGACTGACTCAACACCAGGACATACAAACATCAGTATATACGAAACCAACTAATAAAAAATACCCTCCTCTCAGCCAATAGCCACCATCAGAAATCATTCAAAGATTGTAGGACTTAAACGTTAATATGCTGAGCATGTGTGTAATTATAATCATGTTAGATTGTGTGATGGACAAAGGCACCTGGGTGCAAGGGTTCCCATGACACATACCCTGCACCCATAGACTATACTTACCTCTGCTGGAAGTTGGAGGGGAATATGATGGGAGATGAAGAAGGCAGAAGCCGAAACGCGTTGGAGGATATACACTACTACCACATCTATACCTGTTAGCAACCAAGCTAGCAGCATCTGGAAGGATCCCACGTCGAATCGGCCGGTGGGTGCACACACCGCCACGCAGCAGAGACCTGAGCGAAACTGAAGGATACCAAGTGTACCGGCAGTGGTGAGTATCGGAAGGAGGGTGAGCCAGGCAGGTCATGCAGGGTCTTGTAAAGGAGACCGAACGGTCACCGTGAAGGATCTCCATCCAGAAACGGTGAGCCGCTCCATCTCCAGACAGGGAGCAGCGTCCGCCTCACTGCAGCCCGGTCAGCCGTGTTACGCACGGACCTGCCGGTGCCACGTAGTAGACGAGCGCAGCACCCAATTCCAGGACCCTGCGATCCCAAGCCACCTCCCAAACGAGAAAAACCGCGACCGAACACGAACGCCAATCTACAGGTACCAGCATTAACCGGTAACTCAGTGACAGGAGGAATACAAATAGCGGGACGCCGCTTGACATTGTTCTAAAGCACAGACTAAGTACAAACACACCTTTTTTTCTTACCAAGGAACCCTGAATTTACTGCAATTATTGCAAAATATTGTGACAACTGTGTACACACCGTCCAATTTATTGGACAGATAACTGACGACACACTTGTGTTGATTTTTTCTGAATTTTTTTTTTTTTTTTTTTTTTTCATTTTCATTTTTTTTGATTGATTTTTTTCATTTTTTCTTTTCTTGTATTTATTCACCACGAGCAATTGTAAGAACCTTGAAGGAATACAATATTTCTGTCTTTCAAGTCAGGCGTTTGTATTGAAAAGGTCTATTGCCGCATACACATTTTCTATTAATTACAAATAAAGAACAACAATTTATTCATTTTAAAACAGACTGTAGAATTTTCATTAACGGAGCGCAGCACCACAAAATTATTCTCAGAATAATATGTTAGTAGTTCTAATTATGTATATATTCTGCTATCCAATACCCTGTGGGTAGAACAGTGGTTATGCAAGTGGTTTATTTTATTAAGACACATTTACCAAATTGTTGGTTTCATTGTAAATCTGTAGACTTTCAGGGTGCATTGTTTCACCAAAAACACATTATGAGCATCATCTTGGAGGTGCTAATTTTTTCTTTTTAATCTATTTAGTAGGTTTCAAGTATTGAAATTGAGTAATTTAAATGTAGTGAAAGAAGCACAGTGACAGTAAAAATTCAGTCAGATCTTAATTTGAATAACTCTAACATTTAGCTAGATAACATTGTCTATTCATTAACGATACATTACAAAATGAATAATTTGTTTAAAAGGTAATATAGGTTGATTTAAAGGACATCTAAGAATGAGCTACTTAAGTATACCTGTCATGAACAATTGAGAAATCTTGCATTAATAAAACACCCTGAGGAAAAGTCTAATTGTGATTTATAATTATTAACACACATCATTTTTAAGATCTAGCTATAAAACACAGCACTTACTTTTTTAAGATGTTAAGCATTTTTAGAATTTGGTTTTGGCATGGCCGGATATCATTATACATTGATCTCTTGTGGTTATTAGTAGACGACTGAAAAATGGAAGTTTGTTCATGTCAGAATATTTCAGGATAAAATGTAATAGGATGAGAGATTAAGAAAGTGAGAGATTTGGTAAGAAATCTCCTGTTTTTTTAAAGCGGCAATCATTTACGCTGTTTTTTTTTTTTTGCAGTGTAAATAATTGCGGCTTTAAAAAATGGAGATTTCTTACCAAATCTCTCACTTTCTGAATCTCTCATCCTATTGAATTTCCCACATCATGTCCTATTAAGGGGTACATTTACTAAAGCTTCTAAAAATAGCTGATGTTGCCCAAAGTTACAAATCAGATTCTGTTTATCATCTCTCTATTGCATCCTATAGAATGATATACATAAGCTGTTTAGGTACTATAGGCAACATCACCTCTTTTCATCTTTAGAAGTTTTAGTAACTTTACCCCATTGTGAGCAATTTTATGAAAGTACATGGGTTGTTCACTATCTCCTTATCCCTGATTGGTTATTACCGAACACATGATGGATGAACTGTAGAAATGTAAAAATAAAATAGATTTTGTTTTGCTGGGCAAAAGAGTTTGGTACTTGTATACTATCACGGCTCCCATCGCATGCCATCACATGCCATATGTAGTGGCATGTGATGGCATGCGATGCAATGCGATTTTTCCGGGTTTTTTATGCATTTGTTGTAAAAATCGCATGCCATCGCATCGCATGCCATGCGATGCCATACGATGCGAAGCTATGCGATGGCATGCGATTTTGATCACAAATGCATCCAAATACATTTAAATTATTAGAAAACATGTTAAATGCACCCCAAATGTCTTTTTTCACACTGTACCACCCCCACTATCAACGCCAACCCGAAGCGTGGCGAGTGCAGCGAGCCCGCGAGGGGCGGCGGTACGCGTCCTACGACCTTTTCATACCACCACTATCCACGTCGGCGTGGAGTTGAGAATAGAAAGTGTGATGAGCGCAGCGAGCCACCGAGCCTGAAGCGTGGCGAGCGCAGCGAGCCCCGCGAGGGGACGCGGATACCTTCACAGGTATCTGTGTCCCCTTGCGGGATTCACAGCTATCCGTGTCCCCTCGCGGGGCTGGCTTCGCTCGCCATGCTTCGGGCTCGGTGGCTCGCTGCGCTCGCTCGGCTGATGCCTACAGAGATGCTACAGAGATGCTTTCTGTATGACACCGCTGCCTCAAGACATGAGGTTCTGCCTTTGATGCACAGCTACGTGCACTAATTGATGTTAATTTATTTGTTTTTTTAAGTGACGTTGCCATGAGACCAGATAACTTTGAGTGGTGCCTTCCAGTTCATTAACATTCCTGTTCCCGTTCTGCACATTCTTTAGCCCCGTAATTACAGCTTACTCACATAACTCAGTCACAGTCTTGTTATTTTATTAGTTAAATGTAGTCGCTTCCAACACTTTCACTCCTTCACTGTGTAATAAGGAAGCTGCCTGACAGCTCACTGCGAGTGCTCTCGGCAGCACAGTTTGAGACCAGCCTACGTCACAGGGATTCCCTGCAGACGCGCCCCCCCCGGCTTTCTCCAGCATTCTGCACAGCGCAGAAGCGCTATCTGAAAATGGTACTGATTGACAGCTCCCTTTGAAACGGCCGCTGACGTGACTGGTGCGTTTTTTGACACAATAAAAAGGCAATAGTGGGACAGATGACAATTGGGACTGCGCTCAGAGCAGCTATCAAGTAGAAATATTAGGGATAGTGGGTCGCCAAACCCTCTAGGACGAATACAGAAAAACAATGGGATATCTCTTCTCAAAACAGCGCTCTTACCACCTCTAAATTGTTTTTAGGGGGTTCTCAGTTTCCTGTTCTTTTCAAATTTTCTTCCCGCATCAAAGACATAGAAAAAAATGAAAAGAATATAATAGTGTAGCAAGTCTAGGTAATGCAATTTTTCAAACGGGATCCCAATAGTTCCGCTCTGGGGTGTGACGAAGTTATTTTCTTATGGGGTCACCGTGGTGCTAGAGATGTTAATTCCTGCTTACACTTGCTTACATAAAGTTAGATGTCGTCATACACATAAAGGTTTCTTTTCACCGTTTTCTCATTCTCACCTTCTTCTCTTATCCTTTCCTCTCCGGTGAGTTTATGAAATATAAACACAGAGGAATGATATCAGTAGGTGCTAATGAGGAAGGATTCTGAATGGATATTACCCAACGGGTCAGGCTACATACCCAGTAAGCCTATGGGGTGTGTGGATAATTTTTAGGAAAGAGGTCACCCTTGTGTTCTATAGGTAAGAGTTGCTTACACTATGCTTACATATATTAAAACATCATCATATACATAAAGGTATCTTTTCCTTAAGTTTCAAGCAGATGCTCACGTTTTGCTTACTTGTAATTTCTGTTACTCCTCATATCAAGGTATCTATAGTAGTTCTTTGATCCAAAAAAGGAGAGATGCTTCCAAGTAATTGGCAAACTCAATTTATTTAAAATTGGAATATTAAAAAGGCAAAAAACATTGGAGTTGGAAAAAAGGGCCGTAGAGAGGATAAGGTGACCGGAACACACTCACCCAAACAGGTCCTGACCAATGTGATTACCCAAATAAAAGCCACCAACGCGTTTCGACTGCTGTCTTTATCAAGGTGTACTTAGCATCACTCCTATAACTTCTTTTAAACCTTTATGTGTATGACAACATCTTACTTTATGTAAGCAAGTGTAAGCAGGAATTAACATCTCTAGCACCACGGTGACCCCATAAGAAAATAACTTCGTCACACCCCAGAGCGGAACTATTGGGATCCCGTTTGAAAAATTGCATTACCTAGACTTGCTACACTATTATATTCTTTTCATTTTTTTCTATGTCTTTGATGCGGGAAGAAAATTTGAAAAGAACAGGAAACTGAGAACCCCCTAAAAACAATTTAGAGGTGGTAAGAGCGCTGTTTTGAGAAGAGATATCCCACAATAAAAAGGCAGTCTGTCTCAGCTGTGCCCTCACCCCTGACGAAAACTGGAAGGCATCCAGTTGAAACGGCTGTTGGGTCAGCCTTGCTGCACTACACTTTGTATAATGTTTTGAAAATACACCTTTTTTTCTTCAACTCAAACTACGTGAGTGCTGGTCTGTTTCCTAACCTGGTTCCCAGGATAGGTAAGTGCTGTCTATATATATATATATATATATATATATATATATATATATATATATATATATATATATATATATATATCCTAGTAGAGCTGTGTAAAGGATGCTGATACTTTGGGCATCATCATTCAATAAAGTGTGGGAACCACTGTCATACCAGATCAAACATTTCCAATTTCTTTGTTTCCAAGGAAGTTGTGCAAGTTATCAGGATTCTTCTGTATACTTTCAATTTATAGTTGCACTGTACACATTATTCATATTGCAGTTTATTTAAATGAAATAATTCAAATGTTTAAAAACTCTTTTTATTTTGATGAGAATAGTGTCGAATATGGCATTATTCATTATTAAGCCATTATGGCCCTTGATAATTAAATTTTTCAAGTTGTGGCATGGAAAACCTACAAGTGGATCAATTGGAATTGCTCTGGATTAATAGTTTTGTAAACCAGATGTCCCTTCAATTGGTAAAATTGCTACCTCTGTAGCAGTGTTACCCATTGCCAGTGTCAGCTTCTGCACAAGTGTGTTGTGTATGTCAGTTAGCACATACTATGGAAATACTGTGAGCTATGTTTAGAATATGCCTCACGTAAATTGTTGATCTATATTTTCCAAAAATTACACAGATCATACGCAAAGGAATTAAGTCAACAAAGTTTAGACAGGGAAGGACAGTGATTTACCTATAGTTTACTAAAAGATATGCTTATACCCACAAAATAAAATTATTATTATTATTATTATTATTATTATTATTATTATTATTATTATTATCATCATCATCCTCATAATTGAACATTTTTAAAAGGTGCTTCAAACCTTTATCCAAAGTTAATATTTATACTGTAGAATAGATCCTTCCATGCCATTTAAATTAAAATTGTTGGATTCCCTTGCTTTAAATTATTTGCATCAATTGGTCTAATATCAAATAATATCAAGTAACCTTTATTGAGCACACTTTGTGGGATTAAAGAAGAAGAAGAAGAAGAAGAATGAAATGCTTGTCTTTCAAATCATTTTATATTTAGTTTACACTAAATTTGATTTACAGTGATATTTTCAAATAATTTTAACACATAAACCAAAACGTTATTTTTTTTAATAGTAGTGTTATGATTTACATATAATTTTTATACATAATCCTTCAGCCTTTTGTGATTAAATGCAAGTTTTATGTTGTTTGTTCTCTTTTATTGTGGCCATTTTTATATATCTATAAGTTGTTGTGGACTATGCCTTATAGTAGGTCTCCGCATGCCCTGCCATTAACTTATTGTGCTAGCTTATTGGTTCACTAAGGTGATTGTGCTAGCTTATTGGTTCATCAAGATGTTCTTGCTATAACTACTGGTTTTAACAATGATTTCTGACTCTGTCATGACTCCCAACCCTGAATAATTGACCTCTCAAGGTACAGTTATTACATTAATTGCAAATACATTTCATGTATTGCAGTTCTGTCATTCCTCAGATACCAGGGGTTTTTTTGTGTGTGTCTCTCACAATTGTGGTTATTGCATATTTTTGCTGTGAGCTTTGTAGATCTTGTTTTCTGATTTAATATTTAATTGCAGTAATCTGCTATGTTCCTATGCTACAGTATATCCAAAAGTATTTCTGCCTATTATTGTTATTTTTATTTGTACCAGTATCTTAATCATAAGTCAACAGGACAAATCTATCTACGGCAGTATTTATTTTTTTGTAAGTTATTATAGGTTTTTGTAAGTTATGTTCTTGTTTTTATGCTTGTAATGATCTTATTATAGCTTTTATTTGTAACTGCTATTTTAAGTCATCACAACAGTATCTTTATCATTATCTGTAACTTACATAGCACTGGCAAATTCCATTGCGCCAGCATTTACTCTTTATCCACTCCAAGCACCAACAGTTGGCTTGTAAAATTCTTTTCAACACAAACTTCTATTTGATTAAAATTTTATAATGCGCACTCCATGGCTTTTCTAAAAATTAAAATGTCAAAACACGGTTATAGCTTCAAGAGGAACGGATGATGTAATAAGATGTAGTCATTAAACTTAACCAACACAATAACACCTATGAGAATTCTTAACTACACTTCAGTCTCTTCATTAGAATAGTACTTTAAGATAGTTCACAGTATCATTAGAGGCAAACAGATGGCACACAGTATGTGAAACTTATGTTCAATTTAAATAAAGACGTTCCATTATATCCATATATAGCACAATGTTATAAAACCAAGAATATAGTTTCAACTTAAAACTTAATTGAAACTGCATTGTAATACAATCAAATGTAGCACATTTTATACAATGAAACTGTGAATTCAGTATAAATAGTGATATTATTATGATTATATTTTTATTTATAAGGCGCCACAAGTGGTACGCAGCGCCGTACAAATAGAACACATTATAACAGTACAGGGTATATAGTTTATGATTACTGCATTTTGATGAATTTATAAAAATACCTTATTAAAAGCATAAAAAGCATTACATAACAATAGAAGCATCAATATAATCTCTGATTATGATATAGCTCAGGGACAGACTGCCAGGAAAAACAGCTGTGGGAGTTGCCAGTCTGACTCACACTCCACTCAGTTGTGAGAACCAGATAAGGATATAGGCAGTTGTTATAATGTAAGGGGAGATACCTGCCGGAGTTGTGAGTCCTAGAAAGGAGCTGCAGAATTGGGAAGACCAGCAGCTGGGGACCCGCTTCAGGCCAGCGAACCCTCACCCATTAGTGGGCAACAAAGTGCTGCACTCGCTGAAAAGCCTAAGTATCATACCATTCTTTACTCAAATATGCTGCTTTGCTTGAATGAATGAGCACCTGCAGTTTTTTATATGGAGCAATCCTAAAGGCTGTTCTGCATTGAGCCTTACTGTGTGACTGACTAACACGCTTGCAGTTAACATCTACGCTTATCAATGTGTTCCAAAAGTTCTCTGGGACTGTCTAATTATTGAGAGGATTTAAAGTTACCAAGCCTCACATTCATTATATGCTGCAGCCTAATTGGGCAACCCTAGATATAATGGCAATGGAACACTGATTCTAAGTCACACACCACAGCCTAATGAGAGAAGCCCCCTTTTTTTCTTGTCTTTTTTATGGCCAGAAATTATTGTGCACATTTTTAATAGCTCTACCGGCCGGTGGTATTGTTTGTATTGTTGTGTAAATTATATATAATTTTTTAATAAATTTATATCTTTTTGATTACTAATTAGTGTGGTCCATTAGCGCCGTTTACTTGGTGTGTATGTTCTTTGTATTTTGTGAGGGCTGAGTATCCCTCATAAACGGAGGCTGGGACCGTCACTAGTGCCCTGCGCTTGGTTATATTTATTTTATTAGTTGTTATAATGTAGTATCTTAATTGACACTTTGCAGTACATAAGCTTACAATTTCCCACATATCATCACCCATAGAATTAAAGTGTATGCAGGGAGCTTTCTGCCTCTACTCCCATACCCATGCCATGCCATACCTATACCCTTGCCATGGATTACTACCAAACATACACTCCAGAGGTCACAATGATGTTCATAAAATGGAAGGAGAAATGGGTATATAATTTAATATGTTCATGAATAAATGAGTTCCCCTGTGCAATAGAAAACATATAAAGGGTGTTGTACTTAATTTCCAAGTATATTAAATATAAACATGCACATCAAGGTATCTTGTAACTCCTTGATCCCCACCTCATGAGATATACCAAAGTAAATATTACCATAGGAGTAAGGTAATAATAGCATAGGGTAGTTGGTGGTGTACCATACTCACACGAAAGCGTGTGGCAACAATCATGTAGCATTTTCTTTGGTGAAAGCCTTAATGGATAATATTTCAGGTCTCCCAAGTTCCTCCAATGACTCCAAGCACTTAGTTGGGGTCTGTACCCTGCAACAACTGTCTGCTCTTTTCTATCTCTTTTTTAGCATGCAGGATGAGGCAGCAAAGCAAAAAAAAAGATGGAAAGATCAGCAAGGAGTGAGAGATGTGGGGGTGAATAAAAGTAATTTTACAGAGATGAAGTCGAGCCAGGAAGTGAATTTTTACCATTGTAACAATAATGCTTGCATTTCTCTGAGAGGCTGCAAGGAGATTAAAACATGTTGTAGTCAGAGGAGCTGGAGACTCTCCAGTCAGCTCATAACCTCTTTGAGCACCTGGATTTGGTAGTCCTACATATATATCACGGGTGTCAAACACAAGGCCCGCGGGCAAAATCCGGCCCGCCAGACCTCGTCATGTGGCCCGCGCGAGGAGATAGCACGCAGGGGCAGTGTGTCTAAAACAGGAGTGCTGCAGGCCGAGTCCACGTCCGCGGCCGCCTTACCTGTTCCTCCACTGTCAGCGGCCATGTTCCTGTAGGCAGAAACAGTAAATGGTATAGAATAAGACCCCTATTTGGCGCTTTGCTGCCCCCAATTCGTACTAGCTCGTGGTCATCACCCAACAACCAAACAAAATACAATGGAATACAAAATTGAGATTTCCAAACTGTCTGGGGCGCAAAAGATCCTGATGATGTTCGGACCGACAAGATTTTCAACCAGTTTCTCCGTATGTGTGAATCCCCTCCGTATATATTTTTGAAAACATAAACCAGAGAAACCAACAATTAGGCTGGGTTCAAACACATAGGTAAATTTTCACAGGTGGAGCGAACAGAAAGAACTGAGGGTGAGCGTACCCCTACTCACTCTGTGAGTGGCACTGTACGTGCACGTAGCGTGTACTTTCTCCTGTTGGAATCAGTCTTCTCTATTCTCTCTCCTCGCTCCAAATAATGTATAAATCATAAAAAAGAAACAAATAATATTGTGTAAACCCGTTTCCTTCTGGGTGTGTGTAGATTTTTCAATAGAAATGTGATTACAAGGCGCACCTCACTCACCCGATCTCAGGGGGAGGCACACATATAAAGGTATCTTTAAATACAGTGGACTCGTGATACAATTCAATGGTGAAAAAATGGGCGTACCCCACTCACGGTAGATGTAGATGGTGTAAATGCCCGTAGCAAGTTCTTTTACGTTTTTTTCTCTCCCTTATCCGACGAGATACTCTTAGATTTTCTCCATAGTGTGAACATGAAACATAAATGAAAAAACAAAATGTGTGGTTTCGTCCTGACTGATCAGTATTTAACCAAGGAACCACAAAAGTGGTGTGTGCTGAATCGTACCAGGACTCACTCGTTAGAGGTTTTTATAAAGTGTATAAAGGTATCTTTGTGGGGTGTGAATTTTATAGAAGATTCCTCCACCAAGACCAAAGTGTAGAAAAAATTTTTCTTTACCCAGGGATAACGGGATTTGGATGAAGAATGATGGCGTACCAGACTTACGGATTAGTAAGACTTTATACTCTCATAGCGTTTTCTTTGTTGGGCTTATATTTTTGGACCACACTGAGCGATGCTTCATCCGACCATGTACACCAATTTGGTGCAGGATAAGACAGACAAAGAAAATATTTGTGTCTCAGTGTTTTATGTTCAAAAATAGAGAAGGGGTCATCTGTTCATTTCTTATTGACCATAAATAAAAAAATAGTTTCCTTTGTCTCTTTAAAAATTTATTTAAACAGGTAGGATAAAAAAAGTTCAATCACCCTTTGATGGTCACACACCATACAACAGGGGGAACACAATACAAAAAAGACCCACACGGTCATATAGAAAAGACAAGACTATTTAAAACCACAACAATAGGCATCAAAAAAAATAAAAAAATGTAATAGAAAAATACATACATCCAATGGCGATTCGTGATAAAAAAAGGGGGGGTGATGGCTGCTCACACTCCACACCAACTGCCGACGCGTTTCGGTGTACAAACACCTTTTTCAAGACATGTTGGTGGAGTGTGAGAAGCCATTATTTATACCTGGAGCAGCCAATCCCCATGAACAGGAAATGATGTCACAAATTATTACAATAATACACATTTTCCATGTTCAAAATATATAAACACATATTACATTTCACTGTACATGTGCCATACAATCCAATCATTTCAAGTTGTTACAAATTTGAACAGCAGAATTCATATTTTTTATGATCCAGCGTTGGCGGTTGCCATGACAACCATATGCGTCCTTCCGGTGTGGGAACAGCGCCGTAATAAGTAGTCGAAATAAGCTATATTTATGAGCGCATCTAATCTGTGCCTGAAGTGCGGGCTTCCTGTTAGTAGCCAAGCGCCGTCTTACGTTATGGGGACATGTAGATCTTCACGGAGACGGAGCCAGCGGTTTGGAACGCACTAGCTTACCCAGGTCTCTCCTTGTCTTCCGGCTGCTGGAACGCAGCTACGGAAGCTCAGAGGGGTCAATGGGTGAGACGCATCTATGTGGATCTTCTGATTTCCGGCTTGTTTTGAACCGCAGTATGCGGAAGTATATTTCAGTGCTCACATCGCCAGGACGCTCTGTTGTCATGGCAACGCCTCTCGCCCTAAAATAGAAGGGAAACAGAAAAAAACAATCATTCCCTGACATATTTTGTTTTATTACAACCTATTTAGGTGAAAAACTTTTAGAAGATATGAATATGATGATTAGACGGCGTGAATAAAAATATTACCGTCGCCGCACCAATCACAAAACTGCAGGTGTGAAAAAATACATACTTGCGTAGATTTTACAGTACAGCAATATCAGAGATTACAAAGAAGGATTAACAATCAAAAAGAATTTAACAATAGGGGTTACCAAAGGTGAACCAGATTCCGAGCCGAAGCGGTGCCCGTCATAGAAACCACTTCAGCTCGAAGTCGCTGTTTAAACCCCCTGGTATAAGTGTGTTACAGTTAAATATCAAATTAATTTCAGATTTAGCCAGGGGTGTGATATTATCTTTCTGTCTAATATTCCCCTTTGCCAGTCTGAGACCACAAAAGGAAACTATCTCTTTTGTGGAGCAATTATGTACATTTTTGAAGTGGGAGGATAAAGAATGTGTTTCCATCCCATTTTTCACATTTCTTAAATGCTCCCCCAATCTAGTTTTAAAGGGCCTTGTGGTTCTGCCAATGTAGTGCTTCCCGCAGCTACATTCAATGGTGTACACCACATTTTTGGTGTTACATGTGATGAAATCACTGATGGTTATTTTATACCCATTGATTGTGTACTCCGTGATTTTATTGGTGCCTTTGCTTTTTATATTTTTGCACCCAATGCAACTGCCGCATCGAAAGAAACCCTTTGTTGTGATTTTAGACATGGGGGGTTTGGACGCAAACTGGCTCTTTACTAAATTAGTACGTATATTCGGAGCTTTGCGGTAAATGTGTCTCGGATATTCTGGTATCAAATTTTTCAACACTGGGTCGCTCTGTAGGATTTTCCAGTGTTTTCTAAAGATTTTTTCAACAGTTTTATGTTCTTCCGTGTAAGTGGTGATAAAAGAATATGCATAATTACCATCATTTTGTTTTTTTGGGGCAGTGTTATTTGTGATGGGGTCTTCTCTTACAGTATCAATAACTGTTTCTAGTTTGGACTCTTCATATCCACATGCCACAAATTTGTTCTTCATTATTATGGCCTGTTCGGAGAATATTGCACTATCAGAGCAATTCCTCCTCAGGCGTTTAAATTGGCCTTTTGGGATGGAACCGAGCCAGTTTTTATGGTGGCAACTGGACGAGGGAATATAGGTCCCTGAGTCTGTAGGTTTACAATAGTTCTTATATTTTAGCTGTCCCTCCTCTACATAAACTGTAATGTCAAGGAAGTTAATATTATTTTCCCCTATTTCAAAGGAGAGTTTGATATTACAGTTGTTACTATTCAAATAGTTGCAAAAGGACTCCAGGGTGTCTCTGTCACCCTCCCAGACAAAAAATATGTCGTCTATATATCTTGCGTAGGACACCAGATTCGCCCCAAATGGGTTATTGGCCCAGATGGTACTTAGCTCCCATGCCCCCATAAATATGTTGGCATAGCTTGGGGCGAATCTGGTGCCCATCGCTGTCCCTGTCCGCTGGATATAAAATAAATCGTTAAACAGAAAGAAATTGTTCTGTAGTATAAATGAAATCCCCTCTAGGATAAAGTTTTGGAGGTCTTGTGATTTTTCAGATAAAGCGAGAAACTGTTTTGAACTTTGAATACCTATATCGTGCTGGATGATAGTGTACAAAGACCCTACGTCTGCAGTACCCAAGAGGTAATTATCTTTCCATTTGATGGAGTCTATTAATTTTAAAAAATCGCCAGTATCCTTTAGGTGGGATTTATTGAGGGACACAAGAGGTTGTAGGTGATAATCTATGAACATGGAAAGGTTGCTTGTAATAGAATCTACCCCGGAGATTATTGGTCTCCCGGGGGGATCGATAAGGCTTTTGTGGACCTTCGGTAAGGCATACATTACAGGAGTGATGGGTTTTTCATTCAAAAGGAATTTGAATTCTCCAGGGGTTATTATATTTTTAGTGAGTGCGCCCCTAAGGAGTTCCTCAAGTTTCTGTAACGTATTTAGGGTGGGGTCTCCCCTGAGTTTTTTGTAAGTGGACCGGTCTTCAAGTTGTCTCATTACTTCAGCTTCATATTTAATAGTGTCCATAATAACGACCCCCCCCCCTTTATCCGCCGGTTTCACTATGATCTTTTTGTTTTCTTTTAGATCCTTCATAGCTGCTTTTTCTTTTTGGGACAAGTTTGAGGTTTTTTTATCTATTTTGATGGATTTTATATCCTCAAAGACCAAGGTTGAGAAAGTCTCCAAAAAAGGGCCCTTACAATATTGTGGGTAAAAAAACGATTTGGGTTTAAAGGTGGTGGTTTGTATTTCACTACTTTCCTCCTCTTTTTGATTGTCTTTTTTCTCAAAAAATTTTTTTAGAGTGAGTTTCCTAGTAAACCTTTGTAGGTCTATGTACAACTCAAAATTATTTATATGATTAGTCGGAGCGTACTTTAGGCCCTTTTGTAGGAGAGAGAACAACTAGATTCTCCCATTAAATATCATAATAGGTATAGTCCCCTCCGGGAAGAGAACTCTCTAATTGAAAATCATGCATTCTGCCACTCTTCTTTTTTAGAGATGAGTTGTACCTCTTCCCCCCAATATTTAGAACAAACTCATCGCTATAGGGGCAAAAGAGGGGGAAAAAAAGAAAAATTACCCCCCAAAAAAAGATCTAAAAAATCTAGGCCCTATAAGAAGAAAAGGGACAAAAAGAAACCCATGAAAGAAATATTGGAAGTAGAAAAAGACAAACCAGGTCTAATGGCCACCAAAATTTTCAATTTAAGTTCCCACACGTTATCCAAGGAAGAGGAGAATCTCCTACAAAAGGGCCTAAAGTACGCTCCGACTAATCATATAAATAATTTTGAGTTGTACATAGACCTACAAAGGTTTACTAGGAAACTCACTCTAAAAAAAATTTTTGAGAAAAAAGACAATCAAAAAGAGGAGGAAAGTAGTGAAATACAAACCACCACCTTTAAACCCAAATCGGTTTTTTACCCACAATATTGTAAGGGCCCTTTTTTGGAGACTTTCTCAACCTTGGTCTTTGAGGATATAAAATCCATCAAAATAGATAAAAAAACCTCAAACTTGTCCCAAAAAGAAAAAGCAGCTATGAAGGATCTAAAAGAAAACAAAAAGATCATAGTGAAACCGGCGGATAAAGGGGGGGGGGTCGTTATTATGGACACTATTAAATATGAAGCTGAAGTAATGAGACAACTTGAAGACCGGTCCACTTACAAAAAACTCAGGGGAGACCCCACCCTAAATACGTTACAGAAACTTGAGGAACTCCTTAGGGGCGCACTCACTAAAAATATAATAACCCCTGGAGAATTCAAATTCCTTTTGAATGAAAAACCCATCACTCCTGTAATGTATGCCTTACCGAAGGTCCACAAAAGCCTTATCGATCCCCCCGGGAGACCAATAATCTCCGGGGTAGATTCTATTACAAGCAACCTTTCCATGTTCATAGATTATCACCTACAACCTCTTGTGTCCCTCAATAAATCCCACCTAAAGGATACTGGCGATTTTTTAAAATTAATAGACTCCATCAAATGGAAAGATAATTACCTCTTGGTTACTGCAGACGTAGGGTCTTTGTACACTATCATCCAGCACGATATAGGTATTCAAAGTTCAAAACAGTTTCTCGCTTTATCTGAAAAATCACAAGACCTCCAAAACTTTATCCTAGAGGGGATTTCATTTATACTACAGAACAATTTCTTTCTGTTTAACGATTTATTTTATATCCAGCGGACAGGGACAGCGATGGGCACCAGATTCGCCCCAAGCTATGCCAACATATTTATGGGGGCATGGGAGCTAAGTACCATCTGGGCCAATAACCCATTTGGGGCGAATCTGGTGTCCTACGCAAGATATATAGACGACATATTTTTTGTCTGGGAGGGTGACAGAGACACCCTGGAGTCCTTTTGCAACTATTTGAATAGTAACAACTGTAATATCAAACTCTCCTTTGAAATAGGGGAAAATAATATTAACTTCCTTGACATTACAGTTTATGTAGAGGAGGGACAGCTAAAATATAAGAACTATTGTAAACCTACAGACTCAGGGACCTATATTCCCTCGTCCAGTTGCCACCATAAAAACTGGCTCGGTTCCATCCCAAAAGGCCAATTTAAACGCCTGAGGAGGAATTGCTCTGATAGTGCAATATTCTCCGAACAGGCCATAATAATGAAGAACAAATTTGTGGCATGTGGATATGAAGAGTCCAAACTAGAAACAGTTATTGATACTGTAAGAGAAGACCCCATCACAAATAACACTGCCCCAAAAAAACAAAATGATGGTAATTATGCATATTCTTTTATCACCACTTACACGGAAGAACATAAAACTGTTGAAAAAATCTTTAGAAAACACTGGAAAATCCTACAGAGCGACCCAGTGTTGAAAAATTTGATACCAGAATATCCGAGACACATTTACCGCAAAGCTCCGAATATACGTACTAATTTAGTAAAGAGCCAGTTTGCGTCCAAACCCCCCATGTCTAAAATCACAACAAAGGGTTTCTTTCGATGCGGCAGTTGCATTGGGTGCAAAAATATAAAAAGCAAAGGCACCAATAAAATCACGGAGTACACAATCAATGGGTATAAAATAACCATCAGTGATTTCATCACATGTAACACCAAAAATGTGGTGTACACCATTGAATGTAGCTGCGGGAAGCACTACATTGGCAGAACCACAAGGCCCTTTAAAACTAGATTGGGGGAGCATTTAAGAAATGTGAAAAATGGGATGGAAACACATTCTTTATCCTCCCACTTCAAAAATGTACATAATTGCTCCACAAAAGAGATAGTTTCCTTTTGTGGTCTCAGACTGGCAAAGGGGAATATTAGACAGAAAGATAATATCACACCCCTGGCTAAATCTGAAATGAATTTGATATTTAACTGTAACACACTTATACCAGGGGGTTTAAACAGCGACTTCGAGCTGAAGTGGTTTCTATGACGGGCACCGCTTCGGCTCGGAATCTGGTTCACCTTTGGTAACCCCTATTGTTAAATTCTTTTTGATTGTTAATCCTTCTTTGTAATCTCTGATATTGCTGTACTGTAAAATCTACGCAAGTATGTATTTTTTCACACCTGCAGTTTTGTGATTGGTGCGGCGACGGTAATATTTTTATTCACGCCGTCTAATCATCATATTCATATCTTCTAAAAGTTTTTCACCTAAATAGGTTGTAATAAAACAAAATATGTCAGGGAATGATTGTTTTTTTCTGTTTCCCTTCTATTTTAGGGCGAGAGGCGTTGCCATGACAACAGAGCGTCCTGGCGATGTGAGCACTGAAATATACTTCCGCATACTGCGGTTCAAAACAAGCCGGAAATCAGAAGATCCACATAGATGCGTCTCACCCATTGACCCCTCTGAGCTTCCGTAGCTGCGTTCCAGCAGCCGGAAGACAAGGAGAGACCTGGGTAAGCTAGTGCGTTCCAAACCGCTGGCTCCGTCTCCGTGAAGATCTACATGTCCCCATAACGTAAGACGGCGCTTGGCTACTAACAGGAAGCCCGCACTTCAGGCACAGATTAGATGCGCTCATAAATATAGCTTATTTCGACTACTTATTACGGCGCTGTTCCCACACCGGAAGGACGCATATGGTTGTCATGGCAACCGCCAACGCTGGATCATAAAAAATATGAATTCTGCTGTTCAAATTTGTAACAACTTGAAATGATTGGATTGTATGGCACATGTACAGTGAAATGTAATATGTGTTTATATATTTTGAACATGGAAAATGTGTATTATTGTAATAATTTGTGACATCATTTCCTGTTCATGGGGATTGGCTGCTCCAGGTATAAATAATGGCTTCTCACACTCCACCAACATGTCTTGAAAAAGGTGTTTGTACACCGAAACGCGTCGGCAGTTGGTGTGGAGTGTGAGCAGCCATCACCCCCCCTTTTTTTATCACGAATCGCCATTGGATGTATGTATTTTTCTATTACATTTTTTTATTTTTTTTTATGCCTATTGTTGTGGTTTTAAATAGTCTTGTCTTTTCTATATGACCGTGTGGGTCTTTTTTGTATTGTGTTCCCCCTGTTGTATGGTGTGTGACCATCAAAGGGTGATTGAACTTTTTTTATCCTACCTGTTTAAATAAATTTTTAAAGAGACAAAGGAAACTATTTTTTTATTTATGGTCAATAAGAAATGAACAGATGACCCCTTCTCTATTTTTGAACATAAAACACTGAGACACAAATATTTTCTTTGTCTGTCTTATCCTGCACCAAATTGGTGTACATGGTCGGATGAAGCATCGCTCAGTGTGGTCCAAAAATATAAGCCCAACAAAGAAAACGCTATGAGAGTATAAAGTCTTACTAATCCGTAAGTCTGGTACGCCATCATTCTTCATCCAAATCCCGTTATCCCTGGGTAAAGAAAAAATTTTTCTACACTTTGGTCTTGGTGGAGGAATCTTCTATAAAATTCACACCCCACAAAGATACCTTTATACACTTTATAAAAACCTCTAACGAGTGAGTCCTGGTACGATTCAGCACACACCACTTTTGTGGTTCCTTGGTTAAATACTGATCAGTCAGGACGAAACCACACATTTTGTTTTTTCATTTATGTTTCATGTTCACACTATGGAGAAAATCTAAGAGTATCTCGTCGGATAAGGGAGAGAAAAAAACGTAAAAGAACTTGCTACGGGCATTTACACCATCTACATCTACCGTGAGTGGGGTACGCCCATTTTTTCACCATTGAATTGTATCACGAGTCCACTGTATTTAAAGATACCTTTATATGTGTGCCTCCCCCTGAGATCGGGTGAGTGAGGTGCGCCTTGTAATCACATTTCTATTGAAAAATCTACACACACCCAGAAGGAAACGGGTTTACACAATATTATTTGTTTCTTTTTTATGATTTATACATTATTTGGAGCGAGGAGAGAGAATAGAGAAGACTGATTCCAACAGGAGAAAGTACACGCTACGTGCACGTACAGTGCCACTCACAGAGTGAGTAGGGGTACGCTCACCCTCAGTTCTTTCTGTTCGCTCCACCTGTGAAAATTTACCTATGTGTTTGAACCCAGCCTAATTGTTGGTTTCTCTGGTTTATGTTTTAAAAAATATATACGGAGGGGATTCACACATACGGAGAAACTGGTTGAAAATCTTGTCGGTCCGAACATCATCAGGATCTTTTGCGCCCCAGACAGTTTGGAAATCTCAATTTTGTATTCCATGTTCCTGTAGGCACATATGTATGCGGCTACAGAAACATGGCCACCGGCCTCCACGGCTACGTGGAGGAGGGCCCGGCCACCTGTTCCCTCTGATGCCCGGCAGTGACAGACACTGGGTGGGGACGTCATGACGATGACGCTGCCCGCCCATGCATCTGTAGAGAAGTAGGAGCAGGCAGGGAAGCTGGACCGGGAGTCGGGGACAGTGTGGCCGCAGCAAGCAGTGAAGAAAAGCTGGAAGCCGCAGCAGCTGCAGGACAGATGGAGAAACAGTGAGGATGAGGATCACACTCACAATAAAAAAATATATATATCTGCTGTTTCCTGAGGTGTCCCCGTGTATAATAATAATAATAATGCCATGACACCACAGGCTGCTCCTCCTGTATAATCATTTATGTGTCATGGCATTATTATATTATACAGGGGGAGCAGTCTGTGGTGTCATGGCATTATTATTATTATTATACAGGGGGAGCAGCCTGTGGTGTCATGGCATTCATTTTATATTATACAGGGGGAGCAGCCTGTGGTGTCATGGCATTATAATTATACAGGGGGACCTACAGATACAACCGGCCCTTTGAGGGTGACCAAACTGCTGATGAGGACCCCGATGAATTTGAGTTTGACACCCCTGGTATATATAGTGTGGCCGCTCAGGAGTTTGTGCCTTGGGAGTGTTATACCTTTTTCCTATTGAGTGTAGCAGAGTGGAGTCCAGAAGTAGTCCCAGGTTCTAGAATATCTGCAGCAATGATTGAGATACTGGCTGCTCATTTAACACTTCAGCTGCATTACTCTGCCCTGTTAGCACTTCCACTGGATTGAGCAGTGCAACTATGCTGATCTTTAATTTACTAGCGGTGGTCTTTAAAATAGTGGCAAACCAGGTATACCATATAAACAAAGATGCTTTAATGTCGAACAAAATAAAAAATGGTTTAATAGAAGGATCTAACATGAAAAGCTGCAATTATATACAAGACAAAATCAACCTTCTCTGACCCTATTACGTTTAGCAAATACTGTCACAAACCCCATTGTATTTTTTTCTGATGCACAGTACCATATACAAACAAAAGAAAATAACAAATTAAGGTTATGCAAATTCTTATCTATATATATATATATATATATATATATATATATATATATATATATAGTCCAGAGATGAGCAGCACATCCTCAACATACCAGGATACATAGGGTGCCTTCCATAATCGACAAAGAGTTAATATGCATACATCCAGACGGCGGCACTCACCCAAATAATATTCTCAGAGGCATGAATTGGATCAACGTTTCGAACCTTTATTAACGGTTCTGATGAAGAACCGTTAACAAAGGTTCGAAATGTTGATCCAATTCCTGCCTCTTAGAATATTATTTGGGTGAGTGCCGCCATCTGGATGTGTATATATATGTATATATATATATATATATATATATATATATATATATATATATATATATATATATATATTATAGAATAGCCCATGTTTACTGAATAAAAAAACTTTCTTAATCCAACAGTGTTAAATGTCTTGCTCTGTCATAATTGTAATGAAAATATCTTAACATAACCTTATGAAAATAGACATAACTGCTTACTAGTAATATCCAACTCAAAATTATTTTACAAAGTCTTTACTGTATTTAGATAATCACAAGCATTTTTCCAAATACCTTTATTTGGCTGCAATGGAATTATTTCACTGGAAAATATCTACTGTCAAGTTTGCAGCTGCAGTTTCCCTGAAAAATAACAAGAAACAGTGACTAATACTCATATCATGAAACCGGTTGTCTTATTATTCAGGAAAAATTGAAGACTACCCAGCTGACATAAACTGGTAATTCTCCCTGTGCCAAGTTAGAAGATACTTTTTTCTTAAAAAACATTATTTTGATGTGAAACTCATAAACTTACACTACAGTCTCTAAACTTTGGTTGCTGGATTGAAGTTCAAGGTTTGGTATTGTAGCAGAATCACTTTGACTCGTGGTTAATCCTATTAGCCTTAACTATGGCCATCATCATCAGAACTACCACCAATTCCTTTCATAAACATGACAAACTTATGGGTAAGTATGAAAATTGATAGAAAAACCAACATTAATGTTAACATACTATAACAACAACTACGGATGAATAGGAAGTTTTTATGACAGAATAGGCACACACAATTTTGTACACCAAACATTGGGGCAGATGTATGAACCAGCGTTAAGTGCAGAAATGCACTTAATGCTGGTTAACTGGGGGGATTATGATTTCTCTAATGTATTACTAGCACGCCTAACGTGCGCTAATAACAGCTCACCGAGTTACGCTCGGAGGGGCTGTCGCCTGCAATCCCCCCCCCCAGTGTTTAGTGGCCGGCGCAATATATTAACAATCGCCAGGCATTAATTTGCCCCAACCGCTTTGCCAGCTCACGACTAGCGTTGTCCTATCCCCCACTGTGGGGACAACGCTAGCCCTGCTTCTGGCTCGGGCTGCGCTGGAAATCTCACGGTTTTAGCATGATCTCGTGCATGCCCAGACAGATGGCAGGGGGGAGGAAAGTACATTGCGCATGCGCAGGACGTCGGGGGAGCCGATAAGGAAAGCCATTTACACTAGGCATATCGGCTCTCCTTATCGGCTTGCAGGGGGTTAATAAATTAGCAAATACCGGGTGCCCACTTCTCCTCGTTATGCAGGAGAAGCGGGACCCGTTATTTGAGAAGCGCTAAGGGGGGGGGGGGTTAGTACATCTGCACCATTGTTATGACATTACATTAATCATATACAGTATAGAGATATAGTTATTCTGCACTTTCTGGAAAGCAGAGTACATGAAAACGTTATTAAGAGAAGTTAACCAAAGACAGTAAATTAAACTTCAAAATATCCAAATATGTTTATTTTTATTTAAAAAAAAAATGGTTCGGACTACTCAATCCAAATACGAGAACAGTTCAGAGAATGACTACCCTGGAGTTTACAAATCTCTTGTTATAGATTATAAAATATCTCAGGTTTTATGTATCCAAAACAGTTTGTACTCATACAAAACATTTTTATTGGATTTTACATATAGAATGACATAACAGTAGTCAACATAAAGTTCAGTGCGGAATGATAAAGTAATACAATAGGCGAACAATTAATTATTAAGGAAATTGAGTGACAATACATCTTACATGTCTATTTTTTAAATATCATATGAGCTACAATAGCCATGTTTGTCAGTGAGTTTTTATCTGGTAGCTTTTCCGATTTTTCATCAGCGGGGATATCTTGACTTCTTGACTTCTGAAGATGTGATTAATGCTGTGGTTTTGGAGGGGTGATTGTATTGTTGAGATGGTATCCAACTTTTTTCCATACTTTAGGTTCAAAGAGTTCCAAGATAGTATTTTTGTGTTCTACGTCCAGAGATTTAATGTAGTAGTCCCATTTGGAGTGGAAAGATTTGGTTGGCAGAAAGTTGTCTAGGGCTGTGGATCTGAGGTCAAAATATAGAAGTTGAGTGAGTTTTATTCTCAGTTCCTGTAATGTTTTGCAGATGTTTTGATCCAGTAAATTAAGATCAGTTTTATCGCCAAAGTAAAGACTGTTGTCAGAAATGGAGCAAGTTGGGAGGTTAAGGTGTCAAGGTTCCATTTGTTAAACAATAAAAATAGACATACTTCTGGTAGTGGTTTAACTGATATATGTAAAGTAGAATTCAGGAATCCAGTAATTTTGAACCAAAACCTACGAATTTTAAAGCAGTCCCAAAAACAGTGAAACAATTTTGCGTTTGTTATAGGACATTTGGGGCACTTCCCCGATTCGGTGGGTACCATATGTTTGTGGACTTTCCAAACTTCCTTTGGAAAGTCCACTCTTTTATTTTTTGTTACTGTTTTGGTTATTTGGTGATAACTAGGGATAAGTGCGAACCAGAGGCAGCATTGCGCTAGGGAAGGGTCATATCCTATATCTGTTTTTTACCATATGTTTGTGTTGGGCTGGGGTTATACATATCCTATGTAAAAACTTGAAAATGGGTCTCTTGAAGATATGATGAATGCAGGTATTTAGAGTATTTACAATAAGAACCTAGTAAGGGTTCTAAGTCTAAAGTTAGATCTGTGATATCTTCCCCCCATTTGGCACTTAATGTTTGATATCTGGGGGAGGGAGAGGGTATATTTTATAAGGTTGTGAGCTACTAAGGCGTAGTAATTTAGTGATCACATGGTTATCATTGTCTGAGAGGTTTGAAGGTGTTACTGTTTGTGCATAGTGGCGTACTTGTAGGTAGAGGTAGAAATGTGTATTAGGAAGTGACTATTTCTGTTGTAGATCACTGAAATGGAGAACGTATCCTTCAGGATCAAAGACCCTGGACACAAGACCCTTTTGCTTCCACATGTGAAATGAAGAGTTAGTTAAAGAAGGTTCAAAACTTGTGCAGATATGGTGATGAGCGAAAGTCTCGCTTCAATTTTTTGTGTAGATTAATCCAATCAAAATAAGTGTCTTTGAACATGACATTGGAAAAGATTGTTTTCAGCATGAAGGTAGATGGCATATGTAGTAGGGCAGATGGCGAGTATGGGTCAAGTAGTGCTTGGTCCAGTGTAATATCTGTATATGTGGATTGTTCCAGCAACCAATCCCGTGCATATCTGAAAAAGACTGCAGTCGTGTAGGGATGCTGAGGCCTCCTTGGGATTTAGATAACACATTTGGAGAGCGCTATTCAGGGCCGTTTGGAGTTTCATAGGAACTTTGAAATAGCCAAATGAATTTTTAGTAGGTATCCGTTCAGTAGGGCAATAGGGAGCATTTGAATGATGTAAAAGAGTTTGGGGCATATGATAGTTTTTACTGCAGCGGTTCTTCCCAAAAGGGAAAAAGGGAGAGAGGTCCAGGTTGTGAGTAAGGTAATCAGTTTATCAATTGAAGGGGAAAATTTTGCTTTGCATAAATTATCTGTAGTATTAGTAACCTGTATTACTAGGTATTTTATTTTAGAGATATTATGTTTGAAAGTCATGAAAATTGGGGAGGAGGTAATGTCCATTGTAGCGGTGCCTAATAGTAATATCTCAGATTTATCAATGTTAACTTTGTATCCAGTTTCCTTGCCAAAATCATTGACTATGGAGAGGATAGCTGGTATTTTAAACAAAAGGCAGTATAAAAGAATAGATGCTAATAGACACCGTGTTGATGGGGACGCGTATATGAGACACTAACCCGTCCCGTCAGATGAAGCGCTCTATCTGTACCTCCACTTCATGAAAATACCATTCAGATTAAATTTGATTGGATTACATATCATTAATAAAGTTTTACTTCAGTCTGTTTTCCAGGCTAACCTGGTTTTCCATTTAATAATCCTCTTTCTCTAAGTATAAATTTGGAGTACTGTGGAAAAATGCCCCATTTGTTTTTGGCTGCAGTTCAGGGTCGCTCCATTGATGCTATTCCTAATTTATTTCCACATTTATAATTTCTGCCGTGGCACTATATCTTGTAGTAAATCTTCTTAGAGAGTATTTTTGGTACTTGTGTAGTTTCACGGCGCCAGCATGGCGCCTTGCGTCTGAGTCCCCTTGCGGGGCTCGCTTTGCTCGCCCCCGCTGCGGGCTCGGTGGCTCGCTACTCTCGCCACGCTATTTAAAATCAACTCCATGCCAACATGAATAGTGGAGGTATGAACTATCCATGTTGGTATGGAGTTAAGTTACTTTTTTGGACATATTTCGTGACGAGGGTACACCCGGAAGTAGCACGGCGCCATGCTGGCGCCGTGAAACTACACAAGTACCGTATTTTTTTTACATTCTAAAATGTAAATGGTAAAATTGTAGGGGAGGGAGGTGATATTTTGTTAATATTACTTTGACTGCCAAAATTGTAGTGTAAAGTGACAGTTATGAATTTATCTGTGGAAGAAGTGCTTATTTATTTTGATAATTACAGTATGTGTTGCTAATAATAAACTCTGACAAACAACCAAGACGTACATTATTAATACATTTAGAAAAATAAATAAAATACAGAATTTCAACATTTTAAATATTGCCATTTAATTTAAACATATAAACCACAGTATGCCTAAAATACTGTGTATTATAAGGTGACATATGGAATAGCATGGTGTATTTTCAGCAGGGAATATTTCATAATTTGGTGCATCTGTTTTGGATAATTAAACTAAGTTACGAATAAATTGATGTTTGCTCTTTTAGACTGCAAGAGGAAATTTCCACAAAAAAGATAAAGGTTAATTACCTACAAAAATGTACCACATTAGAAGTTACATCACTATAATTAGAGTTTCAGTTCAGATATTGCATCCCATCACATAGCAGAAAAAGGTTAATCTTAGGTAATATTTTAATATTTTTAAAGTTAGTTTTTTCCTGGAAGCTTGATTATCACGTTTCAAGCATATTTTTTATTTAAATTTTAATTGTCTTTTAAATATTTACAATAGAGAGAATAAAATAATGACATGTCTGCAGTCTTTTATCTAGAATTCATGAACAGTAATGTCACAAAAAAATAGAAACTACGTTTTCAATATTCACAGGCATGATAATCAAATATTTCTACATACATATATTAAAAGGAGCACTGCTAAACAATTTAATGAGGATGAAAAAGTCAGATACAATGTAGCGAGAAGTGAAGGTGACTTTTAAGTCTGCATTAGAAGTTATTAGGCATTTCAATCAATATGTGTAAAAAAAAAAAATTCTTCCAGAAAACTCAAAGTCCAAATCATTACTGATTATGCATATCATACATTATACTTTTCATACTTTTTGGGGCTGATGTAGAGACTGGAGGCAAAGCAAAAAAAACAAGACACTTTGGTACTTGTGTAGTTTCATGGCGCCACCGCGCGCACACTCTATCTCAGAAACTTGGCAGCCTGCCAGAGGCTTGCGTGCCGCTCTAGCTACTGTATAATGTAACGCGATGTAACGTAGCGCTGCGCGAGCCACTCTAGCTATAATGTAATGAAATGTACCATGTAAAAAGGACAGAAACGGGGCTTCTAAATCGCACACCCCAGCACACCGCTACCACAGGGGGTGTCCCCAATGTAGACGCTAACATTCTAGGCGCTTTGAGACGCTTTTAGCATCTGAATTCACACTCCCGGCACTTCTGCTTAGCCGCGCGCGGACAGCGTAACGTAGTCAGTCAGAGTGCTACGCAGTTAGCGTAGTCAGTCAGTCAGTCAGTAGTAGCCCTGTGTGAGAGACGGAGGTGCATAATGGCAGTGGCGAACCTGACTATGGCGATGGAGCGTCTGACGCTGTTTAATCTGCCGCAGACGGAGGAGGAGGCGGTGGCTTTCTTGCAGGCACGCCAGTTCCTGCCGCAGACCATGACCTGCCCCAATGGCCACCCCATGAGGCTCAGTGTGAAGGAGCGCATGTGGCGCTGCCACATTTGCAGCTGCCGCAAGAAGGTGAGCATCAGGTCTGCTCAGTGGTTTTGGGGGTCTCACCTCAGCTTTGTGACCCTCATCTGCTTCCTATATTGCTGGGCAGAAGAGCTGACCAGCATTAAATTCTGCGACAGACAGCTCAATATTTCGCAGAAAACAGCCGTGCAGTACAATAACTTGATGAGTCAGGCCTGCACGGTGGACCTGCTGGCACAGCCTCAGCGGCGAATCGGAGGCCCGGGTCATGTCGTCGAGGTCAACGAGAGCCTCTATGTAAAGAGGAAAAGTAATGTCGGACGGCTCCTGCCCCAGCAGTGGGTATTCGGGGGCATATCCAGGGAGACCGGGAAGTGCTTCAAGACTGCGGTGGAGCGGCGGGATGCGGCCACCCTGAAGGCTGCCATCGAGGCCCATGTTGAGCCCAGCACCACCGTCTACACGGACTGTTGGAGGGCCTACAAGACCCAGCAGCTCCAGCAGGCCGGTTACGTCCACGGAAAGGTGAATCATAAGTTCAACTTCGTTGACCCGGACACTGGGGTGCACACCCAGAATATAGAGCGCCTCTTGGGCAGCTGCAAGTGGCGTAATAAGCGCCAAAGAGGTACCGCGCGCCATCACCTGGACTCCTACCTCCAGGAGTTTATGTGGAGGCAGAGTTTAGGCACCCAGGACCCCTTCCTACGCATCCTACATGCTCTGACCCTGCTCCCCCTGGTCGAGAAGGAGGATGAGAGCGCCGATCCGGCCGACTCCTCTGAAAGTGCTGGCGGTGACATCGACGCAGAAGCATCTTCCTGTGCAAGTGCTGGCGGTGACGTCGACGCAGAAGCTCCTTCCTTTTCTACCGACCAATCATGACTTTTTAATTAATATTGGACTTTTTGTTACACTGATTACTTTCATGTTATTCGAATCATTTATATTCTCAAGTTATCTTCCAGTTAAATTTCAACTAAAAAAAAGTTAACAGTTGCAGAAAATGTCGTCATTATTGTCTCAGGTGTGTGAGTGTGCAGGTGTGAATGTGTTCCTGAATCAGCACCACTATCCACGCCCACCTGAAGCGTGGCGAGCGCAGCGAACCCGAGAGGGGCGGTGGTACGCGTTCTATGACCTTTTCATACCCCCACTATCCACGTCGACGTGGAGAATAGAAAGTGTGGCGGGCGCAGCGAGCCAGCGAGCCCGAAACGTGGCGAGTGCAGCGAGCCCCGCGAGGGGATGCGGACACCAGTAAAGCCTGCGAGGGGATGCGGATAGCTGTGAAGGTATCCGCGTGCACTCGCCACGCTTCGGGCTCGGTGACTCGCTGCGCTTGCCACACTTTCTATTCTCAACTCCAAGCCGACGTGGATAGTGGGGGTATAAAAAGGTCGTAGGACGCGTACCGCTGCGCTCGCCATGCTTCGGGTGGGCGTGGATAATGGGATTTACAAGGTTGACAGCTGTTGCGTCGACTAGTGGCACTGAGGGTAGGTTTTAATAGTGTACCCCTAGACCCAGCTAAATTTAGATGCTTTTGCGTCTAAATTTAGATTTACCCCTACACCCAACTAAATCCAGACGCTTTAGCGTTTGGATTTAGATGCCCCAACACCATAGCGGCTTGCAGGGAGCCTAGATTCAGACGCTTAAGTGTCTAAATCCAGACTCCCCGGCTTCTTAGCGGCCAGCAGGGGGCCGCCTGAATTCAGATGCTTTTGCGTCTGAATCCAGACGGCACCCCTCTTTCTTAGCAACTTGCAAGGCGCCTGGATTCAGGCGGTTTTGCGCCTAAATCCAGGTGCCCCCCTCCTTCTTATGGGCTTGCAGGGAGTGTGAATCCAGGCGCTTTAGCACCTAGATCCAGACTGCAAGCCTTCTTAGCGGCTTGCAGGTAAGGCTGGATTCAGATGCTTTTGCGTCTGAATTTAGCGTGTACATGGGGGACACAGCGGTGTGCCGGGGTGTGTAGTTTAGAAGCCCAGGCACGTCAGCATTGTGCCCGTGGTGTCTCCACTTGCCCCCATTGTCAGCGGTGCCCAGGCGCTGCCTGTTTCACTGTGGAACTACAAGTACCACAGTGACCTGTCAGCGCCTGGGCAGCACGCTGCTGCTGCTGCCCGGCCGCTACGCTGTTAACGTAGCTGTCAATATGTAGCTTACAGCTACAGCGGCATGAGCACAGTCAGACAGAGCTAGAGCGGCACACGCACAGTTAAACAGAGCCTCTGGCAGGCTGCCAAGTTTCTGTAACAGACTGTGCGCGCGGTGGCGCCGTGAAACTACACAAGTACCGACACTTTTTGTTTTGCATGCAGGGTAATAACTAATACCCCGTTTTCACTGCAGCCAAATTCCCGGATCTAGCATGTAGACCCGGGAATTTTCCTTTTAACACAGGATTTTTGGCAGTGTGAACGTGGGAGGAATATCCGGATTTCATACACGGGTAAAACCCTTCTTTTTACCCGTGTCTGAGATCCGGATATGCAGACACGGGTTGACCCGTTCACACTGCCGAAAAACCTGTGTTTAAAGGCAAAATCCCGGGTAGAACGTCTTCACCGGGGAATTTGCCTTGCAGTGAGAACAGGGGTCCAGCGCATCAGTCCCCGGCATTTTAATGCCGGGTAAAAGCCGTGTCTTTCTCACTCGCAGTGAGAACACGGCATAAATGCATTTACATGTGCTGCACAGCTTTAACTCTTGCCATTTAGATTTGGGTTTGAACTCATTCCAAAAACTCAAAACACATGTTTATTCCATCCCAATTCCAGTGCAACTTGGATTTACCAAAGTGTAAAGTTACATAATTATTTTTCTTTTAGAATCAGAACTTTTAAAATTACATTGCATGCTTACTTATGCCTGCCAATTACTTCCTTGAAGGTACATTTTAGAAAACTGGAATACAATATCATAAATGAAGTTAATTTTTTTTTATGTATTCCCTTTATTATGTAATTCTATATTATTTGCATATTTGTTTACTAAAGCACCCCTGTTACCTCTTTACCAGTCAGCATTGTACAATATTGTATGAACTTTAGGTAAAAAAAAAATCATCGGTACTGCTTTCCTAGCACGGCGCCCACAATCTAGATCTCAAGCATCTCATGCATCTTATGTGTTTGTGCGGCATAAGATGCATGAGAAGATGCAATTGACGCGATCGACGAGATTGACGAGATTTTTACATTGCAAGCATCTCATACATCTTATGTGTTTGTGAGGCATCAGATGCATGAGATGATGCAATCAACGCAATTGATGAGATTTTTACATTTGAATCAATGTAAAAAGGCCCCAAAACCCAAATTTTAATTGCTAACCCCCCCTCATGGGCGAAATGGCCCCCCCATTGTTAACACCACCCCACTATTGACGCCAACTCGAAGCCACGTCGGAGTGGAGTTGATTTTATATAGTGTGGCGAGCGCAACGAGCCACCGAGCCCGAAGCGTGGCGAGCCCCGCGAGGGGACGCAGAATACATGTAAAGTAGTCCGGTGGTGCTCTCCACACTATATAGAATCAACTCCACGCCGACGTGGATAGTGGGGGTATGAAAAGGTCGGAGGACGCGTACCGCCGCCCCTCGCGGGCTCGCTGCGCTCGCTGCGCTCGCCACGCTTCGGGTTGCCGTTGATAATGCTGGTGGCGTTAACAATGGTTATTGGGGGCTCACGATTTTTTATCTCACGGATCTCATGGATCTCATGCATCTTATGGATGCATAAGATCCATGAGATTAAAAAATCGGGTCCATCGCGTTGATTGTATGCCTTAAGTACCTTAAACTTAAGGCATACAATCAATGAGACAGGCGCCGTGCTAGGAAAGCAGTACCAAATCATCTGGTCTGACTGACTTTACAGGAATTCTGGCCCTCATTTTGATCTGCTCGGTAAGCTGTAAATCACCAATGGGGAACCTCTGCCCCCCCCCCAGCAGTTGTTGAACTACGCTACGCTTCCCAGCATGTTGTAGCTTCCCCTGTTATAGTTTTGCTATTTGGCTATGTTAAACTGTTGCAAGGCATGCTGGGATGTGTAGTTCAACAACAGCTGGAGGGCCGTAGGTTCCCCATCGCTGATTTAAGGCAATTGCCAAGAGGAGGGGGGTTTCTGGGAAACCAGAAACCCTCCCTGCATTCGCCTATGATTAGTCTTGTCTTATTACATTATTACAGCGCAGAGACTTTCCAAATATTTTACCCAGTGATAGAACAAACTGGGTAAAACAGACAGACATGGAGGTAGGAGGGCCCTGGAGCAAGCTTACAGTCTATATACTACATATTATTCACCATTCTGTTGGGTTATGTCAAAAGGTATAAAGAACTAAATATACAATATAGTTATTTATAGTTATTAATTATGGGCTCATGATCTTTCTTTGTTATGTTCATAATCTTTGTATAGTTATGTTCATAATCTTTTTATAGTTATGTTCATAATCTTTGTATAGTTATGTTCATAAGTTAAATGAACTTAAATTAATTGATGTAAAAATAGATTAAGGAGGTCATTCTGATCCATACTCACCATTGCAAATTTGCAACAGTGAGTGATGGTGATGGACTGCACATGCGCTCATTCGCTTATGCAGGCCATCTGTGCAAGCGGACGGACCAATGTGAGTGGGGGTGTGGGGCTGCAAACTCATGTCACACTCATAAGAATGCCAAGTGCTTCATTAGCGTCCCCATCAAAATGCTGGGCATTCCCATGGTGGTCCATCTGTGATGCAGGTGCTGGGGTGGGCAGCTGACGTCACCAGATGACACCCTCTTCCCATACCAAGGCACACTCTGGTGACATAATAATTTGATGGTCGGTGATCATCGAATGATTTCATCCACGCATGCAAGCTGCGAATGGATGTTTATCGAAAACATCCTTTTGCATGCTTGTGGGAGAAATCAGCGTGCATGCGGTGGGCGTTTGTGCGTGCAGTGTTTAGTTGACTTGCAAAGCTGACTTGAAACCAGAATGACCTCCTAAGTCCTTAAGGTGCTTCAGTATCCCCCTCCCATTGTATATTAAAATTGCTAAAATGGTAGATATATTTGCCAGATTTGATAATTTTTGCATGCTTTATTTGAACAAGCTTCTAAGCTTTTTATGGAGTCCTTGTGCTGAGAATATTCTTCTTCTGACCATCACAACTGTACATAAGCACTCTGACTGCTTTCTAAGGTATTTTGCCATTTTTTTAATCTTTTTTAGTAATGCCAAAAATTGTTGGTACAGCTGTGCCTTATATACTGATCATCTTTTTTTCCATACATCACAAGATACCTGGCATAACTGATTTAACTACAGTCCTGTACATTTTAATGTAACATATGTATGATACATATGTTACATTAAAATGTACAGGACTGTAGTTAATTTTCTACAGTACTTTGCTCTTATTAATCTGACACAATGTCATGCATGCACTAGCAGTATTTTATATATATATATCTATCTATACATAATCAAGGGGCCCAGATCATGCACTCTCTAATTGTTAGCCAATTCTCTCTGGTGGCTGGCCACACCCCCTCTGGAGGGTGGCCATATCCATAAGCATGTCCCCTTTCACTGACTCTCCCTAGGCGAACCCTTCATGTCCCAGTCCAAAACTTGCTTTCAGTGCTTTTTTTAAAGCTTCCACCTCCTCAGCATTAGTAAAGCCAGTGGCTTCACTTTGGCAGTGACTTCCTGTTGGAAGTCACACCTGCCAGTCCTCTACATGACAGACAGTCCCAGAGAAGCCATGCTTTTGCGCATGCGCCGACTTTTGCACTAATATTGCGCATGGGCCAGGCCCCATACTGGGCAGAAAAGATTGTGGGGTCTAGGGCAGACCAGGTGGTAAGGCCAATGGCAGCTCCCCTCCTTCTCACTGGTAAGATCCACGGCTGCTGGCTTTAATTCTTGGATAAAAGTATATTTCATATAGTTTTACATTAAGATTTAGGCCCTTATTCAGATCTGATCGAAGTTAAAATTTATTCTCAAAATGGGCAAAACCATATGCACTGCAGGTGGGGCAGATGTTACATGTGCAGAGAGAGTTAAGGTGACCATACACCTACAGATTTATTTTCAGATCTGGCTGGTTGGAACAAACACCTGGTAATATCTGAATGACAGTTTGTCAGTTTTCCAGCATTTCCAAGCAAATGGTGATTTGCTCTCATCCATAACCATGTTTTTGTTCCAACCAGCTTTAAATTTGGGTGGGGTGTGTTGAAACTGAAATCTAAATTGCAGTGTAAAAATAATGCGGCCATTATTTACCCTGCGCAGAAACAAAATAACTCACACAAACCTAACTATCTCTATACGTGTTACATCTGCCCCATCTGCAGTGCACATGGATTGCCCATTTTGAGAACAAATTTGTACTGCAATCAGATCTGAATAAGTTGAAGAAAGTTGGATGTAACTAAATTTAGCAAATTTATCTTGCAGATTTAACTGCATGTCCTGTGGTCAAAAATATGCAGCTAGGCGCTACTTGTCGTTAAAAGGGAATAATTATGTGGCAATGAGGCATTAACAATGAATCTAAATGTTCTGGGAATGGGTTTCATCAGTGACCAGAGATGGTTGCTGATAAAAAGGATACTCTGTTGGGGGAAACAGCTGATCGCAGGAGCATGCTCCTCCAACCAGCGACCACGCCAGGGCTGGTCGCGGGAGTGAGCTCCCGGCAACAGTTCCCCGTACACATGGGGATATGGTCGCTTAGTGACCATATCCCGGGCGATATAGTCTACAATCGCACCATGTGTATGGGTGTGGTATAGGGCTTCCGACAGTAGGGATCCCAACAGTCAGTATCCCATCATTGGGATCCCAACTGCCTGTGGACCATCATCCGGCACCCGTGTAGAGGGCTTAAGTTATATTACACTGTAAGCACTTTCTTGAATTTTAAGGACTTTGAAACATGTAAAATAGTTTCCTATAGTAGTATTTCAGATATAAATATTAGTAATTTGTTCTTTTGTATGTCCTATTCAGTACTACAGTATGTCAACTTTTGAATATATCAGGATTTTTCAGGATCTCTTTTCATAGAATAAGTGCTACGAAATAAAAGTTAAATTCCCATCCTAATGGTAAGAATAAAAAGCTATTGTACAAAATGCCTGTTGCAAGTATAAATAAAGGAAATACTATTTTTATACAAAAGGTTAAAAGAGCAAAATAATTCAACTGAGATTTAGAACTTGCACATGTACAAAAGACCCAATTTATTAAAGTAAATGAAAATGAAGCTCTAACCTTTAATACATAGAAGAGATTCTATTCTTAATGTGAAGAACAGAAGGGCAAATCAGTTTCTGGAGCATTTATTATTACTTTGTCTCCTTTCTGTTTGTATTAACATAGATATAAAGATAGCCCCATAGTGTGATACATGAAAACTAGGGATATTCTTTGTGTTTTGGATCTGTATTTGGTTTTGCCAAAACGACCCATGCTGGTTTTATGTATGGTTCTGGATCTGTTTTAGTTTTAAAAAATCATAAAAATTGCTAATATCACAGAATTTTGGCCTGTTTTTCTTTCTATTGCATTATTAACCTCAAATGCAATAATTTTCACTCATTTCCAGTTACTTTTGGCCTCCTCACATCTCACAATATTGTTTTCAAATTTTCCCCAATGTTGGAGAAAGGCTGCAGTGAGTTGGCGGGTGACACTAAGGGCCTTATTCTAGTTCACTCTTAGAGGCAAATTCCTTCTTAGATGGACAAAACCATGTGCACTGCAGGTGGGCAGATGAGAGTTAGATTTGGGTGGGGTTTTCCTTCAAAGTGAGATCTATATTAAAGTGTAAAAATAAAGCAGTCAGTATTTTCCCTGCACAGAAACAAAATAACTCACCCAAATCTAATTATCTCTGCACATTTTACATCTGCCCCCCTGCAGTGCACATGGTTTTCTCCATCGGTAGGGAGCTGGAAAGAGGTGTAGTCAGTCGCACAGATATAAATGGATTTACATTCAGAGATGGACCCTCATTGTATTTTTATTAACAATCCGTTTTTAATAGATGCGAGGGTGTGCTACCATAGACACGAAAGGGACAAGTTTATTTGTAGAGAAAAGAGTGTCTTTTTATGGTGCACCTGGAGAGAAAAATTGTTTATAAAACGTCACTTTTATTTAATTCATTAAAAATGGTTGCGAAATATAAAAGAAAATAAGACAAGACATGAGACAACATATAGGCCCTTATTCTGATCGGTGCGGCCCGATCAGAATATGCGGCCGCAACCGTGCAGGCGAATCCCCGCCTTCCATACGGATCGCCACCTGCCGTCCGTACGCGGATATGTGGCGATCCGCATGAAATTGGACGGGGATACGCCTCCTCCGTCTTGGGAGCTGCCCCTGCATTCGATGGTCGTCGAACATCGAATGCAGGGCCGCACGCTCCACCAGGTCCCGCAACACAAGACCACACGGACACTTGTCCGTGTGAAATCATGTATGGGGGCGGGCAGCTGACATCCGGCGATGTCAGATGCCCGCCCCGTACCCACGCGTCACGGCCTCATTACCATGCATACGCCCCGCGTTTGCATGGGAACGCCCATGAAACGGGGGGCGTATGCATAGGGTAATGAGGCTAAGTAGCCCCTCACGCCCCTCTACGCCCCCTGTGCGGCGTATAAAGAATCCATGCGGCGAAATCGCCTGCACATGCGCAGAGTGACCTCTGCACATGCGCAGACGATAAACATCGGCGGGCCGTACGCAAGCGGGAATATCCGCACTGATCAGAATAAGGGCCATAGTGATATAAAAAAGGATAGAAATCCTTCACCTAGTGGAAACCCCACTGTCTATTCTCCCAATTGACTTAATTTATATTGCTGTTAGGCTGTGTTATAATAAACATTTATTTATAACGTGGATCAGGGTTGCTGCGATTGTCTGCAATGTTACAATTAAACCCTGGGCTCTCTCTAGCAGCCGCTGGCAAGCGCCTGAGCACGGACACAGTTCCGTCTCAGCGCTGCTGCTGGCTTGCTGGAGCCAGTGGTACCACGTCCTGTGTTCTCCCACAGAGCTGTATCAGAGGGGTGCCTGCATGCGCTCCCTCGCTCTAGTGGGTTTAGAACAGGCAGGGACACTACCGGTTCTGGCGCCAGATACCGTGTCAGTGTCTCTAGGTAGGGGACCGTGTCCAACGGTGACCCCGCACGCAGCCAACAGTTCAAAATTACAATTAATAAGTGGGGAGGGGAGAGTGGGGTATTAGACACACTAGGTGTGTAGTAAAGTCGAGCGTACGCTTTCGCAAAAAAGCTTCCTCAGGACCACCGGGCAAGCCGCCGGAAGCTCCTTAAATACCAGTTCCTCCCTGCATATTCATGGTATGCAAATTTCAATGGGAGTGTGTGTGTGTAGATCCCTTTGTGCTATTGGTCATAACGTTTGGGTGTCACGCATGATGCGTGAGTATACACCCACTGTCAGTGATTTCCCAAACACTCGTCTTTAGTACTGTGTTCTATTGTGTTTAATTATAACGCATAGGGTAGCACACACACGGGGCGACTTACTGGCACCCCAGTGGACTCATTTCATGCTCCAGCAGGGAAGGAGGGAGACCACGATATAGAAACCTTGCGATCGCAGTCAGATATATCACGCTCCGAGTTACAGGGCATGTCGACACAGCATAGATTTATCAACATCATATCTACCAGACCGCTTTGATTTTAGCAATACACGCGAGACCTACCCCGGATCAATCCTGACCTATGCACCTTTTTCTCCACTGTCTCTGAGTGTTAATTTTATGACACCGCCAAATTGTCAGTAAATCTAGACAGACATACTACCAACCCACGGGACATAAAGCATACCGCTAATGTCCGAATGTCACTTACAATACGGCAAGTGTAGAAACATTATAATTAAACACAATAGAACACAGTACTAAAGATGAGTGTTTGGGAAATCACTGACAGTGGGTGTATACTCACGCATCATGCGTGACACCCAAACGTTATGACCAATAGCACAAAGGGATCTACACACACACTCCCATTGAAATTTGCATACCATGAATATGCAGGGAGGAACTGGTATTTAAGGAGCTTCCGGCGGCTTGCCCGGTGGTCCTGAGGAAGCTTTTTTGCGAAAGCGTACGCTCGACTTTACTACACACCTAGTGTGTCTAATACCCCACTCTCCCCTCCCCACTTATTAATTGTAATTTTGAACTGTTGGCTGCGTGCGGGGTCACCGTTGGACACGGTCCCCTACCTAGAGACACTGACACGGTATCTGGCGCCAGAACCGGTAGTGTCCCTGCCTGTTCTAAACCCACTAGAGCGAGGGAGCGCATGCAGGCACCCCTCTGATACAGCTCTGTGGGAGAACACAGGACGTGGTACCACTGGCTCCAGCAAGTTAGCAGCAGCGCTGAGACGGAACTGTGTCCGTGCTCAGGCGCTTGCCAGCGGCTGCTAGAGAGAGCCCAGGGTTTAATTGTAACATTGCAGACAATCGCAGCAACCCTGATCCACGTTATAAATAAATGTTTATTATAACACAGCCTAACAGCAATATAAATTAAGTCAATTGGGAGAATAGACAGTAGGGTTTCCACTAGGTGAAGGATTTCTATCCTTTTTTATATCACTATATGTTGTCTCATGTCTTGTCTTATTTTCTTTTATATTTCGCAACCATTTTTAATGAATTAAATAAAAGTGACGTTTTATAAACAATTTTTCTCTCCAGGTGCACCATAAAAAGACACTCTTTTCTCTACAAATAAACTGGTTTTCTCCATCTAAGAAGGAATTTACCTCTAAGAGTGAACTAGAATAAGGCCCTAAGTGACGGAGCAGTGGAACAAATATACAGCACATTACTCATTACACCACACAGTTTTGTCCACTAGTCACAGAATACCACACAGTAGTACCCTTATACATGTTACATCATACATTAATACCCTTACACATGTTACACCACACCAGAGAAACTTATACACATTATACCATTGAATATCAGATCCACTCCTCTGTAATCATCATCATTCCTCCATTTCTACCTCCCCCCTACCAGCACACAACAGGGGTTACCTCACTGTGCCAGTACACACACACAGGTTTACAGTATGCATTATATACAGTGTGGGTTACAGTGCAGGGTAGATACAGTGCAGGATACAGTACATACTGCCCAGGATACAGTGTGGGTCAGATACAGTGTCTGTTACAGTGTGCGTCAGATACCCAGTGGGATATAGTGTGTGTGTCGTATACAGTGCAGGTTGTATATATATAGATAGATAGATAGATAGATAGATAGAGAGACGGTGGGCCGCTGCACTCAGGACTTAATAATGAAAGGACAAGTAGCCACTCGAATGATGTTTCAGCCTTTTATTAGGCTCTTCTCAAAAAACAGCTTACATAAAAGAAATAATGTATGCTCACCTCTATAAGTAGTGCATGACCATTCGTTTGTGTCGGGACAGCCGTCACTTATGGACGCTGGGGGGCGTGCATTGGTGACGTCAGAATTTTGCAAGACCGTTGCCCTAGCAACGGATCAACAGATTGTTAATAAAGTTGTGATTTAGAGACAAAAGGTAAAAAAACGCTGCTAATGCATTACACTATAACAGTGCAAAAGTGTATGGGCTTCTAAGCCAGAGTGTGACCGCTGTCACTACAAAACAAATGGTGCTACAAAACAAACAAACAAAATGTGATAAACACTTCTAAACGCGGTCATAAAAAGAAAAAACTAAGTTGCTATTCATGATATAACATGCGTTAACATGCGTTAACATGCGTTAACATACATGATAACGCATTGTATGTTGTCATGTCTTGATAAAGGGTTTAACACCCGAAATGTTGACCAGACTTCCACTGTATTGGACATTGCTTACTTTGAATTGCAAGCTGGTTGTGAGGAGTGCCGATCATTACCTGTATGTATATATATATATATATATATATATATATATATATATATATATATATATATATATATATATATATATATATATATATATATATATGGGCAACTAAAATGGTGCATGGCCTACATCACAAAACGTACCAGGAAAGACTAAAATATCTTAATATGTATACTTTAGAGCAGAGAAAGGAAAGGGGGGTCATGATAGAAACTTTCAAATATATCAAGGGTTTTAACAAGGTACAGGTGGAAGACATTCTTCACAGGAAGAGGAGCAACAGAACATGAGGACATGCACTGAAACTAGAGGGAGGAAGATTCAGGGAAAATGTGAGGAAGAATTACTTCACAGAAAGAGTAGTAGATAAGTGGAATAGCCTACCATCAGAGGTGGTAGACGCAAATACAGTAGTACAATTTAAACATGCTTAGGATAGGCATATTGATATCCTTACAAAAAAATAAGGATCAAATATGGTTTGAGGTAACATGTTTAAAAAAGGGGCAGACTAGATGGGCCAGGTGGTTCTTATCTGCCGTCAAATTCTATGTTTCTATGTTTCTATGTATGTAAATAAATATATATATATATATACTGTATATATTTGCAAAAAAGATGCGGCACTCAAAGGGTCTTTGTACAAATGAATTATATTCAAAAGATGCTCAGACGTTTATACAGAAAGCATGGGTGTTAACCCCGACGTTTCAATGCCATCACTGGCATTTTCCTCAAGGGCCCATGCGATGCTTTGGCTGTTCAGACCCTATGAGTGCCGCATCTTTTTTGCAATTTGTACCCATCTCCATTGGAGGCACCTGGGCAGCTAATTCCACACAGGGAGTGCCAGCTCACACAAGCAATCCATATATATATATATATATATATATATATATATATATATATATATATATATATATATATATATAGATAGATAGATAGATAGATACAGAAGTACCAACACACTCCCTATGAATGGGGTGCAAACAGCACCCACTTCCCAGATTTGAGGTGCAGTGGCCTGTAACCAGACACTCTAGTAAATACAAACTCTCTCACTACAAAAAACTAACTCACCTTAACATTCAAATAATCAAATAAATAAATAATGGGGTTTTAGTTCATGAATTGATCAATGCATTTAAGCTTGCAGCCCATCGCCAAAGCACCCCATTTCACTGCAAGTCCTACACTAACAACTGGTTTTCTTAGGAACCTGGCAACTGCTTACACATCCCCAGGGCCGGCGCCACCACTAGGCAGCTCTAGGCATTTGCCTAGGGCGCCGGCACCTGGAGGGCGGCAGTTCGCCCCTCACCCCCAGCGAACTGTGTAAAAAAATTGCTGCCCCGGCGTCCCTGCAGTGCTGGGGCGGTCAGGGGTGTCCGTGCCGTAGGGGTACCTGCGGCGCCGTCATGTGTATAAAGCTGGCTGCGGCCGGCGGGGTCCCTGTAGTGAATAGCAAATAACTAGCGCTATGCGCGCGGCGGCGCGGGAAGCGCTAGTTATTTGCTATTCACTACAGAGACCCCGCCGGCCGCAGCCAGCTTTATACACATGACGGCGCCGCAGGTACCCCTATGGCACGGACACCCCTGACCGCCCTAGCACTGCAGGGACGCCGGGGCAGCAATTTTTTTACACAGGTACCACCCCCCCCTCCCTCCCCCCGGCACCGGGGCGCCCCCACCCCGACTCGCCTGGGGTGCTCCGGTGCCTTGCACCGGCCCTGCACATCCCTCTGCTACCCCCTCACCCTGTATCTACAAGAACAGGAGAATCCCTGCAAGAAGCAAACTGCTTGGTGGTAGAATGACTAATACTGTGTAATGCTTTGCTGCTGCAATGTGTAAAAAAGGGGAACTCTGCTGCCGTAATTTGAATATTGAAGACAACTGTGGGGGGCCCAGCACTCACTACAACAAACTAACTCACCCTAACATTCAAATAATCAATTAAATAAATAATGGGGTTTTAGTTCAATGCATTTAAGCGGGAAACGGTCAGACCACACTTAGGTCGACAGTCATTAGGTCGACCCCGGAAGGTCGACTGGCACCAAGGTCGACAGGGTTAAAGGTCGACATGGGTCAATGTCGACTTGACTTAAGGTCGACATGGGTCAAGGTCGACATGGGTTTAGGTCGACAGTCATTAGGTCGACATGAGTTTTTCACTGTATTTTGAGCCGGCATGTGCCGACAGGCGGTATTTCATGCCCTACCATCCACTAGGGCGTGGTGGGAGAATAAAATAGTGTGCCGAGTGTAGCGAGGCACCGTGACCGAAGCATCGCGAGCGAAGCGAGCGATGCGAGGGGCTGTGGTTCAAATCCAACTGTGTCCATGTCGATTGTGTCGACATTCGGGTAAAAAAAACAGTGAAAAACTCATGTCGACCTAATGACTGTCGACCTAAACCCATGTCGACCTTGGCTCAGGTCGACCTTAAGCCATGTCGACCTTGACCTATGTCGACCTTTAACCATGTCGACCTTCCGGGGTCGACCTAATGACTGTAGACCTAAGTCTGGTCTGACAGATGTACCGATTCCATTTAAGCATGCAGCCCATAGCCAAGGGACCCCATTTCACTGTGTTTGTATTTACTAGAGTGTGTGGTCACAGGCCACTGCACCCCAAACCTGGGAAGTGGGTGCTGTTTGCACCCCATTCGTAGGAATGGCGAGTGTGTCGGTACTTCTGTATCTATATATTTGGGTTGATTTTTAATTAACCTCAGTTACTGTGATCATAGCTTTCTCATGCACCCTAGATAAGCTCATTTGAAACCTGTGACAGCTGCCCCTTAAATACTAATTCAGGTGCTGTGTTTGGGATGGTCTCACCTTTAAAAGCCATAAGGTACTTGGCAGTTGAGCTTTAACCCAAGAAAAAAACACATGTTCATTTTAGCTATGATGTGTAAGCAGTGGCCAGGTTCATAAGAAAACCAGTTGTTAGTGTAGGACTTGCAGTGAAATGGGGTCCCTTGGCGATGGTCTGCAAGCTTAAATGCATTGATCAATTCATGAACTAAAACCCCATTATTTATTTAATTGATTATTTGAATATTAAGCTGAGTTAGTTTGTTGTAGTGAGTGCTGGGCCCCCTGTGTTTGTGTATGTGTATATATATATGCACTTACCCAACCTCGCAGGAGGAAAGGAGACAGACCAGCACTCATTTGATGAAAAAAGGTAGACTATTTTAGAAATTTACAGCATTGCAAACAGTTTAGTACACAATTATTGGGAAAGAAAAAAGTGTGTTCTGCGCTCAGGTATACCAGCTTTTTATAAAGTTTTAAATTTGATTCACTGGGAGAAAAAAGTGCTTATGTGTCTTGGTTATGTGGCATAAAATACAATACAATAATAATGATAAATGTGCTTAGCCGCTGAAAGAAAGAAAAAGGTTAGTGATAAAATGTTTATAGCCCTTATCTGGCTTTTTTTTTGGGGGGGGGGGGGGAGTTTTTGCGGGTCCCGGCTGTGGTTGAAGGTGTAGCACTAGTTGTGAAGATCCCCGGCAGCTCTAAAGCTGTGTACACACGGGGGCGATAGGGGCTGAAATCACTGGAAATGTGGTCGCAGGCAACTATATTGCCAGTGATGGGAGTGTGCCCCAGCGATAAATCGCCGGGTGCGCGCTCCCGTTATCAGCCCCGTTCTAATCGCTGGTCGCAGGAGCTTGCTCAGCAATATATGGCTGAGCAATATATCTCTCCTGTGTGTACAGGGCTTTACTGTCCCTAAGCTTACCTAGGTCTTCTGGCTTTCCATTCTTCCTCCACGCCGTCTGTGTTCCGGACCTCCGCGAGAATGCCGCGATTACCGGAAGTTCGGGTATGATGACTTCCAGAATCGGCGGTGTGCAGACTTGTGCGTTCCCCGCCTCGCAGCGCGTTTCGAGAGGTTTGCTCTCTTTGTCAAGGATGCCTGATCCTGGTGTGATCTTGGTTTTTTATACGTTTTTTGCTTCTTTCTTTATTTTCAAAACTTTGTTTAAAAACGGAAATGGACAATCTTTTTGGCGGCAAGCACATGTGTATGGTGTTACTATAGGGAAAGGCAGGTTTTCTGTGATATGTATATGTTTTTATAAAGGGAGTAATATTGCAGGAAGGCAGCCAGCTCGAAGTCAATATTTAATCCTTTCGGGTGCAGAGTGTTTAATTCATATATCCATTTAGTTTCTCTTTGTTTTAAAATTCTGACATGGTCCCATCCACTCCAGTTTATGTTGATTTGTTCTATTGCATTTATTTTAAGTTCTTCAGGGTTCCTTCCATGTTTCTCAGATAAATGTTTTGACAGACTGTGTGTTGAAAGTCCTTTTTTATGTTATACATGTGTTCAGCTGTTCGTTTTTTTTATTCTCTTTTCGTTTGACCCACATACTGTAGGTGTGTTGGTTTTGGAGGTTGGAATAAGTAGAAAGCATTGATCTGACGTATGTACAGCCAAGGTTGTGATCGATGCATGTGTAGAGGGATTTAACGTCACTAGTGCACAGTGTGTATGCTCCATCCCATTGAATGGTCTGTATGACCTGTAGTATATGCAGCGTGTCCTTTAGGTAACTTTTCTGTGTTTGTACTATTGGCTGAAGGAATTTATCAATGTCTTTGGAAAGATTAGTGGTTAAGGAGTCAATACCAGAGATTATGGGACAGCCAGGTGGATTCTGTATGTTCTTATGGATTTTGGGTAAATGGTAGAATGTTGGTATTTTAGGATGGTTTGTTGTAATGAACTCATGTTCTTTACTGTTGAGTATGCCCAGGTCTCGCCCTTCGTCTAGTTGTTGTTGTTGCTTTTTTTGAAATTCTTGCCGGACATATGATATATACATACTGTATATATCTAAAATAATAAAACAGAGCACTCCGTAGTGCAAGTATCCATAGAATAATGTGTATTCCAACACACACACAGGAAGAGAACCTGGATCACGTACAGCAACATGCGGCTTGAATCACCGCAATCAAACAGCATAAAACATGTTACCATCAGAGCCAGTTACACTCCTTCCTGGTTTCCGTAGCTTGTTAATCTCAATAGCAACACTAGGGGGCATGGCCTAACACCGTACCTGCACTAGTTTTTTTGCACTGTCTCATACAGCCTCTCTTTTACTTTCAGTCCCTCTCCCATTTTACTCATCTACAACACAACCATGTTTCTTCAACTACACACATCAGGGGGTGATTCAGTAGTGATCAATGGTGCCAAATTTGGCCCCGTTCTGATGGTGGAAGGTCTTCGCATGCATGTACAGACCCCCTGTGTTAATGCCTTCAGTGAGTATCCCACTCGCTGAGCCATTCATATGGGAGCGGGCGTGCGGGGGCAGACACTGGGCTTTACAGGCATTCCTATGAAAATCCTGGGTGTTCTGCTGGGATTGCAGACAGATCGGTGCCTGCTCGGGGCGAGTGGCTGACCTCAGATGATGTCAGTGTCTGCCCCATCTTGGGTGATCATCAGAGGAAAAAAAAGTCAGTTTTGACAGACTTTTATTTCCGAAGGCCGGAGAAATCATTTTACTTGCACCACTTGATGTGGGGAGCCATCCAGGATACCTACAAAATGTGTTTAAGGATGTTTGATTGCCGTCATAAAGATTTTGTGTAGATAACTTCTGTTGGCTGGGGGGAGTATTATTAGCTTAATTTCTAAATGGATGAACTTGATGTGGTAAGAGGATATCCAAGATGACATAGCAGAGAGACATATATTTAAATAGTCAATTGATCATTATGAGAGTTGCAGTGAGTATTACACACACACATACAGTAGATAATACTGGATTTTAAATCATCTCATTAGTTTGCCATGAGAAGTAGTACAGGTAGAGAAGGGCAGATAACCTAGGTATTCACCTTGTGATAATAGTCCAACTAATAAAAGAAGTACAGGTATGGAGCTGGTGAATGAAAGAAACAATGAAGGTGTGATTATTAAGTACTGTAGGATGAAAACCCAAAGAGGAAAGTGTGTTGAAGATCTATGGATATAGTCGCAATAATCATTAATGCGCCATGGCCGCTCATGTCTGTTTGGTGCTTCAATGCCGCACCCGCATTGTAGAATTGCTACGCAAACTATTGCAACTCAATGAGTTTCTATGAAGCTGTTGGAGCAAATTAGACACATGGGCATGGTGATGGGATCGCGCCAATTGCCACATATGTTGCACTTGGTGTGTCAGCCATAAGAGTGGCTACAGAGTGGTCTGTTAGTACAGTACTGTTTGTATGAGAATAAAATGGTCAGTGGTTTTAAATACAGCAGAGTTATCCAATAGGATTAGAAGTGATGGTATTTTCACTTAGCAGTGATTTAATGAGTAGCACCCTTGTTCAGTGCAGTCTCAGTGCAGTGGTGGTTACATAAGTACAGAAGGCTGTGTTAGTATATAATGACTGAAGGCAAGTGTAGTCAAGCATCTCAAGTATCAAGTAGCTTTATTTCCCCTTCTGGTAAATACTACTTGCACGTTATTTTTACATACCACCATAGGCGTGCGCAGCACATTTTATTAGGGGGTGCACCATCAAAGGGGTGTGCCTAGCACCACATCTTGGGCATGTATAACACTGCCCATTGGTTGTGTCTAACAGCACCAATCAGGCCTGTCTACCATCATCTATTGGTATTCACTACATTATAAAACGTCTCTCAGTATAATAATACATGCAAATAAAGTAAAAAAACATATATGGATTATATGTAGTGATATGACAATGGTCTGGTACAAGTAGCAATGCAAAAAAAACACATAATTGATTGATGGGCGCTTATTTCAATGGAATATAGTTCTAAAAAGCAAAAGTCTTTGGTAAAAGGTATTGCTGGTAGGGAGGTGTTTATAAGGGTGGGCACAGCATTAGGGGGTGCCTGTGCACCCATAAGACTCAATGTGCGCACACCTATGCATACCACTTGTAATTGTGGTATATAAGGATGTTAAAAGAGGCTGTAGAAAGATGGTACATTAAATGATTAGGTCATTATTTAATTATTTTAAATAAATTTAGTAAATAAATGTATTATTATAATACAAAAAAAATTAAGATGCTTTAAGAATAGGGACAGGGGACAAACGATGAAACACACTGATGAGTTAGATAGTGAAGCAGGGTTAAGATTAGTGTTTGTATGTAAATATGATATATCTAAATGTTTCTGCTCTTAATATACAGTATTTCAAGATTAACTTTGTTGTTTATTATTATTATTATTATTATTATTATTATTATTATTATTATTATATCATTCATCTGTGGGATTAGGTAATGTTTTTATTGAAAGGCACCCTGGTGGATCACATTGTGCAAAGGGATCTGTTCGTAAACCAATCTATTGGTATTTTACAAGATGTATTGATAAATAAAAAACAAGAGACTCAGCATAAGCTTCTCTGTTATTGCTCTTTGCTGCATATCCCTTCTGTTTTTGCTCTATATTGTTATTTAGTTTGGGGTTTTGTTGGCTCAATTAACATAAAAAATATGCTATAAAACATTTTCATTTAAATTAGAAACAAGCAAAAAGACAGGGATAACAATGTACATCGAGAAATAATCCATTAGACCTCACATTTATTTAATTATCAGTATTCATAATGATGCCTCAGACCACTTTACATTACTTGAGAATTGTCCATCGTCTGTCAAATTAGTGTTTTGGAAAATTAAGATGTTTATAAGTCTATCTATTTGATCTTCATCAAATTATTTCTGATTGTAATTGGATTCCCTGGTATTTAACTATTATTAAAAGCAATAATGAAAGACACCATAGAGAGATTCAATTATGCAAACAGTAGGCGGCCGGTAGAGCAGTTCTGCTCTAACCTTCCTTCTGTGTTGAGAATATTATTACTATTTGCTATTGTAACTAATATAAGGGTAAAGCTATCATAAAATGTGTTCACAAGGGCATTGAAACGCATGATTTCATTTGAATTTATATAGTGTGGCGAGCGCAAAGTGTGACGAGCGCAGCGAGCCCCGCGAGCGGACTCACATAACTTCACAGGTATACGCGTCCCCTCGCGGGGCCCGCTGCGCTCGCCATGCTTCGGGCTCGGTGGCTCGCTGCGCTTGCCACACTATATAAAATCAACTCCACGCCGACGTGGATAGTGGGGGTATGAAAAGGTCGTAGGACGCGTAATGCCGCCCCTCGCGGGCTCGCTGTGCTCGCCCCACTTCGGGTTCACGTTTATAGTGGTGGGTGGCGTGGGGGTGCATTTAACATTTTAAGCACCCATTAGGGTGCTTATACAATTTTTAATCGAATAGGGGTCTAAAATCGCGTCACATTGCATTGCATGCCATCGGGTGTATGGTATGCGATGCAATAAAAACATTGCACGATCAATTTTGGGGGCGCCGTGATAATACACAAGTACCGAGTATTTTGCTAAATCTACACCTTCAGAGATGGAACTGCATTCTATACCTCCTGAAGTACTCAAGACCCTGCCAAAATCATCATTTGATCCTCTTTCATCTAACGCCTCAATAAAAACTTTCAATCAAATGCTTGACCAACAAACTAAATAACATCTATTGTACATAATAATATGTGCCATGCAGAATTTGAGGCCTTGCAACATCTGGCTTCTAACAAGGATCTCATATTCTGCCCGGCAGACAAAGGGGAAGCCCTTGTTTTCCAAAATTGACATGAATATAAAGAGGAGATTACATCACAACTTGCCAATACTGAGACATACCAATGCCTACAAGGAAATCCAACTACCCGATTTACTAAGCAATTATCAAATTTACTACAATATGGTGAAACTAATGCCATTATCTCTACAAAATTGAGCAAAACATTATTACCTCTACATCATGTGGTACCTGTACTGTACACAACTCCAAAAGTGCACAAGGCTTTAACTAAACCACCTGGTAGACCAATAGTAGCACCCGTCAATTCCCTTTTTCAACCTGTGGAACTTTATGTGGATTCTATTCTCCAGCCATTGATCCAAAGACACCCCAGATTCCTATTGGACACAAATACAGTATTGAGCCGTTTGGCTACTTTACCAAAATTGGAGGACAATGTCTTACTGTGCAGTATCAATGTCCGAAATTTACACATGGTAATACCATATGAAGGTGGACTGGCGGCAGTGGAGAGACTTTTGTTGGCTACTGGGTCATTTAGGCCCTTATTCTGATCGGTGCAGCCGGATCCGATTATGCGGCCAGGACCGTGCGTGGGAAACCCCGCCTTCCATACGGATCGCAAACTCCGTCCGTACGCGGTAAGAAGCTGGCCGAACGGACCGCACGTGTATTTTTCACGGAATACGCCTCCTCCATCTAAGGGAACCTCCCCCATCATTCAATGGTCGCAGACCATCGAATGCAGGACCGAGTGCTCCACCAGCTCCCGCAACCTCAGACCACACGGACATTTTTCCGTGCAAAAGCAGGGATCTGGGCGGGCAGCTGACATCTGGCGATGTCATATGTCCGCCCCATACACGTGCGTCACGGCCGCATTACCATACGTACGCCCAGCGTTTTCATGGGAACGCCCATGAAACGCGGGGCGTATGCATATGGTAATGAGCCCAAATAGCCCTTCACGCCCCTCTCCACCCCCTGTTCGGAGTGTCCACATAGCATGCGGGATTTGGCCGTACGCCCCGCTCGCACATGCGCAGAGACGCCTCTGCACATGCGCAGACACAAAACATCGGCGGGCCGAACGCCGAGAATATATCCGCACCGACCAGAATAAGGGCCTTAGTGATGATGCATTGAAATTACATAATAAATTGCTGGAAATGATATTAATCAATAATTTATTTTTGGTTAAATGTTACCATCAATGCAGGGGGTGTGCCATGGGATCTAGCATGTTATCAGCCTATTTGAACATTTTCATGTTCGATATTGAACAACAGGTATTTTTTTGATGATCAAGATGTAGCGTCAAATATTATATTCTATTGCTGCTACATAGACGACCTGCTAATTATCTGGAAAGGGTCACGATAAACGCTTATGGGTGTCATTGAATCACATAATAGGAAAACACACCCCATAAAATTCACATTTAATATTAGTGATCAGTCCATGCAATACTTGTATACATATTTACATGTATTTTATTACATATTGTCCGAAACCCTTTACAGTAAGTGCTACTAAGTAACCTTGTGAGACTATCCATAACAGACAGCAACAAAAAATCAAACTGTGGGGCAGATTTATTAAGGTCGGTGAAGTGATAAATTGTCTGTTTCTTATAACCGGCCATTCAGCTCCTAACTGTGAAGTTACAGACTTGGTTTGAAAAATGACAGGTAGGAGCTGATTGGCTGGTGATAAAAACCAGACAATTTATCACTTCACTGATCTTAATAAACCTACCCCTCAGTTTCTAAGTCCCTGAACTAGGAACCTTATCCAGAGATGTACCAAGGTAGCCAAGCTCAGCTTTGCCATAATGTGTACTATTAGTGGTAAAACTGTTGTGATTATTGTGTACACAAATTCAATGTGCACATGCATGCCTGTGTCATAATAATACATGGGGCTGCTAGTCACATGTGCCCATGCCACAGGATACCCGAGTGTTGCTACATCTGTATATAAACCTGGTGTTTATGTTTTTGGATAAGCGCATCTGCAGAAGCCACACTGAGCATGATAACATATGGGACTGCAATGTTGTTTGCAGTTCCCCAAATGCCACAGCAAGATTGACATGATGCTGACAATTGGGCATTGATAAAGAAAAATCCGTTGTGTGGACCGCATTTTCTGCAAAAGCCAGTTGAGAATCATGGGTGTTATTTAGATGACCAATGCTCATGCAGACAGTCTGGAGAAGCCAGGTGGAGGCTTCTTTTTACACATGAATACATGATAATAAGTCCTTTTAAGTTATTGTGTTCCATGAGCAATAAATGTAAAAAAAATTCTGCCACCCCATTAACAAAATGACAATATCAGTATAAACTAGAGTATTAGCATTAGCTGCTGTGTACAGTGGCATAACTATGGAGGGTGCAAGGGATGCAACTGCTATGGGGCCCGGGCTTTGGGGGGGGGGGTGTGGCCCTGCATGCACTCCCCTGCACCCTTTTATTGTATTTAAGTAATGCTGCATAAGCCGCATCTGCGGCGCTGCCCTGTACCATCTTCCCTATCAGCGGCAGTGTGCATTGCATAGTGTGAAGGGAGAAGCTGTTCCAGCCTCCCTTCACATCCCTGTCCCTTCTTTCTTTATTGCTGCCGGGGCTCGACTTCACTATCTAGTGACTAGCTCCGGCGTGAATCTCGCAGCACCTCTGATGCTGTCTGGCTTTTCCAGCCTCCCCCCTCATCCTCCTCCCCTCTCTATTGCTGCCGGGGCTCTAGTGGCCAGCCCCGGCGTGAGTCATGCAGGACCGGGAGCTGCCTGCAGAAGAGAGAGGATGATTGGCAGAGCTGTACAGTCTGCAGCAGCTGAAGCTTGATGCAGACAAGGAGACCCCACTGGAGGTATACAGCAGCACTTATGCTTCAGTTCAGAGTATAGGGAGGTGCTGTCTCTCTCCGTTTCTTCTTGACAGACCCTCTCTCTCCCTGTCTCTCGCCCCCTCTCTTTCTTTCTCCGTCTATCTACATGACACACTCTCTCTCTCTATTGCTTCCCTCTTTTCTCTCCCTCCCTGAGATTTTCTCTCACTCTTGCTCACACCACTCCTTTCTCCACCCCTACCTCTCTGACACCCTCTTTCTCTTTCACCTCTCTCTCTCTCTCCCTAACCACCCCTCTGTCTCCCCTCTCACTTTCTTCACTCTTTCTTCTGCCATTGTAGAGAAAATTGGATGGGGTAGGCCCTTTTCAAGATTTTGCTATGGGGCCCTAAAGGTGCTAGTTACACCCCTGGCTGTGTACAAAAAAAAAACCCACTCCAAATATTAACAAGCCCAGTACTGGTAGTGGTGAATTTTAACAACAGAAAAAAAACTGTAGGAAAGATTACATTGTGCTCCCAAGCTTAAGGCCATCTTAGAACAAAGTGTCTGCCCATAAGCTCCAAGAGCCAAATGAGGACATTTTTTTATCTCAATTATGTTTATACTGAGACTGTCATTTTGTTAATGGGGTGGCAGAAAAAAATTTAAACCTATTGCTCATGGAACAAAATAACTTATTATCATGTATTCTTTCATGTATAAAATATCATGTATTCTTTAAAGTATACCCTTGCTACATTATTTTCCCTTCATATATTCTAGACTATTTAGTCTCTTATTTATTTATTTACAGTTTTAACAGTTTCTTATACAGCGCATACATATTTTGCAGCGCTATACAGAGTATATTAGAACATTTGCATCAGTCCCTGCCTACACACAGACATTCTATGGTTAATTTTTGTTATCAGCCAATTCACCTGCCAGTATATTTTTGGAGTACTCGGAGGAAACCCACGTAAGTACGGGGAGAATATACAAACTCCATACAGTTAGGGCTATGGTGGGAATCGAACCCATGACCTCAGCACTGTGAGGCAGTAATGCTAACCATTACACCATCCGTAATGCCCACAAGTCTCTTGAGTTGTGCCTTTCATATAATATCTTCACCCTACAGTAGAATGTTGTGCCGTGTTGTCAGTTTTACTTGGTAGTATTGGACACTAATGATGCCCCATGAGTCAAGTTATCCCTTCTATTGGCTGAAGTACATTAGAAAACAGCCCATTGGCTGCGTGCCACAAATTAATTTTACTGCGGTAATAATGTATCTTTGATATTATTAGCAGTAAAGCATGGTTAGCAGTTAGTTACTGAAAGAGCACCAAACATAATATATGTCAAGGAGAAAGTAATAACATTTGTATTCTATAGATTAATTAAATAATAACTGGCTGAAAAAATAATTAACATTTTCTGAGGATAGGTGAAGTGCTCAAGAGGACTCAGTTAACCATTTCTACATACAAAAATGATACCTTTTTTTAAACAATATAGTTTTTATTTTAGTTTCTGTACAGTCATTGTTTATTTAGTGGTGTCTTTTTTTATGTAAAGTCCCCTTTTTTATCATAATTACACAACTTATTTCCTTTTTCTCCACTGAATTATGAAATTGTAGTTCTTGTACACAAGTGATAGTTTTTTTTTTCTTCTTAATTACTTATTAAAGTTGTGGTTCATGAAGTAAATTAGTTCTTTGCCTTATTCCTTTATTTAATTAATTCATGTCGTGAACAGAAATTCATGAGCAGTAATTAGAACTCATTTAGGTATTAAGCAAATCATATAGAACACAATAATGAATGCAAAGTCACATATGCTTCATTAGATTCATTATTAAAATAAAGTTTGCATTTTTGACTGCAGCTGAGGATTATTCATAATTTAACATTAAGAAACTGAAATATAATTGCTTTTTCCTTTATTAGTATACTTACAGTACATGAAAAGGGCAATTGTACTCCCTAGATATTCTAATACAATACTGACAGATTTTGGCGATATTACATGCTCCCTGAATTTTTATGAGTTGATGTCTTTTTCAGGATGCATACTGTATGATCATGCAAAGAATATTTCAAACATCTTCAATGCTAAGAAATGTAAAGTAAATATAGAAATGATTATTTATCTGTAATTGATACATAAAACAGCTGTCATATAAAAACAGTTTTATATGAACAGACATTCATGCAAACATGCATTGTGCCAGCCTTTATTTTCTTTTTGTAATATAAATAAATTACACAAAAAGACCTTATATTAGTATATACAGTATTAAACCACAAAACTGCTATCTAGAATCATATGTTGAAACATAACTGATTGGAGAACTATGCTTTATAAAAATAATGGGGTCACTGGATAGACAAGGATCAGGTCGACATGACTGAAGGTCGACATGGGGTTAGGTCAACAGGGTCATATGGTCAACATGGGGAAGGTTGACAGTCAAAAGCTTGAAAACCCCATGTCAACCTTTTGACTGTCAACCTTCCCCATGTCAACCTAATGACCTAGTCGACCTAATGACCCTGTCAACCTAACTCCATGTGGACCTTCAGTCATGTTGACATTCATGCATGTCGACCTTGTGGTGTCAACCTAATGCGCATCAACCTAATGCTTGCCTATCTAGTGACCGTATCCCCTTTAAAAAGAAATGCTATTCAATTAATTAAGACTAACAGAGGTAAAGTTACTAAAATCGAATGACATCGAATGAGGCAATCTTGTCACGGATTTTCATATCCAAAATATACCAAACAAATTGTCAGAGTTTGCTCAAATAAAAATAAAAATCATGGCAGAACACACATGTACAAATCAAAAGACCATCGGACAAACTTGGCAGGACTGTCTATAAGCACCAGGACAACCCAGAAATAATTTGTATCAGCAAACTCTGCTGTTCAGCTCAATATACAAATCTCAAAAAAGATCACCTTTTGGCAGCCAAGTTTGCAGAAGCATACACAGATCAGTGAGATCAATGAAAGTGCTTCTTTGTCTAACAGTAAAAAAAAGTTTTCAAACAAAAAAAAAGCTGCTTGGAGTCTCCCTTACTAAGCACACCCGAGCCCTGAGCTCTCTGAGCCAGTGCTGATTCCAAAAATACAGGGAACATTTTGAATAGAGGGCCACTGCATTTAAATAACCAGCACTGGGCTCTTAAGCCAGTACTTGTTCCAAAACATATGTGGGAAAAGGGACATAGGGCCCCCCCCTTATTTTTAAAAAGAGCACTAGGCTCCACTAATCAATAAAGGGATGATTGGGGACAGGTTTATAGTGGTCCCTGCAGCCGTGGCATTACCAGTCAATTAGTCAACCTTGCCCAGGATCCCTAGAAAAGTGGGGACTCACTATAAAGGGATGCCCCCTCCAAAGCACTCACATGCCATGTCTAGAGATAGATGCTATCCACAGCAACCCTGGTGTTGGTGAGCTGATAGCTTTCAGTGTAAAATTAGAATTAATATTGTATTTTCCTGTGGAACAACAGGTCCCAGCAAGTGTCACCCAAATGCTGAAACTAGAAGAACCACAAGTTCCAGCATGTGACACATGAGAGAGCTGCTGATACCTGAAGTTCCACTGGTAAAACAGTTATTACAGTTAAAACACAAACACACATACCAAGACCAAACAACTTTCATAAACATCCATGCACACTAACACACTCGAATATACTCACCTAAACTCCAACATCACCCTTCGGTCCTCTTCTTCAGTAGAAATTCATAGGGTTTCCACATGCTGCTTCTCACTGCAAATTATGGGGATCCCATTGACTTATGCCAATGAAAAGACCCATGAATGAATCACCTTAGAGTACCAGCTCTGCTGGTTATTGGCTCTCCTCATCCCATAGAACCGAATGTTATAAAAATAACATTGAGCTCTATGTTGGGAACCAACAGATGTGGCTTACTGCAAACTTATTTGAAACTAACCACAAGTTTAATACGGGTTACACTTGTGGTTAGCTTTAAGTAAGGTTGCGGTCAGCCACAATTACCAACAGACATTTTCCCACTGATTTTTGCAGCAGATTAGCATATTAATTAATTAATTTATTTATTTATTTACAATTTCTTATATAATGCAGCAGATTACGTTATGCTTTACAACTGTTTACAGTGATTAAAACAAACTGGGTAACAACAGAGAGACTTGGAGGTAAGAGGGCCATGTGCAAGTTTACAATCTAAAGGGGCATAGGAGGGAAACACAAGTGCAACCACCAGTAATAGCATAGCAGTCCCACCAAGTTGTAAGTCCAGAATGGAAGCTATATAATAATGTGCCTCAGAGGGTTATATGTGTGGTACTTCAATATGATAGGCTTGCCTGAAGAGGTGAGTTTTCAGGGAACGCTTGAAAGTTTGGAGGCTAGCGGAGAGTCTTTTTGTGCATTGAAGGGCATTTGAAAGGCATCCCGATGAAAGTCCTGTAATAGTGAGTGGGACCTAGTGATCTGTGCAGAAAAGAGATGCAGATCTTGTGCAGAGCGGAGTGGTCGAGTTGTCAGATATTTTGAGATAAGTAATGAGATGTATGCTGGTGTATTATGGTTAATAGCTTTATATGTGAATAGAAGTATTTTATATGGAATATGGTAAAACACAGGTAACCAATGGAGGGACTGGCAGAGTTGATCAGCAGACAATGAGCATCTTGCTAGGAAAATCAGCCAAGCAGCAGCATTAAGAATGTATTGCAGTTAGGAGAGTCTATTCTTGGAAAGACCAATTAGGAAACTATTGCAATAGTCAATGTGAGATATAATAAGTGCATGGGTAATGGATTTAGTAGTGTCTTGTGTAAGATACTGTCATATTTTGGATATGTTTTTTAGATGCATGTAACATGATTTGGAGACAGATTGAATGCGGGGAACAATGAGTTGATGATGACATCTAGGCAGGCCTGCCATCACAAATTGTGGGGCCCGGGACTGCCAAAAGGGACATGGACCCCATAGGGGAAAGGGGGTAGGCTGGCCTGTAGTGGAAGTGGAAATATACATTACTATGCTATATGCCCTGTACTCTGCACTACATCACTATACCACATACCCCTATGCACCAGGCTTGCCTACTCTCTCAGAATGGACGGGAGGCTCCCAAAAATCGAAGGTGGGCAAGTTTCCCGCTTGCTGGCCAGAACCCCCACATCCACTTCCCCGCTGATTCAAAATACCACAAATTCCCATGTCAACCTAATGACCCTGTCAACCTTATGACTCTGTCTACCTAACCCGATGTCGACCTTCAGTCATGTCGACCTTCTTGCATGTCAACCTTGTGGTGTCAACCTAATGCTTGTCGACCTAATGCTTGTCTATCTAATGACCCCATTCTGTGCATGGTATACCTGTGTATGCATTCAAACCGATTGAAGTTAGTTTCAGCATTACAGTTTTATATTTTTCTGTATAATTTAAGACAATTAAGAATTTTACATAATTATCCCTTTCTGAGTAACTGAGAAGCATTATTCACCTCTTTTCCCTGAGCCTGTTATCAATGCTTTTATCTGATCTGTCCACATGGAGTCTATTATTGCATCTGTCACAAATATTAAATGAAATATAACCTGCAACATCTGGCTCTCACTAGACAATGTGAATAATTGTCTTAAGTTTTTGTTGCATTTCGCTACCTGCTCTAATTGTGATGTAATGGAGGACAGCAGTGTGTGGTGGGTTTGGTGATTAACCTCAAGCATATGACTAATAGTTCTAGTAAAAAATGAAAAAGACAGATGGATACACTGAATACATTTGTTGTATTGCAGTATTTTAAAATTCAGAAATGACCTTGGAATAGATTATATATATTTTAATCAATGGTTTCATAATTGCTTCAAAATGGGTATATTCATTTTAAAACTTAATGTTATAGATTCACTTTAGTAAAAATTGTGCAGGATACTGCATACATACAGTATTAACCCTTTCAGGTCCAACGTCTTGTCAGGTCCAACGTCTTGCTAGTAGCAGATCCAATGGTGAGCCACTTTAAAATAAGAACATTAACATTGGTAAACATTCAATGTAGACCATTTTTTTAAATAAAAGAAAATACAATTAATTTAAACATTTAAACAAGACAGTTTGAATTGCAAAAAAAAACAAAAAAAAAAAACATTTTGACTGCAAAAGGTCAAAGGGGAACTCACTTCAGCAGTAATTTATATATACTGCATTTGTTGTGTATGCCACTGTGGATCTATTTTTTTTTCACAACTGCCAATGTTCAGAAACCAAGTGTGGAGGCAGTACAGGCATTTAAGTGCTGAATATGTTTGAAATGCATGATTACTGTTAACTGAAGGGGCATACATATGGCCTAATCAGATTCTGGGATGTAGGCAATGCTCAGAAGACAAGGATTGACAGAATTTCCGGCTGTACAAAATAGGTCTCAGTGGTTTAGTTAGGGCACTGCAGCCCTAGCAGCGGCAGGAAGGGTTGCGGCAGATTCCATATGGAATGTGCTAAAATGGCCCTGAAAATAGACATACAGTGCTCTGCAGGAGTGTCGGATTCCAGGAATGCTGGCATAATGTGAGCCTGCAACTCTGCTATCAATAAGCATGTACCCAACTGGAAACAAGCATGTAAACTCCTGCAAACAAGCATGTAACCCCATGGGCACAAGCATGTAACCCCATGGTAACAAGCATGAAACTCCCTTGCAATGAGCATGTAACTCCATGGCAATGAGCATTGTAACCCCTGGCAATAAGCAAAACACCACTACCAATAAGCATGTAACCACTGGCAACAATCCTGTCCTGGTCCAGTGCACTGATTGAGGACTCAGATCCCTACACACACAACACATGTTGTAGAAGAAGCTGCTACCACTAGGTATGTGCAGCAGCTCTTCTGTCTCGTAAACCAAACCTTCTATCCTGTTTGTGGAAGGTGGCAAGACGCTCAAAATTAGGGGCATGACATTATGGTCAGTGACATGGCCTATGATCCTGGGACTCCCACATGGCCACACCCGATTTTTACTGCTGGAAGCTATGACCAGCACAGAGAGAGCTACTGGCCTTCTCTTCAGTGAATAGAAACTGTGCACATCTTGATGTGTATTATTTTTAATTGTATTTGCTTTCCCCACAAATTTATTGCAAAACCAATAAAATTTGTTTAAAAAAAAAACAATCAGGGAGAGAGACTGGTTTTGAACTGCAATGCATTGGCAGGATGTCATCCCTAGTTCAAAGACAGAACGTATACAGCTCACACATACTATTCATACATACTGGCCCTTATTCAGATCTGATCGCAGTACAAATTTGTTCTCAAAATGGGCAAAACTATGGAGGTTATTCTGATCGGAGCGGCCAAACGTGCGTACGTTCACAGTTACCGCACGCTAGCCGTACGCGGCCGTTAGGGTTAAGTCCACCCACAAATCAGCCGCTTACGTACGGCCAGAAATACCGTAGAAGGGGAGTGGCGTACAAATGAGCGTACGGCAACGTACGCGGACGGGCCAGCCCTTGCACTCCGACAACAGGCGTACAACTGAGCGTACGGCGCCGTCTACGGCCGTCTTTCCTCCGTCTCCCCACCGCCTTCTTGCGGCGATCTGAGCGTACGCCAGTTTGCACGGACGGGTCCCTATTGTTTTCAATGGAAAACTCAGCTTATGTCACCGCTCGTGAGAGTGAGCGTACGTCCGTGCACGCTGGCATACCCTTCACATATATGGACCTGCAAATCTTGCCTCTCAACTACTAATCTGACAATTGATTAATTAATCTATTTGTTATTCAATTATTGTTTTCTATTAACTCAATTGTCTACCTTAATAAAGACCTAATAAAACTACATTTGAACCCACATTACATGTATATTTGTTATGTTCTAATGTGGCATTTTAATCACTATCTATGTGTCCCCATATTGCTGTTACTTTTAAATCAAGTTATGTTGGTGTTTCTGTATATGTACTAAATTATGTACGTAATTACTTTGTCCAAAATGTGTAACATGTATACCTACCCTGATGTTATGTGTGATGTTTTAATCGAACAACATTAAACATTCATGCATTTTCACTATGTGTTATTTTACTCAAAAACACACACATTCACACATCAATCATTACCCCTCACCTCAAATTACAAGTATAACTTACAGTACACATCTGTATGTACCTACCCTTACACGCCCTCTAACATATTTATTATTAAAAACACAGGCAATTTCGAACTGTAATAAAACTTTTATTGGCTATAAAAATAAAAAGGGGTGGGGGATAAATAAAAAATTAAAGGCGGGCCTCCAGAAGGCCAAAAAGTAGCTGCAGGTAGATGAGGGTGACCATGATTTCCCGCATTATTGCGGCCACCTCCTCCTGCTGCTGTTCAGTGTCTGTAATGAAGGGATAAAACACAAAATTAATATACACAAATGTTTGTTGTATTTGTACATAATAAAAAGTTCAGAGTTATGTGTGAAGGCCACATACATTTAGAAACTACATTGAAGATGGGTCTGCTGTAAACACAGTACTACAAAATAATATGTTAACACGCACATACTGTACATAGTAAATAACATTAATTCAATTACTCCTTCATCAATGAATGTATGCTGTATCCCAATTGGTACTTTGTTTTTGGGGGACTGTCCTCTAACCTCACAATTAGCCTGTGCTATTTAAGGGTTATGACATTGTTGTGGCTTAAGCACTCCTTACTATTTTAAATTTAGGACATTGCTGTACAAATTATAGGCCTACAGCTATGTTTGTAAAGCATGCATCCGCATGGCCTCACACACTATTACCAAAACAATCTCTACATTTAAGTTGCACCAGTGGCAGATTAAGCCTTTGGGGGGCCCGGGGTACTTTAGAGCGGGGGTCCCCCTTGCACTTGTCATTACTGGCCGCACACTGCATGGGCGAATATTATACTGTCAAAACATAGAGTAAAGGCAGAATAAACTTGGTCAATGGTTACCTGCAGGGGATATATATATATATATATATATATATATATATATATATATATATATAGACAGGGGGTTGGCGGCACTCGGAATAATAATAGACACCATATATATATATATATACACACACCACATGAAAAGCCTGTGTTTGTCCCTCTGCCCCTTACTCTGGAGGAGACCTCACAGTCCTAGTGCTGCCTCTGATTAAAAACCCTCCTATGACTAAGCTGCTGCTGCTGTTCTCCATGGACCTGAGAAGTATGTAATGAGCTCCACCAATCAGAGCTCAGCACAAACTTCTCAGCCTCTGTCCTCTGGTGCAAAGTGTCATGGGACTTAGTCAACTCCCAGAAATGCACTGCACACTTGTGCAATCAGTGTGCCTTGCCTCCCGAAGCTCAGCACCATAAATCATTGTCACATTGGCAGATAGGTGAAGCTGCAGCACTACCCCACCCATGCACAAAACATTTAGCTAAAAAAAAAAAACATAACTTAAACATTTTCTTTTTAAAAAAAAAAATGACAACCACAGGGGGCCCCTAGCTAGAGGGGGTCCCAGGGGCACTGACCCCTTGCGCCTCCATTATAATCTGGCCCTGTGTTGCACATCATGCTGGGAACTGGAGTTACCCAACACCTGGAGCCACATAACTACCACACCACTAATGTCGGATATCTCATTGGATGTACTGTTATGTCAATTATTCAAGGGGTGAGGCATGGCCACACTCAAAAAAAAACACCAAGGGGACCCTTGTTCCTGGAGAAGGACAGGACACACCTCATGGTCGCCCTGCAGTGATATGTTGCAACTAATGTTGATGTTGGATACACATATGTGGTTGTTGTGATTGTTTATGTGTAGAAATGTGTAGGTCAACATTAGACACATTATTTACTTACGGCTACTTGAGCCATCCTGGGCGCCGCTGGTTGGCTGTGGAGTGGTTGGGGGGGGGGCAGGAGCAAGGAGGATGGTCCTGGTGTTTGGACCGAGGTAGTGGGTGTTACTGGGGAGTGGAGAGGTTTGGGGGTGGGTGGTGGAGAGGTGTAGGGGGGTTGGAAATGGGGTGGGGAGGGGGGGGGGTGGGGGTTGTGGAGGGGGTGGGGGTTGTGGAGGGGGTGGGGGTTGTGGAGGGGGGGGGTTGTGGAGGGGGTGGGGGATGGGGAAATTGTGTGGGTGAAAACTGCACCCTGGGTCTCCTCTTCTTCCTCCTCCTCTTCTTCCTCCTCCTCTTCTTCCTCCTCCTCCTCTTCCTCCTCATCCTCTTCCTCCTCCTCTTTCTTCTCCTCCTCCTCCTCCTCCTCCTCTTCCTCCTCCTCCTCTTCCTCTTCCTCTTCTTCCTCCTCCTCTTCCTCCTCCTCCTCGGCTGCCTGGTCCCGGGCTGCCTGCTCCCGGGCTTCAATGCGTGCCCTTGCCCGTGCTGAAATGTTCATGTTGATGGCATAGAAATCGAAGATTGGGTTTCATAAAAAAGGGGGAAAGAAAAATTCACATTAGTCATGCTCATAACCTTCAAAATTATCATTGCTGTGAAATTTCAGACATTTATCATGCAAACTATTTGATATCCTACACCCAAAAACTGATCAACTACTTAAACCCCCCCTATACACCCCCATATACACCCCCTATACACCCATATACACCCCCTATACACCCATATACACCCCCATATACACCCATATACACCCATATACACCCATATACACCCCCTATACACCCCCATATACACCCCCATATACACCCATATACACCCCCTATACACCCATATACACCCCCATATACACCCATATACACCCCCTATACACCCATATACACCCCCATATACACCCATATACACCCCCTATACACCCCTATACACCCCCATATACACCCATATACACCCCCTATACACCCCTATACACCCCCATATACACCCATATACACCCCCTATACACCCATATACACCCCCATATACACCCATATACACCCCCTATACACCCATATACACCCCCATATACACCCACATACTCAGGGACACATTTATAAAAAGTACAGAAAACATTTGCAAAATAACGCAGGCATACTAGTAAATAAAAACTTACATCGGGCAATATGGCGGCGAAGTGTGCTGAGCAACACTGGCTGCCGCCGGCGCAGGTCCGACCAGCGCCGCTCCAGTTGAGCCAGGCTCCTATCCACGCCGGTCCTGGCGAAAATTAGCCGGCGGGCAGCATTGTATGCCCGCCGCTTTTCCCGATTGGATACATAAGGGCCCCTGGGCCCCAGGCGGCGGTCCATGACCTCAACCAAGGCCAATAGCTCCTGGGTAGAAAACGCCCTAGCCCTGGTTGAAGTCATGGTGGCAATGGCGCAGTTATTAATTGCAGGTACATATATCACTTTTGGTGCTTGCTGATTGGTGTAAAAAATTGTTTGTTTGGTATTAACTTTATTAATCCTTCTTACATTAACAAACTGGATGCGAATAGAAACTTACGCGGACCGTTCCGATATACACACACCACAACCAACAGCATGCATTCAATGAAGAGAGAGGTACTGTATTTACAGTGTGCGGAAAATAATACACGCACCCCGTCTACTCCTAACTACGCTGCTTAAAGGGGGCTCAATACACCGATTGCCATGAAGAGAAGTACTGTATATATAGTATGCGGAAATTAATACACGCAACCGTCTACTTATAACTACGCTGCTTAAAGGGGGCACGATACACCGATATGCATGGGGAGGAGTACTGTATATACAGTAGGCGGAAAATAATACACGCAACCCTCTACTTATAACTACGCTGCCTAAAGGGCCACAATGCAACATGTTGCTGTATGACAATTTCATACACATTACATATGTAAGGAAAGCATTATAACGTGATGTTTTGAAATGTGACTCACAAAGCATACACGAACTCCAACAGATACCAGCTGACAACACTCATCATTGGAATGACAGGTGCACACATTTCACGATGTAGCCCACAATGCTCCACAACCTGTGTATATACATATACGGGTGATTGATCAGGTGCATTAAGACCTGCGTAATTTAAGCGGCAATTATCGGCGGGAAATATCGGCGTAAATTTGCATCTACCTTGCGGGGAAAAATATACGCCCCCTTGTTCGTGGCGGGAGATTAACATATAAATATTCAGTCAGATGCAGCCCACAATTGCTGCAAACATGTCTGACTCTGACGATTCAGCAGCAGAGGACGCTCTGCAGAGAGCACAAGCCGAATCCCTGCTTCAAGCATTACAGAAGAGGGAAGAGGAGCGGAGAAGGAGGGCCCAAGAGAGGAGTCGCCTGCAAGATCAAGCGGGCCCCTCAGTAACAGGCCCTGGTGAACCTCCACCAGCTCCACAAGGGCCAAGCAACCAGCCAGAACAAGAGGTTGCATCTCTCCAAACAGGTGTGACCCAGCAGGTGCATGGTGAGAGAGCTGGGGCCACCAGAAAACGTGCTGCAACATCTAGGGTGATGACTGAGCAGGATACCACCACCAGAAGGAGAAACCCTGCATTTGTAGAGGCCGAAATGCGAATTCTCGTGCCCAGGGCACGCGAATGGATTGAATTGGCAACCAGGAAGCCAGGTGCCAGTGCAAGGAGAAACCTTTGGGACAAGATCACAGAGGAAGTGAACCAGGTGTCACCAGTGGTCAGAACTTGGGACGCGGTGAAGAAAAGGTTAGTGTGTTTGTCAGGGCAATTTTTCAGCAGTCTCCAGCAGGAACTGAGGCCCTTATTCTAGTTCACTCTTTCTGGCCAAATATTTCTTAGATGGACAAAACCATGTGCACTGCAGGTGAGGCAGGTGTTACTTGTGCAGAGATAATCAGATTTGGGTGGGGTTTTACACCTGCCTCACCTGCAGTGCACATGGTTTTGTCCATCAAAGAATTATTTGGCCACACATGGCAAAAAAACATAAGATCACCCACACTAGGAAATGTCACGTAGCTAGGGGTAACACCTAGTCCCTTTAATTCCGGACACATATTAATTACACAGGTTCTGTGGCTGGCTGACTTCAAGACTCCACTTCACCTAATTTTAAACTGCCACAGAACCTGTGTAAGTAACATGTGTCCGGAATTAAAGGGACTAGGTGGTAACCCTACACGTAGCACAGTGGTGCACATATCTCATGGTGATATTTGTATTTTTAAACTTGTAGGTGGACTGACTTCAAAAGTGCCCTGAAGAGGAAGATGACTGACCGGTACAACCACAGCATGTCCACCGGGAGCGGTCCTATGCCTGACCATTTGGAGTTTACCCCCCTGGAGCTGGACTCCTGTGATGTCATCGATGTGGGGGAGATCAGGGGGATCTCCAATATGGACAGTGAGCTCCCGGCGGAGGTCTTTGCTGCTGCTTTTGATGGTAAGTCACAGTAATGCATTGTATTTAGAAAGATATTTTTTATTGCGTATGTGATGGTGACATTGTTTTCAATTCTTATCCTAGCAGAAGCAGAAAGTCAGGATGTACCGGCAGCATCTTCCTCTGCAGAGCCACAGGTGGAGCAGGTGGTCCAGCCTCCACCAAGACGTCGCCCCCAGCCCCAGCCACAGGAGACATGGAGTGAGAGCCTGTTGGTGACGCTGGACAGGATCGAGCAGCAAGGGGTGGATGCTGCGATCCGTCAGCAGCAGGTGGGGGATTTTCTGGCGGAGTGGAAGGCCACAAACCAGCTGCAGGTTGATGCGTTGAACCGCATTAATGACACTCTGGCGGCTGGCATGCTAAGCATTGGCCAACACCTCAGCCGCCAGAATGAACTTATTGCGGAGCAGCTGTCCACCGCCAGGTCCCTAAGGGACAATCCCCCATCTGCTGCCCCACCCCAAGCTGCTCCCCAACCTTCCACCTCGGCTGACCCTCCTGTGTCGACTAGGGGAAGACGCCGAAAGCCAGCTGAGCCAAAGGCCCCTGTCCCCAAGGCCCCATCTAAAAGGGGCAAAAAAGGGCCCAAATGAGACCTGGTTCACTTCCTCTGTGATTGGAGGCCAAAGGTTTAAATTGCACTGGACATCCGCTTCCTGAGTTGCCCATCGATCCATTTGCGTGCCATGGGCATGAAAGTTCGTATTTTGACCTCTACAAATGCAGGATTTTTTTTTTTGGTGGTGTGTATCTTGCTTAGTATTCACCCTGGTTGTTGCAGTACGTATTCTGGTGTCCCCATTTCTTTCACCATTGCATTTGCAGGGTAACACATGTTTGGAGATATGCAACCTCTTGTTCTGGCTGTTTTATTATTTGTGTGTCTATTTTATTTGTTTATTTGATTTGTCACATTAAAGTGTCAAGCTGTGATGCTGAACAGCAAATAAATTTATTTTACAAATTAAAACAAAATTGTGGTATGTGTAATTTCTTGTGTGAAACAAATACTAGATTTATGTGTACTTACTGACCAGGGTATTTTTGAACATTTGTGGAAGTGTGGTGGAAGTTTCCCATGTGTAACCCTCTCCATGGCCATTCCCATGTTCCTATCCAACTTTTCCCTGCTAATTAGTTTGTGTCAGCACATGTGCAGAGCAACTTAATAGGTGAGAAAGCAGTTTGTGTGCAGGTGAGGTAGCTCCTACAGTAGTAGGTAAAAGCAGGTCCAGAACAATGCTTTCCTCATGGAGTGGGTGAGGCAGACAAACAAGGGTGAAAAGGTACATTTGTGTAGGAATGCATATGTGTCCTCCCTAAAAAAAGATGTGTGAATGGGCCAAACATGATAAATTAGCTTGTGAACAAACATGCATAACTTTTAAAATATATATGATTTGACAGTGTCATAAGCAGATGTAGGAATCCTTTGTTAGAGAGATGAGAGTGCAATAATGTGATTGGTGGCATCTTACATCCAGAGTGTAGTGAAATCCAAATCATAGCAGATGAGATAGTGGTACAGGTCATAATTTTGGGTACTATACAAAGATTGTGTGGAAAATAGTGGTCATGGGCTTCAAACATCGCAGAAACATCCTTTGTAGGTGTTAGATGTGGTTTATGTTATTGTATCCTAAATACAAAACCTATGTTAGTATTAGAGTGAACACGTTGACACATGTCGACTTGTGTAGATTGAGTGTGCTACTGCGTAAAGTCTATGAAAGCAGGTAGTGAATGTGTCTGTTTATCAAATACCTACCTTAGCGTATAAAAAGATTCTTACCTTAAATTAAACAAACCTTTAAATGTGGAGAAGTATAGAAACATAAGCTTCCAATGTGTTTGCGTGCTGCATGTGTGGCTTGCAGGCAGTGAAATCATGGTTTGGAGTTAATAGACTGCAGCATTGCTTATTACATTCAGGTGTATGTGTTTGAGTACTAATCAGCGTTAATTAGCCAACTCAGGCGCACGCTGGCAAGCGGTATCTGTAGGGGTGGTTTTAGCTGGCGGTTGGCGGCCGCCTGTTTGGTGTCCGAAACGAACGGTGCCTTAGTCGATCGTGCGGTAGTAGCACCGCTCATTTTGGGTGCACACCCCCGTGTACGCCCATATTTACGCCCATTTTCCCTCATTATTTCGCCCGCTCCCATCAACACGCCCCTATGCCGCCCCATTACCCGTACGCTCGCGTACAGGTTTTTTCGCACGTTGAGACACCGGCCGTAAGCGTTGTGGAGTGCTCGCGCCGGCGCATTAGCGTATTTGCACATGCGCAGATCGTGAAAAACCCCGGGACGTACGCGTACGGCCCGGCCGCTCCAACCAGAATAAGGCCCTATATGCACTGCAGATGGGGCAGATGTAACATGTATACAGAGAGTTAGATTTGTGTGAGTTATTATCGGACTAATTCAGACCTAATCACATGGCTGCAAGTTTCTCAGGCTGGGTGATTATTGATAGACTGCACATGCGTACATTCGTACATCGAATGTATAAGACTTTCCTGCAATAAAAGCTTGCTACTTTTTTAGTCCCTCGTCATTCTCAAGGTTATTGTCCTAAAGTGAACGTTTGAGGGTGGGAGTGTCAGGAAAAATGCAGGCATGCGCAAGCATTTTAGGGGAAGTCACATGACATCAGCTCTGGTCCCGAACAGTCTGTTTCTATCGCAGCGACCAAGTAAGTTCTGGGCTATGCATAGACTGCAAACACTGGAAAAATCATTTGACGGTGGCCAGCTTGCTTATAGAATAGGACACATCTATGTATATATGTATGTAGATAGATAGATAGATAGATAGATAGATAGATAGATAGATATCCACAGTCTTCCAAATTCACAAATAGATCAGGATACTCTGTTGTGTTTCCCAACTCTGTTCCTTGAAAGCTACCAACAGTTAAGCTGTGTACACACGGTGCAATATGATGCTCAAGCAATACAATATATTGCTCAGTGTCTCCTTTTCATCAGCGAACAGAGATGGTCGCTGATGAACAGGATACTCTGCCGGGGGAGCTGCAGAGGGAAACATTTCAGGAAACAGAAATGGACCAGCAACCATTAGGAGGCTGAACAAGGGAGCATGCAGCCAGCGATTTATCGCTGCAGCACAAACAAATCGCTGGCAATATGGCCACTCAGCAACCATATTGCCAGCCTCCATAATTATAACAGGTAAGAGCAAAGTAACATTGTGCATCATTGAGCTAATTACTGTTTTTAGTTAGAGTTTAAAGACATTCAAACAATTAGACACTTTTTGCAGTATTCCAAACCCCAACCATAACCCTAATGCTAATCATAACAACATCCATAATGCCAATGCTAACACTAGCCACAAATCACTTAACCTAAGCCTCATAGTGGGTATACACTGTGCGATTTTGCTTGCAATTTGATCCCAATTTAATTGGGATTGAATCGTGATAGAATCGGGATTGAATCGAAGGGTATGTAAAATGAATTCGATTTGACTATATAATAAAGATCTGTACTATATAGTCTTGTCTGACAATACTATTTTTCTATTAAATTTACACTACACGAGAGCGCGCATTGGGATCAAATCTACATTGAATGTAGAAAAACCATTCGATGCCCATTCGATTTTCTATTCGATTTTCTATTCGATTTTGCTTCTATAAGCAAAATTGTATAGAAAAATAGTGCATATCTCACAGTGTGTACCCTCTATCACACTAATATTCACGAATGGGTTAAGTGGTTCCGCGCTAACCTAATATTTTCAGCAGCTCCTATAAATTAATTGAGTGGTGATTTGAGAAAAGAAGCGCTATTAAAATGATTTTGTCTAGAATGAATAAATGGAAATAATAATATATTGTGATTAAGTTATTGTCTACAATATATTGAGGTGCTGGATATAAGATAATATATGAGTGGTACCTGTAATGAAAAAAGGGGGCGGTTAGTAACAATGTTTACGCCCTTTTGGGGAATTTTGGCGTTTTTTTGTTGGTTTTACGTTTTTGTTAAAATATGAGAAATCCTCCGTGCGGCACTGTCCCTAACTATCCCTAGGTACCTGCGTTCCGTGTTGTTGTAGTCTGCGGGAGATGGAGCTGAGTTGGTTACAGAAGTCTGGCTTAACCACGCGTCCGTGGTAGCCGCTGCAATGTTTCTCCGTCTCTACCGTCAGCCGGAAGTTGCCGGAAGTCCTCGCGGCGTGTCGTACGATGTCACCGCGGGTAGTGGGATCAGAGTGCCGCTGGAGATGAAGGTGCAGGGATTGTTCTCCAACGCGTTTCATGCGTCTTGGCGCACTTTTTCAAGGATGTTTTCTTTCCCCCATCTTTGTTCTTTTATAGAGAAAATTTATTGCTAAAACAGGAAGTTCTTTTCCGGAAGTTTGATAAAAAGAGTGGGAAGCACATGTTTCCTCTTCTCATTGGTTTTTATTCAGATATTATTTAAAAAAACAAAATAGAATAAAAAATAAAAAATATATAAAATTAAATTAAAGATGCTAATACTTATGATAAGTTTGACTTTTGATAAGAGAGTTTTTAAGGGTGTATAATCAAGGTACCACTCGTTGGATTTAAATTATAAAAATGCATTTAATTCTATATCTATGTTGAGACCTCTGGGTTCCATTGTTTTCAACTCAAAAATCCATTTGGTCTCAGTTCTTCTGAGCTGTGTGACAAGGTCTCCTCCACGCCAGTTTTCTTTTACTTTTGTATCACTATACATTGCAGTCCTGTGGGGTTCTTATCGTGCTTTTCCAAAAAATGATTTGAGACACTGTGGGTTTTAAGGCCCTTCAAGATGTTATAAATGTGCTCTGCAAATCTTACTTTGGCTTTTCGTTTAGTCTGTCCCACATATTGGAGTCCACATTGGCACTCCAACAAGTAGATGACTCCTTCTGAATTGCATGAAAGATGATCCTTTATTTTGAATTCTTTACCGGTTTGATTGCATGTGAAGCTCTTTGTTGGTTTTGTCGATCTCTTGTTGTTTTTACATGCTTTACAGTTTGTGCACCCAAAAAAACCTTTGCTTTGTGTAGCAGTATCACGAGTACAGTCTTTTGTGTAACTGGAAACTAATTGTTGCTTTATGTTTTTGGCCTTTCTGTATATTATTTTCGGTTTTTCAGGTAATATTGGTTTTAGTGTTTCGTCCAGTCTTAATACTTCCCAGTGTTTATGGACCATCTGTTCTATTACTGAGGAGTTGCTGGTGTATTGAGTGAAGAAAGCATATGAAAAAATATCTGGACCTTTTTCCTTCTTTTTATAGGATAGAAGCTCTTTTATAAACACTAATATTCACAGCAATTTTTTTTATTACAGTATGTTGATATTCCATAACTGGAGAATCTGTCCATGTTGACATGTTAAAAATTAACAAAGTTGAAATCAAAACTGTTGACATTTTGGTGAATGTTGCCATAATAATCTTCAACTATGTGACTGTACCATAACCCAACACTTCTTCAATTATATATGGCTATTATCAAGATATTTATCTAAATAACATTTTCAGTGGTACAATTATAGTACATGGCAGGCTTATCAAAAGTCAGTCTTAATATATTCATGGCAAACTTTTTAAGAGCAATAATTTTAAATGTAAGAAACAAATAGCTCCACCAGAATTAAAAAGCACAATTAAAAATTCCTAAAGAAAGTTCCTTTTCAAAAAAATATTTAACATTTTTAGATCCAAGTATGTTTTATATTGCTTTGTTACTTGTAATAGATAGTTTTGTGTCTAGATGTTCTCAAACTATAATGATAAGTACTATATAATTGCATATTTATTTTTACTTGTGTCAAATCAAGTTGTTAAAATTGTCATCTTATCACACCATAATTGTTTCCCCTTCTGAGTTTCACTTGATTATTGAAACAATGGTAAAATAAGGTAACTACTAATTTATTTTCATATTTCCAATAATTCATTAGCTACAAACAAATCCATATTAATATTATGTGTAAAAACCATTAAACATTCTATAAACTTTTATTAAAGTGTTCTTTTTATAGTCATAATAGAACGAATATTTTCCCTGGAAGCTTAATAACCTTCATGTATTAATTTGTACTAATACTGTATACTCCCCAAATATTCAAGAAGCATTCCTCACCCTGCTTAATATATCATGTCGCTTGTGCTACGCAATATTTAAAACAGGTTATCTACAAATGTACAAAGTAAGGGCAAAGCAGAACAAATATATTTTTCATTTTAATGATTTCTTGAACCAATGTTTGTTTAAACGGGTGTCCACTTCAGAATGATGGCTTCTATTAGAGGAGCGGAACTTATTATCAATGTCAGACTAGAGTCCACTATAAAAATATAAAGGACCACATTTAGGTTTGTGGCCAGTCTACAGAGGGGGTGTGGTCAGGTTTTTCTAAACATTAGTGAGCGCATGGTCTGTACCCCTGTGGGCCGATATAACCCTATTTATCTAGACCTACCTATTTAGACTTGAAAGTTCTAGCTTGAATCTGTCCACTTGCATTTATATGATAGGCATATATATATATATATATATATATATATATATGTATATATATATATATATATATATACACACACACACACACACACACACATATATATATATATATATATATATATATATATATATATATATATATATAGAAGCGATTTTCAAAAAAAATGAAAACAGAAGGCGGCACTCAAAGAAAACGTGATCAACTTATATTAAAGCATACATGTGCAAAAAATGGTCAGCATACATGGTCGACAGTTTCGGAGCTGACGCCCCTTCCTCAAGACCACTGACACATCAACTGAAACAACCAAGGCATAAAGGTAAAGTGCAGAAAACGAAAAACAGGGTGCTGTGACAAATTGCATTTAAATAGAGTAACACTTACGTGATACCAGGGCATTGCAGGACGCCGGCGGCAGCTTCCGGCTGTGTGTAAAATCACCTGGCCACTGACGTCAGTCAGTAGTCCTGGCGACGGGGAGAGCGTCCGTGCCTGTGTTTGGACGGAAAGAGCAAAGGCTCAAAAGTGTATTAAGAGCGTTTTATCCCTGTATAGGGGACGCATAATAGATAACAAACGTATTACGTGCATAAAGTGCCGGTGCTGTAATAAAGATAAAATATGGATTAAAAAACAAGGAGTTCGCACGGGGACATATACAGAAGATGTCCTAAATGTGGTGTTATATAAACCACTGGTATCGCGCCTGTGTATTTTGATGGCTTAGCGCATATAAAGATAGGTCGACTCACCCGAGCTCGCACAGGGGGGTGCGTACCAGACCCACCCGTCGAGGAGGTCAAACGCAAAGGATCCAGCAAGCCGCCCATAAACAGACCGAGAACCTAATTTTTAATCTGTCGTCCACCCCATTGTCCCCCCCTGGAACAGAGTGTCCTGTCAAAAGGCCTATCGTTTGTTCCCACGAATAGCCATAAAGATATTGAGTGGAAGATCGATCTCCATCGCTTCAACCGCAATTTGCGTGTAAAAGAATTTTTTCAGTATCAAAACCCCCGGACTGAGCTAGATAAGCATCACGATTTCCTACGACAGCACAGCTCATCATCCTTTGACCCGCCATCACAAAACTCCTCGCTCCGCACTTTCTCCCGGTTATTGGATAATTCCATTACCCAACTCAACAGAGTACAACCGCGCCGACATCAAAACCTTTCTAAGGGAGAACATCAAGCCCTCATGTCCCTGTCTCGAAGACAGGATATAATAGTGAGGCCAGCGGACAAAGGAGGGGGCATCGTTGTCCAGGATCGTGCCCTATATATTCATAATCTTAATATTCATCTGTCTGACACAGAGACATACCAACTATTGCCTGGTGACCCCACAACCACCTTTAAAAGAGAACTGGATACCATGTTAAAACAGGCTTTACAGGACGGACACATTAGCAACAAAGTTTGGAAATCCCTCTCCACTGACCACCCCATTATCCCAGTTATGTATTCTATTCCTAAAATACACAAAGACAGCAATAACCCTCCGGTCCGCCCCATCATTTTAGCTCGCAATTCCCTCTGCCTACCCATTTCCCAGTTTCTGGACACTTTAATCCAGCCCCTCGTCATGGCACAACCGTACTTTCTCAAGGACACCACACAACTTCTTCTCAAACTCCAACAGCTACAAGATATCCCGGATACTGCCATACTGAGCACCATGGACGTCTCTAGTCTGTACACTGTCATCCCACACTCTGGGGGATTGTCTACCATGCGAGAGTTTCTTTTTTCTAACAATTTTGATCGTTTGGACATTCCTCTGTTTTTGAATTTATTGGAGTTTATTTTGACTAAAAATTATTTTTTGCACAATGGTAATTTTTATTTACAGTGTACAGGGTGTGCGATGGGGTCCAATGTGGCCCCTTCGCTAGCCAATGTTTATATGTTTTTCCAGGAATTCAATTTTTTCTTTACAGATCCCAATATTTCCAAACACATTATTTTTTACTCTCGCTACATAGACTATCTCCTCATGGTGTGGGGTGGCAGTGAGGCTGAGTTGCACAACCTCATAAGTCGGATTAATATATTGGATAATCCAATCAAGTTAACTATGCAATGCAGTCCTGTCTCTATTAATTACCTTGATGTGACCATCCATCTGGACAAGGGTAACATTAGCACAACGGTTTTTACAAAACCCACCGACCGGAACACCCTTCTTCACCACGGTAGTCATCATGCCCCCAGTTTGAAGAAGGGCCTTCCTAGGTCACAGATGCTACGTATTGCTCGTATCACCAGTAACCATGAAGCTCTCGATCAGGCCTTGGATGTTGTAGTGCATAGGTTTCTAGAACGAGGCTATGACTATAGGCTCCTCAAGAAGCAGAAAACTGAAGTTCTAGCCATACCCCGCTCACAACTCTTAGCCAGTAGAAATAAGGTAGACACCAAAAAAATTCCTTTTGTCACCACATTCTCATCGACCAGTGCAGCCCTACCCCGGGTTCTTAACGCCACTTGGCCACTGGTCACCAGTGATCGTGATCTTCCTTGCTTCTCACAAACATCCCTTATGTCCAGTTTTAAAAGAGGTCGTAACATCAGAGATTATGTTGTTAAAACTAACTTGACTCCCATGATGCCCACTGGCACACACATCAAAGCCCCTGGTTGCTACCAATGTCCTTCTTGTACAACCTGCCGACACATGGATACTGGCTCATATTTTCAACACCCTACATCTGGGCATAAATATAAGATCCACCAGGTGGTGACTTGCACCACACCATTTGTTGTCTATGTCATCCAGTGTCCTTGTCGCCTTTTGTATGTAGGCCAAACCAGTCGGCCTTTCCGCGAAAGAGCGGCGACACACCGCTCGGCTATTAAAAACTGCCTAGCGCGGAAAGACATAGACCAGCCAGTTGCCCGACATTTTCGGGCACACAAACATTCTCTGTCTCAGCTTAGACACCTTATTTTAGAACATGTACCCATGCCAATCCGTGGTGGCGACCGACTGAAAAAGCTTCTCCAGCGGGAGACCCATTGGATCCATTTGCTGGATTCAATGGCCTTAATGAAAAAACATCTTTAAACATCTTTTTATAATAATCATCTTATAAACATGTATTTTGCATAGCCCACCGGGTAATAATGTAGTAATAATATAATACAACAGTGAGACATTGTAATATTCTCCCTGCAATGTAAATAAATTTAATAATACATTGGGACAGTATTCCCATGTTAATACCACCCTGGGATGCAGTTACAAAGCCTGGCAGTGTAGGACAGAAATACAGGATGCCTGATCATCATATAGCATTTATGTCCTTTTCAGAAACGTTGTTTGATGTTTTCTTTGCTTTTATAAATATTTGTTCTGATGTATTGTAAGGAATTTAAAGCAATAGATGCTCTGGCTTCTCTATCTTTATATGCGCTAAGCCATCAAAATACACAGGCGCGATACCAGTGGTTTATATAACACCACATTTAGGACATCTTCTGTATATGTCCCCGTGCGAACTCCTTGTTTTTTAATCCATATTTTATCTTTATTACAGCACCGGCACTTTATGCACGTAATACGTTTGTTATCTATTATGCATCCCCTATACAGGGATAAAACGCTATTAATACACTTTTGAGCCTTTGCTCTTTCCGTCCAAACACAGGCACGGACGCTCTCCCCGTCGCCAGGACTACTGACTGACGTCAGTGGCCAGGTGATTTTACACACAGCCGGAAGCTCCCGCCGGCGTCCTGCAATGCCCTGGTATCACGTGTTACTCTATTTAAATGCAATTTGTCACAGCACCCTGTTTTTCGTTTTCTGCACTTTACCTTTATGCCTTGGTTGTTTCAGTTGATGTGTCAGTGGTCTTGAGGAAGGGGCGTCAGCTCCGAAACTGTCGACCATGTATGCTGACCATTGTTTGCACATGTATGCTTTAATATAAGTTGATCACGTTTTCTTTGAGTGCCGCCTCCTGTTTTCATTTTTTTTGATGCCCCTGATGTGGAAGGCACCCTAACTGCTGCTCCATTTGCTTTACCAAGTGCCGGTCCTCCCGACCCCTATATATATATATATATATATAGCAGAGAAATCCGCACTCCCAATCCAGATAACATCAGTGGGGTGCTCCATTTAAAGTACCACTAGAGTACCAAAATATAGTTCCAGGGGTTTATCCATAAAATCAACCAAGCGTGCACACTCCAAAATTCCAGCAGTGACAATTTATTTTATTCCATACATCACCAGTGTGATATCAGTCAGGCAGTCGACGTTTCGGACAAAAGATAGTCCTTTTTCTAGACGACATCTGGGACAGCCAAACAACGCCACAGCAATGTAGAAGAGTCTACTGTACTGCCTGATGACGGGTCCAATAAAGGGACCAGAAATGTTGCAAATGCAAATTGTGAGCCTGTGAGTCTTACATGAGCATGTGAGGCACTAGGAGTCTTGAAGCAGGTGAAAGAAACTGTACTCTGTATTTGAAATTGAGTCCATAGTCATCAATGTTTCGGGGTTCGCCGGGATATATTACATATCCTGGTGTTATACTCCAACACAATAGACCATAAGAGATGTGCTCTGCAGTGTCACACTGACACAGTAACAGTCACAAACAGACACAGTCACACTGCAGAGTACATCTCTTATGGTCTATTGTATTGGATTTTAACTAGCCCTTATACTATCTGCCAACTTTGGGTGGTAATTGCAGCTATGTTATTGATTTAAAGAACAACCCCTGATGAAGTCTTATATTGACAATACTCTTTGGCTTCTTTGCTACTGTGAAAGTATTCCATCTATTCTTAGAGTGTTGAGCATATCATAACAGAGGATCTGTCATACTGTAAGTGAAATTTTATCAACTTTTATGAACTAAAGACTTTTCATGAAAATAAATATTCTGAAGGATTTTGGGACTTTTTATTGTTGATGAACCTATAAGTTTATATTGGAAAAGGATTCACACCATTGGGCGCCATCTTACCATTGTTGTTTTATATATATATGCCCACTACTCTGCTGTTGAGATTTCTCCTATGCTGTCTTGACAAAGGACCTTGTTATTGTGGTCCAAAACATCGACCTACCTATTGGTGATGTATTAAACTCTTTTTGAGACTTTTTATTTGGATCTTGGCACGTTCTCTATTATGCAGACACAGTTGTGCCTGCACTTGTCTACTATATATATATATATATATATATATATATATATATATACAGAGAACAATACCCAGGCGCAAAATCTCCTCAGACCAGCTTGTCAAATCTTCAGATGTGTGCAGCTTTTACATGGACCAACCAGGACCAGACAGAGAATCTCAAAAAGAATGAGAAAAGCGCACAATGAGCAAAAGTATAACAGTTCCTTTACTGGATGTATAGGCTCACATACATGAAGGTTTAAAATTAACAGCTTGCCAGCATAGGGAAGATCACAGCATGCGGTATCACAGCTACACGGTCAAACAAACGTCCAGCGCCCGATCACCGTCTTCTGCAAACAGCCGCCGCTTGTTCTCCTTCACAGTTGGACGTCACTCTGTCCTCTCCGTAAGCCACGCCCAACGCGTTTCGTCTATGGACTTCGTCAGGGGGGTGTGTCCATTCTGGTACTGACTGATCTTATATAGCAGCTCTAGCTCAGCACTCACAGATGTACATAATTATCTACTCAGGCAGAATGCTAGTACTTCTCAGTATGCAGGCATTTACTTCATTAATATCAGCTGTTTACAAAGCACAAACCACACTTTACAACAATCACAATATACAAGTGCATAAAAAACACATAATAATAAAAGATACATTCTACATATAACACTTTTATTCACATAATTTATATAAACATTCCAAATAACACTAATCCTAAAATCCAGCATATTTAACAAATAAAATTATATATCATATAAAAATTACTTAATGAGAGAGACGTAAAAAGAGAGAAAAAGAGAGATTGGAAAATATGATTAGTAACATACTTCATAACATTGTATATAAGATATTAATGACACCGTAAAAAATCCCCAAAGAAATGAGATTTATTTAAAGGGGCGACACAGACGGGTCGACACTACTCATGCATGCCGATGTCCACCACTACCAACAAACTATAGACAGAATCCATGGAGCACAGCTCAACAGCATGGTCCCATCAGTCCGCTGGCGGTGAATAGACTTCAGTTAATGCAAAAAAGGTGTAATGTCACAACCCTCATTCATCCCCATAGGTGACAACGTTCCAAGCGTATATATCCAGAACGTTTCACGAATACTAAGCTTTTTATCTAAATCTCCACCCCTTTCATCAAGAGATACTAATTCTATAGCTTTAAAACTAAAATTGTTAAGATTAGAGGTACAACAATCATGAAAATGCCTTGGCACACTATGATGCGGTACATTATTACGAATATTGCGCATATGCTCTAATATGCGAATCTTAAGAATGCGCTTCGTTTTACCAACATACCCTTTCTTACATTGGCCGCATTCAAGATAATACACAACATAGTTAGATAGACATGACATTTTACTTTTAATATCCCATGACTTGTTATTCACATAATTATGGACCTTACACCGATCTTTGCTGGCATATTTGCACACTTTACATTTCCCACAAGGGAAAAACCCTTTTGTGGATGCGAGCCAATCAGAGTTTATTTTGTTTTTGAGTTTACTGGGTGCTAAAATCGCCTTAAGTGCATTGGCCCTTTTGAAAACCACCTGTGGTCTATCAGGCAAAACCTCTCGCAAAAGGGGGTCTAGTTTAAGAATTCCCCAATGTTTACTTAAAATATTCTTAATCCTTCCACCGTTCACATTATATTTAGTAACAAAAGGTACTGCAAATTTTTCTTTATCCTGCCTTCTATCTTTATATTCAAGGAGAGTACTCCTATCTGTCAACTCAGCTTTCTTTCTACAATTTTCCACCAACTCAGCAGGATATCCTTTCTCTCTAAATCTAGAGCTAAAGAGATCTGACTGTTCATTGAATTTTTCGCTAGTACTGCAATTCTTGCGCATCCTTAAGAATTGCGAATATGGAATATTTTTCAGCCATTTCCCGTAATGGCAGCTCTCATAATGTACATAACTGTTACTATCAGTCTTTTTCACATGTGTATATGTGTCGACATTTCCTCCAACAGAAAAATTACTAGAATCTAAAACCAAGTCCAGAAATTCCAATTTAGTTTCATTAATTACATGAGTAAAATGCAGATTATATGTATTAATGTTTATCTTGGTCATAAAGGTCTCAAAGGAAGTTCTATCACCATGCCACACTAGGATCAAATCATCTATATATCTTCTGAAATATTTAATATTTCCACTGTATTCTACATTAATTTCAGAATTATTCTCCTCCCACTCACCCAGGTAAAAATTAGCCAGGCTGGGTGCGTAGGGGGTCCCCATAGCGACCCCCCGACATTGGAGAAAGTATTCTCCTTGGAAAACAAAAAAATTGTTCTCCATAACCAACTTAATACAGTCAATTAAAAATCGACGAAAATCATCAGTGAGGGTGGAGTCTTTAGAAAGAAAATAGTTAACAGCCCTAAGTCCACCCTCATGTGGAATAGACGTGTAGAGGGCTTTTACATCAATTGAGCACCAAAGATATTCCTCATTCCACACAAAATCCTGCAAGGATCTTAGAACCTCCGTTGAGTCCCTTAGATATGAACCAAGACCATGTACATATTTCCTAATGTTTAAATCCACAAACTCAGATAAAAAGGAGGTGGCAGATCCTATCCCTGCCACGATAGGTCTGCCAGGTGGTTTAACAAGACGCTTATGTATTTTCGGCAGAAAATAGAACAAAGCAATGGAGGGTTTAGTATTCACTATATATTTATATTCATTTGTAGAGAATACTCTTTCCTCGTCTCCAAATAGGAGGGGACATGACGATTTTTTAGGACAGGGTCCTTTATGGCGGAACAGGAGATTAGGTATGGCAGACCAAAAGGAGAGTCCCACCCTAAAAAGAAAACAACCCGTACAAGACGAGGAAAGAGAGGTGGACAGAGGGTACAAAATAAGACGCCAATAGAGAATAACAATGCTGGGATATTTAATCTGTCCAATCATGTACTGACCGTGGATGAAACTAAATTACTGTCCAAGGGTCTGTCTTTTGCTCCGTCCAGAGGACCAAATGGGTTTGAATTATTCATAGACATTAATAAATTCACTAGGGCATTAACTCTAAAAAGACATTTTTCTAAAAACCCGTATGGGGATAATAAAAAGGATGAGGAGTCACTTGTTGGAAATGTTACAGGTCTGAAACCCAAGTCCACATATTATCCTGTGGAATCGAGGGGTAATTATATCGATACTTTTTCAAGTCTTGTAAAACAAGATTTTGAGTTACTGTGTGATGAGAAAATTAACCACGCCAGGAACAATATAACTAAAGCAGAGAAGGAGGCAATTAGCGCTTTGGAAGAGAACTATAATATAGTGCTTAAACAAGCAGATAAGGGAGGGGGATTGGTGGTTCTCAATAGGGACGATTACATAGAAGAAGCCTACAGGCTTCTTAATGATGAGAGCACTTATCGGAGATTAAATGAAGAACCTACCAATGAGGTAGTTGATAAAATAAAAGATCTTATGGAGCTTGGTCTTCAGGGAAAATTGATCTCTACAAATGAATATAAATATATAGTGAATACTAAACCCTCCATTGCTTTGTTCTATTTTCTGCCGAAAATACATAAGCGTCTTGTTAAACCACCTGGCAGACCTATCGTGGCAGGGATAGGATCTGCCACCTCCTTTTTATCTGAGTTTGTGGATTTAAACATTAGGAAATATGTACATGGTCTTGGTTCATATCTAAGGGACTCAACGGAGGTTCTAAGATCCTTGCAGGATTTTGTGTGGAATGAGGAATATCTTTGGTGCTCAATTGATGTAGAAGCCCTCTACACGTCTATTCCACATGAGGGTGGACTTAGGGCTGTTAACTATTTTCTTTCTAAAGACTCCACCCTCACTGATGATTTTCGTCGATTTTTAATTGACTGTATTAAGTTGGTTATGGAGAACAATTTTTTTGTTTTCCAAGGAGAATACTTTCTCCAATGTCGGGGGGTCGCTATGGGGACCCCCTACGCACCCAGCCTGGCTAATTTATACCTGGGTGAGTGGGAGGAGAATAATTCTGAAATTAATGTAGAATACAGTGGAAATATTAAATATTTCAGAAGATATATAGATGATTTGATCCGAGTGTGGCATGGTGATAGAACTTCCTTTGAGACCTTTATGACCAAGATAAACATTAATACATATAATCTGCATTTTACTCATGTAATTAATGAAACTAAATTGGAATTTCTGGACTTGGTTTTAGATTCTAGTAATTTTTCTGTTGGAGGAAATGTCGACACATATACACATGTGAAAAAGACTGATAGTAACAGTTATGTACATTATGAGAGCTGCCATTACGGGAAATGGCTGAAAAATATTCCATATTCACAATTCTTAAGGATGCGCAAGAATTGCAGAACTAGCGAAAAATTCAATGAACAGTCAGATCTCTTTAGCTCTAGATTTAGAGAGAAAGGATATCCTGCTGAGTTGGTGGAAAAATGTAGAAAGAAAGCTGAGTTGACAGATAGGAGTACTCTCCTTGAATATAAAGATAGAAGGCAGGATAAAGAAAAATTTGCAGTACCTTTTGTTACTAAATATAATGTGAACGGTGGAAGGATTAAGAATATTTTAAGTAAACATTGGGGAATTCTTAAACTAGACCCCCTTTTGCGAGAGGTTTTGCCTGATAGACCACAGGTGGTTTTTAAAAGGGCCAATGCACTTAAGGCGATTTTAGCACCCAGTAAACTCAAAAACAAAATGAACTCTGATTGGCTCGCATCCACAAAAGGGTTTTTCCCTTGTGGGAAATGTAAAGTGTGCAAATATGCCAGCAAAGATCGGTGTAAGGTCCATAATTATGTGAATAACAAGTCATGGGATATTAAAAGTAAAATGTCATGTCTATCTAACTATGTTGTGTATTATCTTGAATGCGGCCAATGTAAGAAAGGGTATGTTGGTAAAACGAAGCGCATTCTTAAGATTCGCATATTAGAGCATATGCGCAATATTCGTAATAATGTACCGCATCATAGTGTGCCAAGGCATTTTCATGATTGTTGTACCTCTAATCTTAACAATTTTAGTTTTAAAGCTATAGAATTAGTATCTCTTGATGAAAGGGGTGGAGATTTAGATAAAAAGCTTAGTATTCGTGAAACGTTCTGGATATATACGCTTGGAACGTTGTCACCTATGGGGATGAATGAGGGTTGTGACATTACACCTTTTTTGCATTAACTGAAGTCTATTCACCGCCAGCGGACTGATGGGACCATGCTGTTGAGCTGTGCTCCATGGATTCTGTCTATAGTTTGTTGGTAGTGGTGGACATCGGCATGCATGAGTAGTGTCGACCCGTCTGTGTCGCCCCTTTAAATAAATCTCATTTCTTTGGGGATTTTTTACGGTGTCATTAATATCTTATATACAATGTTATGAAGTATGTTACTAATCATATTTTCCAATCTCTCTTTTTCTCTCTTTTTACGTCTCTCTCATTAAGTAATTTTTATATGATATATAATTTTATTTGTTAAATATGCTGGATTTTAGGATTAGTGTTATTTGGAATGTTTATATAAATTATGTGAATAAAAGTGTTATATGTAGAATGTATCTTTTATTATTATGTGTTTTTTATGCACTTGTATATTGTGATTGTTGTAAAGTGTGGTTTGTGCTTTGTAAACAGCTGATATTAATGAAGTAAATGCCTGCATACTGAGAAGTACTAGCATTCTGCCTGAGTAGATAATTATGTACATCTGTGAGTGCTGAGCTAGAGCTGCTAAATAAGATCAGTCAGTACCAGAATGGACACACCCCCCTGACGAAGTCCATAGACGAAACGCGTTGGGCGTGGCTTACGGAGAGGACAGAGTGACGTCCAACTGTGAGGGAGAACAAGCGGCGGCTGTTTGCAGAAGACGGTGATCGGGCGCTGGACGTTTGTTTGACCGTGTAGCTGTGATACCGCATGCTGTGATCTTCCCTATGCTGGCAAGCTGTTAATTTTAAACCTTCATGTATGTGAGCCTATACATCCAGTAAAGGAACTGTTATACTTTTGCTCATTGTGCGCTTTTCTCATTCTTTTTGATATATATATATATATATATACAGCAGGTTGTGCTCTGGCTCGACTGGTTCCCCCGTGGGGATAATTTGCTCTGGTGCCTTCCCGCTTGGACTGGTCCATACATAAATGCGAAATGAATGGGCGTCACTCAGAGTCTGGTAGTCAAAAAAAGTGTATTGGGTACACGGTGGTAAATCTACGTTTCGGGGACGTGCTCCCCTTCGTCAGGATACATATCATGTGTACAGAAAGCATTTAAATAGTGGCTTACCTGTCAGGGACAGATCACCTCCCTCCCCACGGCAACGCCGCCCGCGGCTCCGTCTCGTCTCTCCACTTCCGTTTCCGGTCCTGGGCAACGTCAGTGAACCCGGCGGCACTGTCATGTCAACTAGGGGACAATCACAGACCCTGATTAGTTGCTATGTGAACAAACACGTGAAAAAAGAAGGAGCTCTAAACATTAGAGATCAATAGTGCAAAAATGTGCAATCAACAATACCAATCAACTAATACTGCGGGCATAAATACTTGTGAACAATATTACGTGCAAACATATAAAAGCGCCATAATCTGGCTGTAGGTATAAAATTTACTATTAAAAGCACCGGACGGCCCACTGCTGGCTAATGGCCAAATTGCAGCTTAATGTAAATGAGAGCACACTATCATTATGTGTGCTAACATGGCTTTTTAGCCTACATGCATGGATGAAAAAGATATTAATCAGGAAATGAGCGCTAACTGGATGGAAGGGTTACAAAAAATGTATAAGACCCAGTGAATCATTTAACCCTTTGGGGCGCAGGGTGTCCAGACGGAAGATCCATCTGGACTCAAGTTGCAGTAATTTTTTAGAGCGGTCCCCGTCCCTAGGTGATGAGGGTACATGGTCTATTATTTTATGTTTGAGCGTAGCCATCCCATGCCTGGCCTCGGCAAAATGCCTGGCAACAGGTTGATCTCCTGTGCCACTTTGTAGAGCCGTTCTGATGGCCAAACGATGTTCAAGACCCGCATGGCCCAACATCGTTTGGCCATCAGCCACTATTTAAATGCTTTCTGTACACATGATATGTATCCTGACGAAGGGGAGCACGTCCCCGAAACGTAGATTTACCACCGTGTACCCAATACACTTTTTTTGACTACCAGACTCTGAGTGACGCCCATTCATTTCGCATATATATATATATATATATATATATATATATATATATATATACACTCAAGTAGCAGGCACTCTCCTTCCTTAATAGCAGCTGCCGTGGTGCCTTGACTGTCCAATCTGTATACAACACCTCCACTTCGGACCGGCACTCAGTGGACTTAGCACTATATATAGTGAAGGGGTGATATAAGGTATGTGTTTTGATTCATCTTGTTATCCTGATGAAGATATCATAATAGATTTTGAAAACGTTTGATCACTGGCTGCGTATTTGCCTGATTATTTATCCGAGTGCCACCGCTTCATACTTTCTACGGATTTACTCTGCCCAGAGTGACCTGGAAGGCACTGGAGCCAGTATCTGTTATACAGGTGTGCCTCCACTGGTAACTATACTTGAATTGATACCTCGTTGTAACGCAGGACATGGGGATCTGAGGCTATTGCACTCTCCTATTTGATCTTATTCTCTACTGGATATACATTGTATGCTCATCAGTCCACCTTGCTTATGATATGCACTACAAGAAATGCTAGCAGTTTTTCCTCATTGAACTATTTGGTGTGCACCTTAGTGTGAGACTATGTGACTTTGGAACAGAGCATGCTGATGATGAATTGCTTACAACTGGACTGAGGACTGACAATTTGGCACTGTTAACACAAGGGGCTACTTTGTCCTTCTCAGAAGCAGAAGCGGAATCGATTCTATTTGAGCAACAACTCCATGACGATCTTGAAATATTGCCACTCAGTTATCTCTATAAAGATTGGGTGAAACAGAAGGAGATTGATCACACTTAGTGATTACTATAAAGAGAAGTAGATCCCTCGGGGGTTTAGAGTATGTAACTCGCCTACCATTGGATGGAACAAAACAGCATTCTGCAAACGTTGGATTGCTGCACTCAACAAGTGCAGTTTTGATCTCCTACTTCTAGTGATCGAGGAGTCTGACCAGGAATTGGCTGTAGCAAAGTAGAGGATTGCATTATTTCAACGCATTCATTTAACAGCATTCCAAGGGGATAATTCTCAAAATTGGGAAGAGAAATTGAGAAGCTAGATTGCTAATTATAAACGGGACTTAATTAAATTTAAGAAGAACAAGCTCAATGCTGACTACGAGCATAATAGAGTCTATCAGTGGGCGAATAACAGTGAACATCAGCATCCATAGAGATTCATACCATGCAACTACAAACAACTCTGGCAGTCTGACTCTGCAAAAACTGGGTTCCAACAGCGAAACAGATATCCCAACGGACAATGGTAACTCCAGCAATCAACCCCCTTTAGGCGTTGGTCTCCGCCGCAAAGGCAAGGGGCGAGCAAGTGGAAAAGGACATAGCAGGGTGGGACGTCCACCGCTTCACCCGATTACATAATATTTAACTTGTCTCATCACCCTCTTACTGCCACTGAGGAACAGGTCTTGCGATGTGGGTTGTCGTTTGTACCGACAGTCCATTTTAATGAAATGGTCAATTGAAAAATATAAGATCAATCTCCCACTAAAACTGCACAAATTCTTTAAAGGCAGCAAGGCCATGCCCACAGTGAAGAAGTCTCTCCTCTACCTCCTACATTACAGAAATGGCAAAAACGGTCCAAATTCGATCCGGTGTCTTGCAACGCTTCAATTACAACCCATAACCACCTACTCGAACAGAAGGTATGCAAAGAGGTCATTTAAAATACTAATAAAGCAGACAGACAACATAACCTAACAACAAATGTCTATGGCGCTAGGGAATAGCTTAGTGTGTACCGGGCCAATTCAACTTCTGCTGGCGCCGTGCTGGAGGGTTGCCATCCTCCACAGATGACCAATAGAACACAGAAATTAGCAAGGGGCACTGAAGTGAATCATGGACTCAATACAATTTAATAAAATTTATTAGGTACACAAATTCAGTAAATTCTGTGCGTGTGCACAATAAGAATAATACTATACATACAATAACAACAATAATAAAAATAAATATATAAATAAAAATAAAAGAAAAGAAAAGAAAAGAAAAATGAAAAATGAATGGTAAAAACAAATTAGCAGCACTGATTTATCAGCCTATATTAGGCACAGAGCACCGTCCGTATGTGTGATATACAGTTACCCGCGTCTGGGTATAGAAGTGAGTCCTTAAGCACGTTTAGCTTTAGTTAGGGATATAGTTAATCAAAAGACTCAGGTATTGCTATAGTAAGCACATCTGATATTCAATGGTTTAAGGCCAAATTCCCAATAATTTGCAAAGGACAATGTCAGCAATAAATTTTATATTACCGGTCTTTGGGCTGAATGGTCGCCGCTTTTATGGTGGGTCTTCACTTGGACCTGATGACCAGAGATGCCGCTTGGATGGTGCGGCTGCAGTGTGGATATCACCGCTGATGCGGGTGTCTCTCTCCGGTGTCAGCGTGTGGAGGATTTGGCCTCAGTATATCCCGGCGGCTGGTTGCTGTTTTGCACTGGGCTCTCGTGGTGTAGCAGCACTTGGGGGAACTCTGCACTGCTCCAACCGTGCTTTGGTGTAAGTGTCACACACGAGACCGCTTGGTGGTGTTTGGCGGACGGGCGGGCAGCTTCTCAGTCAGACTCCTAGGAAAACACGTTTCTCCACTCACAGTTCGGCTTTCTCAATTCCAGAGTCGGGGGGCGAGCAAGTGGAAAAGGACGTAACAGGGTGGGACATCCACCACTTCACCCGAGAACATAATATTTAACTTGTCTCATCACCCTCTTACTGCCACTGAGGAACAGGTCTTGCGACATGGGTTGTCATTTGTACCGACAGTCCATTTTATTAAAATCCAATGGTCAATTAAAAAAATATAAGATCAATCGCCAACTAAAACTGCACAAATTCTTTAAAGGCAGCAAGGCCATGCCCACAGTGAAGAAGTCTCTCCTCTACCTCCTACATTACAGAAATTGCAAAAACGGTCCAAATTCGATCCGGTGTCTTGCAACGCTTCAATTACAACCCATAACCACCTACTTGAACAGAAGGTATGCAAAGAGGTAATTGAAAATACTAATAAAGCAGACAGATGACATAACCTGAATTTCAAAGAAAATAAATTGCTTCGTGATCTAGCCCAGTATACAGATATTATCATCCGCCCCGCCGACAAAGGTGGGGCAATCGTGGTTCAGGATCTCCACGATTACACAGCTGAATTATATCAGCAACTATCAGATGAAAATGTTTATAGAGTCTTGAACTCTGATCCAACATTGTGCTTCAATACACGTTTGTTAGACAGACTGGAAACAGCGGTAGCGGCTGATATGATTGATAAGAAATTACGGAAAGCCCTTTATAACGAAACACCTATGGTAACTGTTCTATATTCGCTACCAAAAATGACACTGATAAACTCACCCGGACAGCCGATCATATCGGCCAGGGGAAGTATCTTTCACAAAGTTTCAACCTACCTCGATGCCATCTTACAGCCTTGTATCGTGAACCATCTACACCATCTGCTGGACACTACTACATTTCTTAATCGACTTAGTGAAATTAAAAACATTCCAGAGGGGACTCTCTTATGCAGCATGGAGATTTCAAGTCTATATACCATCATCCCTAATTATGAGGGAATGACAGCAGTAAGACAGCTGATACATGACAATCCCTACTAATCAGGTCCTATTATTGACTTTGTGATTGATCTTTTTCGAGATGGTATTAACCTGCAACATCTTCCTCTTTGATGGGGTGTTTTATGTACAAATGTCAGGGTGTGCAATGAGTTGCTCAGTGGCCCCATCGTATGCTAATGCATACATTTATGTGGTTGAGGATGACATGATGTTTAGTGACAGGCTGTTTTCTACCAATCTATTAGCATACGAATGCTACATTGATGACCTCTTCATTATGTGGACAGGGTCACAGAGCATGTTGGAAATGTTTATCAAAAACCACAATGACTCGGGTCATCCTGTTCAATTTACATTTAATATCAGTACTCACCAGGTTCATTACCTCAATGTTCAGGTTAGTCTCCAGCAGGGTGGGATTGTGACAGAATTATATTACAAACCAACAGATCGTAACACTGTGTTACATGCAGCCAGTTTCCATCCATAAAATCTTAAATTCTCTCTCCTGTATTCTCAATTTTTGAGAGCAATTAGGATTTGTTCAGTAAAGAAAACAGCCATTCTTCATATCGATAGAATGGTTCACAGTTTCTTACAAAGGGGTTATCCACTTGAATTGCTCAACAAAGCTAAAATGAAATAACTCTGCCTTTCTCGCACTGATAATCTGAAACCTACCATTAAAAATAAGTCATCCAAGATTATCCTGTGGGTTAATCATTTCAGTACCATGAGTAACAAGATTAATGCCATTTCCAGAGAACTTTGGCCCATTGTGGGGGTGGACCCTGACCTTAACCTACACAAGACTAGAATGATGCCCTGCTATAGTCAGGGCAGAAACCTCAGGGACATGGTGGTACGCACCAATGTCTCTGGCATGAAAATCACCAATTCAGAACAGTCAATCGTTCTGCAACTTAGAAAAGGCTGCTTTCACTGCCTGAGTCGTGCAGTGTGTGGTTCCCTGACGGTACCCTAACTTTGTGTTTTGATTAATCTTGTTATCCTGATGAAGATATCAAAATAGATACCAAAACGTTTGATCACTGACTGCGTCTTTTGATTATTTATCCGAGTGCCGCTGCACTAGATAGCTACTGCCTATATAAATACAGTAGCCCCAAATATTTGCTTTAGCGTTTTTAACATACATGTGTTATACAGAGATAAAGACCACAAAATCTTAACAGAACGATGGAAATATAATTTACCACAGGAAAATAAAATTATCATTTTTATTCTTATGTTGCACATTTTGACTAAAACTGGTCTAACTTTCTAGAACAGCTCTATCTCCACATAGAAATGTAGCATTTTTCAGCTTTGCCATGATGCACCCTATTTAGCTTGTTCATGCTCAGCAGTTGCAGACACAATATACTTGCAATAATGACATTCACTTGTTGATGTATGTGCACACCATAGGAATGAACCTGCACAAACAGCACATATGCCCATGCAGTCATGCCATGGAATAGATGACAAAGGCTATATCTGTAAAATGAACAGCAATGGGCACACCCTTGGTCCAACATAGGCTAATGCATATTTGGGGAGGAGGGAAACCTAGCATGTAACTAATATCTACAGTACCTGAAGAATATATAAGAATATAATTTATCGAAAAAACGATAAACAGTATATAATATTTGATTTTACCATATGAAATAAGCCGAGGGTTGATTTTATATCTGTCTCTTTGAAATGATAGATGGCAACTCTTCATACTGTACTGTACATTTTTTATGGAAAATACAGCATCCACTAATCTTCAATTCCCAAGGAAGTCACAGTAGGAAAGCTGTTTGGAGTGCACAAAAATTGCTTGGATTACAAAAAAAATTCTGTCACATTTTAACAAGAACCAGTGAATAGTATTAAAACTAGTCTATAGCACATATAAAAAAATATTAGATTAGTACAACTCTCCTTAAAATAAGGGTTTGATATACTGTCATTTTAAAAATTACAATAATGTACAGCTATAGCGAGGGAGGAATGTCTACAGATATGCCCACCATCATCATTGCAACAAACCAATTCCATGTACTATACTAGTCGCACACCAGTGTGCATCCCATTCCTGCACCAATGCAATTCTATGGATACCGGGTGCATGTGCATTGCCGAGTGCACACTAGTCACAGCAAATGACAAAAGAATTGTCATGACTAGATGCAAAGCTGATGGTGGGCACATTTGTAAAATCTAGCAAAGGTATTGATGTAATAAGTTCTTAGAGACACTCAAAATATATAATCAACTTTATTCTCAATCAAGGATTGGAGAACAAAATTCGGTACTTGGTACCCAACTAACAAATTTTTAGAAAAATCACAAAGCGTGACTTTTGCAGAGTCCAAGGTGTGCCATATTGTGCCATACATGGTGCAGTAAAACCAAGATGTACGTGGACACATCTGTATATGTTAGTTGGGCGCCCACTAAGCTATTTGCTTAGTTTTACGTGTACGTTCAACGCGCTTCGGACTCGCCACACCATATAAAATCAACTCTGTGCCGACATGGATAGCGGGGGTATGAGCGTAGTAACTATAGTAGGCGCCCAACTAACATATAAGTACCCAAAATTCTTTTAAATTTTCGATTAGAATAGAGATGGGAGAGGAACTAAGAATCCCTAAAATTGTAATTCCAGTGGGAAGGGTGATTTATACTTGACATCTTGATCAATGGCCTCTAGAAGATTAGTGCTAAGAGTGAATTGAATGTACAGTATATTTGAATCTTGTTTGACATCCAGATAATAAAACAGAAGACTTTATTCCCAAATTCTTGTGGGCTGATGCAAAGTTGCCTTGAAGTTTGCTTTTTGGAGTCCGCATTAGTTCATTGATGCTGAATGGCATACTAGAGTGGCAATGCATGTCACTGCTATATAGACAAAATTGTCAAAAATTCAGATCCAACTGATTTTACCTGAATTTTTTGTACCAGGTATTGGTACAAAATGCTGACATGCTGAAAAATACTTTATGATGGTGATAACTGCTATTTTAACAATATTGCTGGATCCTTTTTTTTTTTTCATTTTTTTTTTTTTTTTTTTTTATTTATATCATTATGAATGACCATAATTGTCCATTGCTGATTAAAAAAAAGAAATATGTACTTTAAATTCTAAGGACTTGATTTGTTTTCTACTTTCATTTTCTAATATTGTTGATAATTAATATTTTGACATCAAGAATCAAACCTGTGTTTAGGTCAGGAAAACCTGCAAATAAAAAAATATTATGGAAACTTAGAACAGAAATACTAATTAGTCACAGAAGTAGCTAATGAAGAGAAACACTACAACAGTGTGAACATAAAGGGAGCACAGTGCAGTGGAAAAAATAGAATCCACATTAAGGCCCTTATTCTGATTGACGCGGACTTTACCGCATACTTTCGGATCGCGTCTTTACGGCGTCTGCGCATGCGTGGAGAATGCAACGCGCATGTGCCACGCCTTGACTCGGTACCAGTTCGGCCAGATCCCGTCCAGAACTGTTCACCGCTATCATTCGGGAAATAGGGGCGTATTATGGGCGTCATGCGGAATGACACATGGGCGTAGTTTCAAAGTGGGCAAAACGGGGCGGAAACATGGGCGGACACGGGGGAGTACACTTATGTTGGGGGGCGTACATTCGGAAACCACTCCGAATGCACGCGATCAAAAAGGGTAGAAATGTGCGGTGTCCACAAGTGTACTATTGCTTTGCGGACACCACTCGTTCATGCGGTAGGCGAACGTACGCCTAATGACTACAACCATTAACACCTGAACCCAATAGAATCGACTCCTTTACTCATTACTCACTAATAGGACGCTTGTCAGTGCTTTAATAGAAACCATTGCACTTCAATTGCTGTAAGGGTTAATGTGTGCAATGCATGTGTTAGGCATGCTTGTAAGGATATATTGGCATCTAATTGATTCCAATTCCAAATAAGAAGTTTTTTATGAGGATAGGTAATTGAATAAGTGGGTCATGTGATGTATTGCAGAAGATACATAATAGTGGGTTGTTTGGCGTAAATACTCCGCTTACGTGCGGTAGCACCGCTTGGCTCCCGTTCGGATGCGGTATTCCCGAGCATACTCTGTAATACTCTGTAATACCGTGCAGAATCGGAGTGTTTCTCCCGCACACGCATGGTTTGTATGTCGTCCGTAAACACGCCCTGTTCTTAAAGAGTGAGTCCGTCCGAATGCGGAGGACACGTGGGCGTTTCTACGGACGATGGCCGCACGCGGCAAAACACCGTGGCGTGCGGACCGCACCGTAAGAATGCGGGAATATCCGCACCGATCAGAATAAGGGCCTAAATCATACTGACTATAAATGAAAAGTAACACATTTTATAATCACTAAAAACATGTAATTAGATTTCTATTTACTTTATTATAAACCGATATGAGAAAGAATTTGAAAAAAGTGACATAGCTAGAACATAATAAATGTTGCTGTCATCATCAAAATATTTTTCATCAAGAATAAATAATTAATGAATATAATCCATTTCTTATAATTGATACATTATATTGATGCCATAATTACAGTATATGTGTATTCGTTCATAATTTATTAAGAATACCTATATATTTCTAACTGTATCAAATGTGTACTAGTCTAATGACCTGTAAATGAACCACGCAGATGCGGAGGTGATTATTTGTAACAAGAAGTTTTATGGCCTCTAAATTATTTAAAGCCAAATGCAGGTAAGGAATAGCGGATAACCTTTTATTGCCCCTGCAGATAAAAATGCTATTTCCAAAACCCCCACAAAAACAACCATGTATGATTGTTGTTTGCCAAACAACCCTTCAATTTGATAATTTTTTTCTTTTTGATACATTTTTATATTGATAATAAAATCCAACTTCCTATGCATGTAGTTACTGACTTATAATAGTTTATTGTAATATTGGTTAATCCCTCCCCCCCCTTCCCAGACCCTCTTGCCTGTTGAAACCTCTGACAAAGAATTGGTATAACGCCTAACTTAGGTAATTTGTATTTACACAATGCAGTAGAGCAGAGAAAGGAGAGGCTATCATAAACATTTTATAACATAAGACACAAAAAATAATGTTCATAAGGATGTTCCTTGTCTTTTCGACCACTTTATATTTTTAACTGACCCATTTCCTTGAATTTCACCAATTTCACCAGAAACCAATTTGAATGATAAAATATGCAGCCAATTTATTTAACTATTTTTATAACTATTAATCATTGTGAACAATTTATTTCAAATTCAACTTTAGTTACTTTGTTTTCAACTATATTGTTATTTGGATCCAAAACCTCTGGATCTGCCATCTCATGATACATATAAGTTAGGTTATTGTATGGGTAATAATATCTGTTTTTGGTAAGGAAAACTACAGGGAGTTCTAGTGTAGTGAGTCACACATACATCAACTGTTAGTGGTGGCATGTGTTTTGGTATATTAAACATGAGAGGGAATTGATACTGTTGTGAGCGTTGTCATGAAATATGTCATGCTAGGCTCTAGTAAATGCTGACTTAATATATGCCAATGACGTCAGTTTCAAATTGAGGTATCTTGAAACAGACTTATTGTGACAATTACTCTCTTCAAGAAATCATCTATAATTTGCCAACTTAAATTTATCAATAGAAATGAACTATTTATAAATATACTGTGTAGTTATTCTACTCCTACTGATTGACCATACACTGCAGCTAAATAGCATGGATTTTGTGCTATTCATATGTCACTTCTTTTTTATGTCAGGTTTGTTCTTGGTTTTATATACTACTAGTAAGAACATGGTTATATTTACTTGATTTTCTATTTGTGTGGTTTCTCAACGGTTTTGCAGAGGGTTTAGAGCTAGTAAAAACATCATATGTGACATATGAAAATATGTGCACTAGAAAGCTACTTTTGTAGTGAGTGCTACATAAAATATATACTGTACATTACTAACATATGGGACAATGATGTCTTATAAAAAAACTCATGTATGTATGCACACCTCCTCGCTTGATATTAAGGAGGTGATTCAATTATCTGCAATGCAATATACAATATAGATAGATAAAAACAGAAACATTTCTAGTTTGATTGCGTAGCCCTATGCAGATGTGATATAAAAGAAGTGTAAGTGTGTTACGAGAACTTCCACACCATTGTGATGGCAAAAGTCCTAAAGACTGGAATCTGCTCATTTGAATAAGCATGTCCAGAAATCTTAAATAGATCACTTCAGTTCAGCAGTCAAATCTCAACAGTGTAAAAAAAATTTAGGTTAATTTTAGAATATTGGGCATATTTCAGGTTTGCACACAAATGCAATTGCAAATTTATAGGCTATGGAACTGCTAATGTTAGCAAAATATAGCTGCCACCCAGAAATGAAAAGAGATCAAAATCATTCACAATTGAGATTGTGATGGCTCCAGTGGGCATTTATTTCCATTTCTCTACACATTTACAGCCTATATACAAAATGAGGAACACTGAGCTTAAGGGTAGGCATATGGCAACACAGAATGGACAAGGTAGTAGCAGCACAAGGGCTATGCATTTTAAATGATCTACACCCTCAAAATGTCTGACTCCCTGTAAACTCCCCATTAACACGACCAAATGGTCAATTCCTGTCAATCCCTTTTCCTTGAAATCTTCATTTTAAGCAGGATTGCAGAGGTGCCTTGGCACAGTTGAATGCATATTGTCCACTGTACAACACAAATTAGGCCAATACAACCACAAAAAAAGAGTGCTGTCCAAACATATTAAGTATGTGCGTTAAAATGTATTAGCAATGATAAAATCTGTACATTACATAACAATCAGCAACTTTAAGATGCATCTAGTGATTTTCTGTGTTCTATCCTTAAAGCCATTTGTACCATGAATATTTGCAAACATACCATTAAAAGCACAAGTCTTTGGCTTTTATGATGGTATGATGTTTACAGGTATTTATGGTGGAATGAGTTTTAACAGATAACACAGATGATCAACTGATGTGTCATTAATTTATTTTTTTATATATGTCATTTTATTTTTATCATGGCCAATACATTTGATCCTATATACAGTACTTATTGTGTTTGGACAGCGCTCCTTATTTTTTAAGTTCTATTTGTTAACTATTTATTAAAGGTCAACTCCTCATATTAAGTAGCTGCAGTCCTAGACATTACTTTATTCAAAATATATACTGTAGGTTAAAGGGTTTATTGTTTCCAATAGCAGGACAGTCTTTGGCAGGTATTCAATGCTGTTTGCGAGTGGTGACAGCGAGCAGGTCTTCCTGCTCACTGTCACCACTCACCCTGACAGCATTCAACACACCCTCCGCATACGCCAATTCCCCCTCGCTCCATTTTTTGAGCGAGGGAGAATTGGCGGATGCGGCTCCAGAAGCAGCGAGACTCGCGGCTAAAAACTGCGAGTTTTCTGCAGTAGCCGCGGGTCTCGCTGTTTTGGGGAATTCTCGCTGTCCTGTGACGGCGAGGATTTCCCCAGAACGTTGAATAGAGCGAGCGGCCGGCGCGGGGGTTAAACAGCGAGGATCGCTAGTTTTCTTCAATCCTTGCTGTTTAACCCCCTCGCCGGCCGCTCGCTGCAGCATTGAATACCCCCCATTGTATTTTATTGGTGACAGTATATCACTGGACAAAATTAACTGTATTATAAAACTAATGGTATATTATAACTGTGGTCTAAGAAGAATTGGGGGTTCCCAAATAAATATCACAAACTATCGCTAGAAAATAAATAAAACTACTGCTGTGGAAAGGGAAAATTATCGAACTTTATGGATTTGTGTTTATGACACTGGAAACTGTGATTAATTGTCCATTACTTACCAAGCTAATTATGTTTGGGCCATTAAGTAATTTATTGCAGAAAATTAGTCATTATCTAAAACCTTTATTTATGCAATGGTAATGGACCAAACATATATGAAAAAATATATAATTCATTTGTTTATAAATGGCAGTATAAAACATCAATTTACTGTCATGGATAAATACATTTTTAAAATGATAAAAAAAAAAAAAATTAAAAATATAGTTTTACAATATTAAAATAGGAATAAAAGATTGATATTGATGGCAATATTGTATTACTTCCTTATATTACTTACTAGGTGAATAAACTTGCTTGGCTATGGGATGAGGATGGTAAATTAGAATTAAAGTTGTTCATTAATTTACGTTGGAGCGCAGCACATTATGCATCTCCTGATATACAGAACCCTGTGCTGCTGGGGACCCCACTACTGCCACTATATAACTCTCAGTGTGTGGGTTTGTGCTAACTCCATTCCCCTCCTCACATCTTGTCACTGTTCCTGTCAAATGCAGCCCTGTCATCACTGACATATCATGCATGTCCTGATAGTCTGTGCTTTTGCCCCACCCCTAGGGGTGCTAGGGGTGTGTTACCCCCACAGTATTTGTTCTTGGTATTTGTGATTGTAATTGGTATGTGTATCAAGTTTGGTGTACATTGCTCCAGTCATTCCAGAGATATGCTATCTCCTGAAATAATCTGTGCTGCTGGCTCAGCCATAGAGGAAGACACCCCCACAGTGTTTGTTCCCAGATAGAAAGTCATATGTGTACCAAGTTTCTTGTAAATTGCTCCAGCCATTCCAGAGTTATGGGGTCTGCCAAAATACATTTTTGCTGCTGCCTCAACCCTAGGGGTGCTAGGGGTGTGTTACCCCCAAAGTGTTTGTTTTCAGATTGTAAATAATATGTGTACAAAATAAAATACCCACCTGTTTTCTCACTATGGGCCTTATTTTGGTTCATTCTTTCTGACAAAATCCTTCTTAGATGGGCAAAACCATGTGCACTGCAGGGGGGGCAGATGTAACATGTGCAGAGAGAATTAGATTTGGGTGGGGTTTTACTTCAAAATGAGATCTATATTGCAGTGTAAAAATAAAGCAGTCAGTATTTTCCCTACACAGAAACAAAATAACTCACCCAAATCTAATTCTCTCTGCACATGTTACATCTGCCCCCCCCTGCAGTGCACATGGTTTTGTCCATCTAAGAAGGATTTGGTCAGAAAGAATGAACCAAAATAAGGCCCTATATTTTCTTTATAAGCAAAATAAGTGTTTGATTATTCATGATATTTTGGTATCCCATGAAATATGCCATAATATTTTCATAATGTGTGGTTGTATGAATTGTTAACAATTAAATGACTTACACTTCCTGTAAGACAAGTCAGCAACATAGCACTGAACACTTGTCCTAGACATCTAGTGTAGCAGGCAGCATATACATCTTGCTGTCAGTGAAATAAATGAGGCCTTAAATTGGGTATAAAGATTTAAGAGCTGAAATTTATATGCCTGGTTATCAAATAGAAAGTTTAGAATGCCTGCCAATAGTAACCGTAATTGTGACAAACTGTTAAATTTTTGCTTTGACATTTAGGTTTTAACATTGGGGATGTGAAAGAAAAAAACAAGTAGCTTGTTTTTCTGTAACCTTTTGCACATTGTGCTTGTGTTAACTAATTAATAGCCTCAATACGAAAGCATAATAAACATGTTAAGTTGTCCTCTTATAAAATATTCGGCCATGGCAATTTTATGATCATACTATAGTAATTCATCACACTTTGCATTAATTGTCTAAATGAGATAGTTGGCAATACTATACAGTAGGTTCAGCAGAACCAAATTGATAACTAACAGTAGTCATGTAGATATAATAGAGATTGCATTAATATGCACTATAAATAATGAATAATGAAACATATTAGTAAATAGAAAACTTTTAACTATAAATGTTTCAGCAAATAACAAATTATATCAAATCACACAATGTTTGAAGCTATTGTGTAAAATTTAAAGTATACAGTATTATTTATTAACAGTTTCTTATATAGCACACACATACTCCGCAGCGCTGTACAGAGAGAATATTTGAACATTCACATCAGTCCCTGCCCCAGTGGAGCTTAGTTAGTATATATATATATATATATATATATATATATATATATATATATATATATATATATATATATATATATATATATATACCGGTACACACACAAATACATTATAGGGTTAATTTTGTTGGGAGCCAATTAACCTACCAGTATATATGGATTGTGGGAGGTAACCAGAGTACCCAGAGGAAACCCAGGCAAGCTCAGGGAGAATATAAAAACCCTGCACAGTTAGAGCCTTGGTGAGAATCAAACCCATGACCTCAGTGCTGTGAGGGTGTAATGCTAACCTTTACACTGTCACAGCTGTCCAAGGGCGGAACTACCATAGGTGCAAGGGGTGCAGCTGCTATGGGGCCCAGGGCTGAAGGGGGCCCATCTTTACCATCTAAGTAATATGTTTTACATACATTTATTCCCATCAGCTGCTAAATAGGGTGCCTTTATAAACTTTTGCTATGGGGCCTATGAATATCTAGTTACGCCCCTGCTGCTGTCTGTATTAAAACTTTATTACAGAGCTGTTAAGATGCTGTTGTACTTCTAGATGTGCTTAAATTTCACTTTATAATTAAAGAAGGCCTTCACATAATTATGCCCTAAAATATGCTGGAGTGAAGGGTCAGAGTGCTGCCCTCACAGCTGAAAAATGAGGACATATACTAAGTGAAGACACAAAGCAGGGAAGTCAGAAAAAGAAGCAGACAGATTACCCACATAAAGCAACATTCTACCTATCCCACATCACAGATACTACATTCAATAAGTAAAGTGGGCCCAATAGATCCTCATGTACATTCCTGGAGGTAGGCCAAAGAAATCATGGACTCCCATCAGGCTAACTAAATAATATAACCTAAAACAGGGTTGTGGCACAATGATGAATCCTCACCTAAAACATTGGAGACAAATTCAGTTAAAGTCACATGATGTAGAACAGCCAAGGGGGGTTCAGAGCGAAACGAGAATACACTACCCTATTCCTGGAGAAAATAGACAGAGGTTCTACACCTTACTGATGGGGGAATCTGACAGATTATCAGAAGGTAAGGACAAATAAAATTGGGAAAGAAAAAAAAGAAAGTAAGGAAGAGGCAGGAAAACACAGAAAGTAAATAAAAAACAGTAAAAGTGGAAGAAAGAAATAGACCAGATAGGGTACTAATAAAATTAAGGGAGGAATTAGCAACCCTGATGTATTACATTTTCGAGAACTCTTTTTCATCTGGTAAGGTACCGAAAGACTGGAGAATAGCGGAGGTAGCACCATTATTCAAAAAAGGAAAAAGGGATGACCCAGCTAATTACAGACCTGTGAGCTTAACATCAATAGTGGGTAAATTATTTGAGGGATTTTTAAGGTATCCAAAAAAAATTTAGAGCTTCACAGTCTAATCAGTATTATTAACCAACATGGGTTTGTAAAGAATCAATCATGCCAAACAAATTTACTAGGCTTTTATGAGAATGTCAAGCAACAACCTTGATAATGGAAATGCAGTAGACGTGGTCTTCCTAGATTTTGCTAAGGCTTTCGACACGATTCCACACAAGAGATTTATAAACAAAATGGAAGATATGGGACTAGCGGTAAGAATTTGAAGATGGGTAAGGAACTGACTCTGAAATAGAAAACAGAGAGTGGTTGTAAATGGAGCAGTATCAAATATGATACCAGTACTAAGTGGAGTGGCACAGGGGTCGGTGTTAGGGCCCCTTTTATTTAATATATTTATTAATGGTATTGGGGTGGGTATACTGAGAAATGTTTCCATCTTTGCTGATGACAAAAAACTGAGCAGAGTAATTAGATCAACTGAGGATGTCTCCACGCTTCAGAGCGATCTTTATAAATTAGATGAGTGGGCGAAAAAGTGGAAAATAAGGTTCAATGTGGATAAATTCAAGGTTATGCATCTTGGGAAACATAACCAATGTGCTAGCTATAACCTAAGAGGGTAGGCTCTGGGTAATTCAGAACTTGAAAAGGACCTAGGAGTCCAAATAGATAACAAACTGGGGTGTAGTGCTTAATGTCATATAGCAACAATTAAGGCCAACAGGATACTAGCATGCATAAAAAGGGGCATGGAGACTAGGAATGCAAATGTTATTATGCCACTGTACAAAGCATTGGTTAGACCACATCTGGAATATGGAGTACAATTCTGGGCCCCGCACTATAAAAAGGACATCATAGAACTCGAAAAAGTCCAAAGAAGATCAACAAAACTAATAAAGGGAATGGAGAATTTAAACTATGAAGATAGATTGAACCACTTAGGATTGTTTACGCTAGAAAAAAGAGACGTTTAAGGGGAGACATGCTTAACATGTACAAATATATCAGGGGCCAATATAATGTACTGTCAGATGCCCTTTTTTACTGTAAGGGACTCAAGGACTCAAGGACATACATTTAGATTATAGGAGAGAAGATTTTGTTCCCTTAGAAGAAAACATTTTTTTACAGTAAGGGTAGCCAAATTATGGAACTAGTAGGCAGACACAATAAATATGTTTAAAATATGGTTGTATAAACATCTATGTGTTAAAAATATGGGGTTATGGGGTTCAAGCAATAATCATGATCTGTCCTTGAATATATCAATGTACACTACATATAGCAAGGGAGGAAGCTAATGCACCAAGGTTGAACTGGATGGACATGAGTCTTTATTCAGCCTTAAATGCTGCCACGACCGCAGGATGTCAGCGGCATTTACCGGTCTTGGTCCGGTGGCAGGGTCTCCGCTCCCTCCGCGTTGGTACCGGCCAGAGGAGTGCTGCGGTTTTGTCCAGCCGGCCGCATCTGTCTCCTCCTGCCTAGCTGATACCAGTGTCCATTCCCGGGCACCATGTTGGTGTTGTCCTGTGTCCTATGGGGCGCCGCCATCTTCCTGTAGCCATCCAATGACTTTCACTGGACCTCTCTGCTCCTCCAATCAGGAACATTCCCAGGGGATTTAATCCCTCACCTGAGACCAAGCCGATGCCATCTCTTCCCTAGGAGGTATCCTGCGACCTGTGCTCCTGTTGTTCCTGAGCTTCCCAGAGTTAACCTGTTCCTGTGTGCTTCCAAGTACCTGCACCAGCATTCACCTACACCTGTGTGATTCCAAGTACCTGCACCAGTGTTCACCTACACCTGTGTGCTTCCAAGTACCTGCACCAGCTTTCACCTACACGTGTGTGCTTCCAAGTACCTGCACCAGCGTTCACCTACACCTGTGTGCTTCCAAGTACCTGCACCACCGTTCACCTGTTCCTTTGTGATTCCAAGTACTGTACATTCACCAGTGTTCACCTACACCTGTGTGCTTCCAAGTACCTGCACCAGCGTACACCTACACCTGTGTGCTTCCAAGTTCCTGCACCAGTGTTCACCTGTTCCTGTGTGATTCCAAGTACCTTCACCAGTGTTCACCTACACCTGTGTGCTTCCAAGTACCTGCACCAGTGTTCACCTACACCTGTGTGCTTCCAAGTACCTGCACCAATGTTCACCTACACCTGTGTGCGTCCAAGTACCCGCACCAGTGTTCACCTATTCCAGTCCTGCACCTGTGTCCACCTGCACCTGTGTGCTTCAGTTCCTGCACCTGTGACCACCCGCACCTGTGTGCTTCAGTTCCTGCATCTGTGACCACCTGCACCTGTGCGCTCCAGTTCCTGCACCAGTGACCAACCGCACCTGTGTGCTCCAGTCCCTGCACCAGTGACCACCTGAACCTTTGTGCCTTGGTGTCGGCACCTGTGACTACCTTCACCGCTGCAGATCCCAGATATCCACACCCGTGCCCCGTTGCATTCATCCCTCGCTTCCAGGCATCAGTACACAAGCCGTACCTGCCCCGTGATTCCAGCACCTGTGCTAGAGTGGTCCTACTCTGTGCTTCCGGCACCTGTGCTACAGTGGTTTTACTCCATACTTCCGGCCCCTGTGCTCCAGTGGTACTACTCCATACTTCTGGCACCTGTGCTCCAGTGGTCCTACTCCGTGCTTTGGCACTTGTGCTCCAGTGGTCCTACTCCGTGCTTTCGGCACCTGTGCTCCAGTGGTCCTACTCTGTGCTTCCGGCACCTGTGCTCCAGTAGTCCTACTCCGTGCTTCCTGCACCTGTGATCCAGTGGCTCTACTCCGTGCTTCCAGGCACCTGTGCTCCAGTGTCTTCTACTCTGTGCTTCCTGCACCTGTGCTCCAGTGTCTTTTACTCTGTGCTTCAAGGCACCTGTGCTCCAGTGTCTTCTACTCCGTGCTTCTAGGCACCTGTGCTCCAGTGTCTTCTACTCCGTGCTTCCAGGCACCTGTGCTCCTGTGTATTCTACTCCATACTTCCAGGCACCTGTGCTCCAGTGTCTTCTACTCCGTGCTTCCAGGCACCTGTGCTCCTGTGTATTCTACTCCGTACTTCCCGGCACCTGTGCTCCAGTGTCTTCTACTCTGTGCTTCCTGCACCTGTGCTCCAGTGTCTTCTACTCTGTGCTTCAAGGCACCTGTGCTCCAGTGTCTTCTACTCTGTGCTTCTAGGCACCTGTGCTCCAGTGTCTTCTACTCCGTGCTTCCAGGTACCTGTGCTCCTGTGTATACTACTCCGTACTTCCAGGCACCTGTGCTTCAGTGTCTTCTACTTCATGCTTCCAGGCACCTATGCTCCAGAGAATATTACTTTGTATGCATTGACTTTATCTATGAGAAAGACTTACATTAGGCCTGCCACCTTCTGTCCCCCAGTCAGCCTGTTAACTCCTGATCAGCAGACGGACTCACAAAACCTGCGAGTCCTGACAAATACTATGTAAGTTTAGGAGGCTCAGTCAGGCAGTGGAAGAGTGTCCAGACTCTTTTCAGGGGGTTGTAGTAGCTCTGTGACATAACATGTAGCCAATGTGACCCAAAACATGGTGTCCTGGTGTCAGCCTTTGCAGCTAGGCTGTGCAGGCAGGGGCTAACCTACTTATACAAGTGCTTCACTATCCAGCAAAGCATTCATATATTTATTCTATAATTGCAAAATATTGCAATCACAGGGAGGGACTTGGCATGTGGGGTGGCATTGCCCTGTGATGGGTAGCCCACTGCATGTTAGTGAAAGCAGTTGTCATTTTGTGATTTTAAAACTACAACTGATGCTGAATTAGATCCTAGCAGGCAATTGCAGGGCCATCTTAACTACATTGTAGGCCAGGGGTGGGCTATATAAGAAACTGTTAATAAATAAGGGGACTCAGACGCACGGCCGCTGCCGCCGTGAAACTAAACAAGTACTGAAACTGTTAATAAATAATAAATAAATAATAAATATTGAACAAAGCAATGGAAAAAAAAACTAACATACAGTCAATGGTACAGCAAAGATATTAAAATATTTAGAACAAAACACACAGTAGTAAGTATTGAAAGAGAAAGAAAAAGGGGAAAGACAAGGAAGACAAACTAAAACAATAACAACAAATCACAGCTAGGATGAAAGCAAAACACATAAATCCACAGGGTCACTTTTATAATAGACTGTTCCTATCTCTCCCGAAAATTACTCCACTTAAACAACTTCATACTGTATGTATTGAAGAGAAAAATACCATGTACTTGAGTGAGCTATTTAAAACAAATAATGTTTTTGAATTTTGTCAAGTCACAAACACGGTACAAGTGTTGATTTCCACAACTGTGTTGTACAGATGAAACCATGCTTATCTTTGCAGCTCTCGACACGCTGAGTGGCAAGCCATGGGTTGAGTGAGACACTCAATCAGCCCATTCGGGCAATTGATGTGCGAGCATGTGAGACACTTGCTTGTCCCTGTCCCAGTGATCGGCTCAGAGAGGAGTGAAAGGGGGCAGGATGAGGCTAATTGTCAGGGTGCGGGGTGAGGTTGACATCATCAAGTCCCGCCCCCATGACAGTCATCCATGGCAAATTGCGGGTCCACAGATTGGGGGAGGGGCTAAAATGACATGATGCGCCCTTTTAGCCCCGCCCCCTCCCATGCTCCCGTGAAAATCAGAAATTTTATGCAGTGGGTAAGGGGGGTGGTGGGGCTGCGGGGCAATGTGGGAGACATGCCAACCTTCGGGGGGGGGGGTGGTCGGGAGGGGGACCCAATTTGTGGGAGCCTCCCGGCCATTCCGGGAGGGTATGCATTAGGTGCCATGCAATGTCACAGTATTTCCATTGCAGGATTGATATTACCACATGTTTGTCACATGTCCCATCTGATATGCGGCAGTTCATATGGGAAGATGCATCTATGCAATGATGGTCATTGGGATCCATCAATGTTCACAAGATTGTTCAATATATTGTATAGTGTCCACTCAGGTTAACATAACTACTGTATCTTGGTTATTTCTATTATATTAGACAAATTACTCAAATAACTTAATTATTATTATTGTTTTTAAATGGTACTCTATTTTGTTATTTTGTGTTATCCCAATGTTATGTATGTATACTTAATTGGAAAATATCATAAATAACATATACATTGAAAAAGGAAACACTGTACAACCCCATCAACAATACTAAAATACAGCTATTCAGAAATGTAAAGTTATAAATGGATGTTCTATCTGCCATCATACAGTTGTGTGGCTGGTAGCTGCCACCATGGTGGTATTGTACTATAGACATATACATGCTGTGAGAATATGATATGTATATTTATCATTGCTGTTCCTTGAAACCAGTTTGAAATAAGTAGAGCCCAGAATAGCTTTGCCTATAGAATGGTTACTAGACAGGAGGAGAGTAAAGACTGGGGTGAAATTATTTATTAAAAGCTAAATGCATGCTGTGATTATACAGTGCAAAAGATGAGAACTAGCTAGAACATTTAGCCTATTAACTACATTTAATAAAAAGTGTAAGGACTTTTTGTTTACTACTATATACGCAACACACTATAACAGCTAGTATGAGGAATGCATATCATGTCATACATGTTGGACACCGTCCCTGAGTCCGTCAGTGCACTGCTCAGGGATCCAGCCTCCTTCGTCCAGGCAGCCTGCACACCAGCCAATCAGGGTGCAGCAGGCAGCATTTTTAAATATCATAGGACAGCTGAGCCATCGCTCAGCTGTCCAGACTACTGTAGCTCTGCAGTAGAAGGTGAGCAGAGGCATGTGGATCAGAGACCCTTTCATAGCAGGGGAACGGGAGGAGCAGAGTTTCTTGCTAATGCCTGCTCTCTGTGCCCCCCCCCCCCCCTGATGGCTAACTCCCAGTGGCAAAAGGCTCCATTGCCTCCTGGAGTTATGCCACTGTAAGAACCAAACATAACCCCAGGAAAACCTATATCTCATAACATAACAAGTAAATATGTGTATTTCAGTACCTATACAGTTCAGAACTAAGGTTTGGTTCAACAAACCTGTGGCAGAGGAAAGAGATAATCAACTGCAGCTCAGGGAGGAACCACACCCTTTCCTTAATTAACCCATTGAGTAGCAACATCAAAAGTGGCACTCACATTTGTTATAAATATACAAATAAAAAGGTTGAATACATTTTTTGGTACTTGTGTATTAGCCGGGCGCCCGGTACTTAGTTAGCACAGCGGCACTATTAGAATCAGCGTAGTGTTCCCATCAACAGCGTAGTTAGCGTAGTCAGTCAGAGTCAGTCAGAAGTAGCGTAGTGTTCCTGCGAGCGTCCCTGTCAGAATCAGCATAGTGTTCCCACGGCCACGTAGGCAGAATCTCTGTCAGCTGATCTTTTCACCTTTATTATTAACTAAAATCCAGTTAACAGTTAACACATGTTGTCATTACTGTCTCAGATGTATGATATGGCAGGTGTGAATGTGTTCCTGAAACACCCCCACTATCCACGCCAGCCCGAAGCGTGGCGAGCACAGTGAGCCCCACGAGGGGATGCATTATGTGTCCTCCTGACCTGTTCATACCCCCACTATCCACTTCGGCGAGGAGTTGATATTAAAAAGTGTGGCGATCGCAGCGAGCCACCGAGCCCGAAGCGTGACTTGCAACGCTTGCAACACTTCGGGCTGGTGTGGATATTGGGGGTTTGAAAATACCTCCTTTATTGTGCATAGGACGCACTTGCGCCCGCATACCCCCTTTATGCATGAGGCGCACATGCTAATAATTACTGAGACGCAGGAGTGTCCGAGACGCACCTGCATCTCAGACAGCTGGAGCGCCTCTCCGCCGGCGCCCGCATAATTCCCTCTCCACCGGCGTCCGCCAGCGCAGGGGATCTGGTGGTTACCGGCGCTGTGTGAGAGGCGCTCACTAGACTTGGCAAGGATGCCGGGGACAGAGCCATGGACGCCGAGAACAGAGCCGGGTTGCCGTGGAGTGACTACGCTAACTACGCTAGGCAGCCATTGGGCTGCCGTGGAATCGCCACACTAACTATGCTAGGCAGCCGTTGGACTATGCTGAATTTTTTTATATATATTTCCAGGTCATTATGATGAATAAAAATGTTTGCTTGCCAATTTTCACACCTATTTTGACAAATTTAGTTGGAACTCACAGGGTTAAGACCAGATAAGGCAGTGGTTCCCAAACTGTGTGCCAGGGCTCCCAGGAGTGCAGGGGTGCCCTAGGTTGGTGGTCCAGGACCAATTCAAATTATTTATGGTCATTGTAATAAGGAAAACTAGTGCTTGTTACTTCCATGTATAACATATGTGGGTAAACAAAAGTAAATCATGTTCCTCGTCATATAACTGGACCTAAATATGACATATAAGCACAACGTATTATTTGTTATAATAATAAAAATGAAAAAGTTTTGTCCTAGGGGTGCCATGAAAAAATTCTGAGATTCTAGTGTGTCATGATCCAAAAAAGTTTGGTAAACTCTGAGCTAAGGTACAGTATAACAACCAGGACAGATAAGTTAATAGTGGGTAATGTGTGGGAGAGGCTGCACCTTTTGCACACTGATACTGCTGGGCATACTTGCCTGTTTGCACCTTGCTACCTTCAAGTAAACTAAACTGTTATATTTGAACTATTGATGGTATCCTTTGTAAGAAGCTATTACGGTGGCTATGCCTGTCAGCCGGAAATAAAGCTTACTGTACTTGTTTGCAATACCTCTGACTCACATTGGTCGTCTGAACCTTACCCACTACAAAGGCATTTATAGTTAATGTAATTCATTTTTTGTAGAGACTACAATATTTGCCTCTTTTCTGTATATTTTATTGGTTTACAAGAATGACATACTGTATTCTTCAGTGTAAATACAATAATTTATTCTGTGCTTTTGGGGAAATCATTTACTGTTTGTCCATCCTAGAAAATATTCTTGATTGCTTGATATAGAAGGGTCTAGTAGGATCTGTGTGTGTGTGTGTGTGGGGGGGGGTTAATGTTGCCCCGCCTCCCCTGTTGGCAAGCGGCTCAAATTACGACAATAGCAATTGTATATAATATATTAACTAGAGATGCTACCGCATCATGCAGGTTAAGGGACAGAGAAGAGCGGCTGCATATGACCAGTAACAGTAGCTTGCTTTACTAAATTTTGTGTGTGTCCTCAATCAATGCACTGGACAAGAGAGTAGCTCCCAGGAAGAATAGACAGAAGACTCAATATGAGGTGGGATAATAAGTGCTTAGAAAGTGCAATACTGGTTCTATGATGTTTGTGTTTTTATTATTATGACATGTTTAACATTTTACTGACCAGTTATTTATATTATTTAAATGTTTGATGAAGTCTATACTAGACAACATCTATAGTAGTAACCCTTTGAGTGCCAAAATCTCTGAGAGGTGCACAAAATATCTGCTAAAAATGCCAACATCTCTGTGAGATATGTGCAAAATGTCCGCTAAAAATGCCAGCGTCACTCACATTTGTTATATAAATTTAAATAAAAAATGTTGTGTAAAAAAAGATTATATTTCCTATATACGGCAAACATTACAGGTCATTATGATTATGTAAAATGTTTGCTTGGCAATTTTTGCACCACATTTTGGCAAATTCACTTGGCACTCAAAGGGTTAAATATTAATACAGTATTTCATATGGTATCCTGTGTATAAAAGGACCAGTATAGATTCATTTCTTGGATTGTAACTAAGGGCCTTATTTTGGTTCATTCTTTCTGACAAAATCCTTCTTAGATGGACAAAACCATGTGCACTGCAGGGGCAACTGTAAAATGCACAGAGATAATTAGATTTGGGTGAGTCATTTTGTTTATGTGCAGGGTAAATACTGGCTGCTTTATTTCTACACTGCAATATAGATCTCACTTTGAAGTAAAACCTCACCCAAATCTAATTCTCTCTGCACAAGTTACATCTGCCCCCCCTGCAGTGCAAATGGTTTTGTCCATCTAAGAAGGATTTTGTCAGAAAGAATGTTCAACTACCATTCCCCAGATTCCCTTACTTGCTCCAATGTTCCACAGAGTGAAAAATTGTGGGCTGTGTTTGGAAACCCTCTAGAATTTCTGCATTTGCCACTGACACCTCAATATAAACATAAAGACCTACAGCATAATTTTTTATTGTGATTTTTGTGACTAGGAATTGAAATGTCCTAAGATACATGTTGTTAATACGTATAGTTACTGTATGTTACATTTTAGCATATATACTATTTTAGTCTGTTTGTTAAGTAATATTCTTCTCACTGGACTACCTTGATCAATATACATGAGCCATTTAAAGCCCCTGGGCCATGCAATGTTACAAACACTATTTAAGCAAAGTGATCAATTGTCTCCTACAGCTAAACTCACCTGGATATTTCAGCATTACTTCATCTGTGTCAAATACCAAGCTTCAAGCAGATATTCAAATGAGAATGCATGCTGTGACAATCTGCTAGGTAAGATGCTTTATCTAGTTCATCTTCATTATCTTTAATGTACATGCCCTTCTTAGGAGTAAAATATGATTCTTTTCTGCTGTGGTATCATGAAAATTAGGTTCAAACACAAAGAACACTTAAACTTCTGGCAAATCACAATCTTTTATTTGTAGTTGTAAACACTATTTCTTTAAAAGAACTGGTAAAGGACAGGCACCTGGGATGTTAGTTCTTTATAACATGATCACAAGCTGTATATCATTTTAATAACACTTTGTATGTTCTCAGTGAAAAAAATATTTAAATTAGGAACAAAAATAAGTAAGAGTAATTAATAATGCAGGAAAATAAATCGTTATAGTTCTAATACAGTGCTGTACTGTAGTGTGCCCCTCACCTCTTCAATGGCATTCTTTCCCCACACCTAATCAAGTGTTATATTCTCTGAGGGAGTTATTTACTAACAGTGGCGTAACTATAGTGTGGCAGCCCCAGCTGTGGCTTGGAGGAGCCAGCAGTCTCAGGGCGCACTGAAAAATACCTGCTGTCCTGTATGAATACACAGTTTGTTGTCACTCAGTAGTAGTGGGCGGCGGTGGCTGTGTACTGTAGCTGCGTACCGTAGGTGACAGCCCATCCCCCATCCCCAGTCTCCTCACCTCCTCTGCACTTGGGGACGGCCAGTGTCATTACCCACACACACTTCCGGTAGTATCCCCTGGTGACTGAAGGCTACAGTATGTCAGCACTGTGGACGGGATGTCCCCCCCGTTATGCCTATTACCAGTCTGCTCCATTGTCATGTTTTACTGACAATATGTATAAATACACACACACACACACACGTTATTACCAATAGTGAAGGAAAAAAGAAAATAAGCAAAATATCCATCAAAATGATGGGTATTCCAGTAATAATACTAGGATCCTCTGAAATTGAATGCAGCTGACAGCCAGTCAGGAACAGGTGCCACGTATTCTCTCTTTTTCCTCTTTTCCAATTCCCACACATAGACTAGTAAAGTAAAAATGAATTTTATATAATATAAAGAGAATGAATTAAGAATGTTTGAGTAATTGTTCAGTTCAATTCAGAACTCTGTCGCCAGCTCCTGCCCTAAAGTAGACGTTCTGCAAAATTTGTCTAATTTTATTAGTATATCCCAAATAAATCACCAAGAAAATTCAGTATTCATTCAAATGAATGAATAAAAACAATCTATTTCTAGAACGAGGCAGGAGAAGCCAACTTATGTTTACATTTTGGGCTAGATAATAAATCAAGGGAGGTATGCGATCCCGGATCATGGCTGTCGATCCCTCCCGACAGCCATGATCCAGGCCCGTTTACATTTTGCCCAACAGAAAATCAGCAGGCGAGATTCAATGTCCCTACCAATTGGCAAAAAGTAGGCGTGTCCGCATAAACGTTGTGAATTGTCGATCTGCAGCCGGGATTGGGACAATCCACTGCCGTTATCGGCAGAATGGGCCCAACAGCTTCAAAAGTCAGGCTCGTTCTGCCGTGATACCTCTTCAGTAAAGACAGCATTGAATAGGGCCCCGACGCTATTTCCCCCGTCGGAAATAGCAGCGGAGCATTGCATACCCCCTTAAGGTTTTGTATAACTTACAAAAAATTTGGTGCAGTTTTGAACATTTTAGACAAATTACAAATGTAATAGGGATCAGTTGACCTTCAATTCACACCATATAGGGCAAGAGGCACTAAGCTTCAAAAGTGATAAAATGAAGAATGATAAACAAGCAGCCAATCAGCTCCTGCCTGACTTTTTTCAAACACAGCTTATGACATAGCAGGTTGTTTTTCACTCTCTTACCAAAAATCACCAGAACAACAGTCCAGGTTCAGGCTGGTGCAGAAAAAGGGTGTGGAACCAGAACCAGATTAAAGTTATGATCCATGCTGCATGTACATACTACTGTATGCAAGGGTGGACCTGGACTTTCTCTCAGATCAGGGGGTGGTTGATCTTTTTAGGCTCAAGTGCACAAACCTCCTGAACTTATATGAGCAGGTAAGAAATGATTTAGAGACTTTGGCTGGTAGAGAATTCAGTGTCCAGGCTGCATAAGTTAATGTTTTCCCTGAACTTTTGTAGCTTTTTTTAAACTTTGTGGTCTGTGAGCTGTTGTGTGCTGGGGATTCCACAAGCCACTTTTTCCAAGCATTTGAATCAAATGTTACATGCCTTTAAGAAACTGTGGCAAACACATATCTTATTCACAAATTGTGTTCAAGTAGCAGGATCTGAAGGTAGCTTCCGATAGGCTGTCATAATTTTAACTTTTGCTGAGATTGTAATTTTGTTGGGAAATAAGCACAGCATTCAAGGGGGCATGTCTATGTGATTAGACATGGTTACCACCATGGCCATCTTAACATCATTGTAGGCCCTGGGCAAAGCAATGAATGTAGGCCCCTTCATGCCCATTCACAGGAAAAAATGTAAGCAAACAGTGAATGGTTGTCAGCACTCTGATTGGTGACTGGTTGGAGCTATCCACCTATCAGCATGCTGATAGCCATTCACTATCTGGCTGCAGGCTGGGAGTTGGCTGGAGAATGCTGTAATCTGATTGATGAATAGCTTTGTGTACTGTCTCCCAAGAAGCTCAGTAGACAGATTCTCACAGCCTATTTTGCCCCAGTTGGAAGGCCCCAGAATTTGGGGGCCCTAGGGCAGCTACCCATTGAGCCCATACATTACGATGGCCCTGACTACCACTCCCTCAGTGTTCAGGTGGTCTGCAAAGCTATAGGATATATATACCTCTGCGCTATGAGAAATAGATCACTCAAATCTTACTCAAACAGCAGCTCACCACATTAGGGCAGGCCAGCCCTTAAATAAATAGACAGATATATAAGTGGGAGCACTGATGGAGTAAAAATTTTTTATTATTTCAGAATATTAATTGGCTTGAAGTGTGCTGATTGACAACAAAAAAAAACATTAGACAATGAATACAACAAAAAAAAAACATATTAAGGAGGTCTACAAAGCTAACCTGCACATTCTCAGTGTGGTTGCAGGTTACCCAGGGTCCTATATCCTGCAACACTGATCCCTGTGGGAGAGGAGACATGCCAGGGGGATGGATAATTGGTAGGTTGCATTTGCTTCATACATAAAGATGAATCAATGCTTGTCCCAGGTTTGTGCTACCTTGCAAGTACATTAACATAAATGCTTTTTTTTTTAATGTATAAACCAAACAAGGGATGCGGTCAATTTGCCGGCAGTCGGGATCCCGGTGTTCAGAATCCCGACACTGGAATCCCGACCGCCGAAATCACGAAACTTTCTCCCTCCGTGGGTGTCCACGACACCCATAGAGGGAGAATAAAATAGCGTGCCGAGCGTAGCGAGGCACAGGGCCCGCTGTGTGGCGATCCATGTCCCCCCCATGTCGGGATTTCGGCGGTCGGGATTCCAGGTCGGGATTCCGACCGCCGGGATCCCGACCGCCGGGATTACGTATCGGATCCCCAAACAAATGTACCAACTCAACCTGTGTATTTGTGTTTCCATGTAATTTGCTATAAACCCATGTTAGTACTGTGAATACATGTGTTACCAAATAGCATGAAACTTTTGTTCAAAGTGAAACGTGTGCATCAATAGATGCTAGTGTCATACGTTTTTGTGGCTCTCACTGATGAACCTTTGGGAAGAACTGGAATGGAGACTGCGAGCCAGGCCTTCTCATCCACATCAGTGCCTGACCTTATACATGCTCTACAGAATGAATTAGCACAAATTCCCACAGAAACACTCCAAAATGTTGTGGAAAACCTTCCAGGAAAAGTAGGAGCTGTTATAGCTGCAAAAGGGGACCAAATCCTTATAAAAAATATAGGTTTTTAAATATATTTTTACAGTTTCTGTTGATATAATGGTCAGATGTGTAAATAGTTGAGTCCATATAGTGTATAAAATCCACAAATCCATTTTGTTTCAAATAAACATCAGTAATATATTACTAGGTAGACTTAATAAATTATAGTGCAATGAATTTATCCTATAGTTGAAGCCAAAATTATTGCACATATTTGAGTCTATATCAGCTTTCTGTAAAAAATATTAATACACATTAATAGCATTAAGCTGTAATTATGTGACAGTCACACTTTGCTCAACCTTATGAATGCACAGTGTATAAATAACTCACCACGGGTGTCCCCGGGCTCAAGAAGTTGAGGTACTGCCCAGTTAATGATTATTATTAATAATGATGTCCCGACATTTTAGTGTTCCCTACCTGCCCCAACAGTCTTGTGTGCTCTTCATGCAGTGTTCCTGTGTGAAATAGCACCTGAATCACAGTGCAAGGGGCTTATAAACTATCTAAAATATGCAAAATACAATGCCAGGAAGATGGCAAGAAAACCTGCTGCTCATATTTACTAGAAGACCAGAAGTGCAGGTGGGCTCATTTTTCAGAAAATCAAAAATTTGTGTCTTACTTTGGGAACCTGTATAAGGCACCGGAAAATGATCCACTAGCAAATACAAAATTTTTAGAACATGCACAAGTATCACACTTAACTAGAGAGCATAGAGAATTTTTGATGTCACCGATAACAGAAAAAGAGATAGAACAGATAATCACTAAAATACCACTGCACAAGACCCCAGGGCCAGATGGCCTGTCAGCAGCTTATTATAAATTATTAAAGACACAAATCGTACCACAACTAGCGAAAGTATATAATGCGATAAGAGTAGGTCACGAAGCACCAACACAATTTAATGAAGCACGTATAATACTTATTCCAAAACCTAACAAAGATCCCACTTTAATCACAACGTATAGACCCATTTCACTCCTCAATCAGGATTTCAAATTATTCACAAAAATAATAGCAGTACGCTTTCAACAAATTTTACCAGCTTTATTAATGCCCCAACAAACAGGATTCCTTAAAAATAAATATTCAACATATAATGTAAGATCTATAATAGCGGCAATCTATAAAACTCATCAAACAAAGGAAAAAGATACAATTATTTTAAGTTGCGATGCGGATAAAGCATTCGACAGAATATCTTGGCAATATTTAGAAGCAGTCTTCCAAAAACAACAATTTGGCACAGAATTTATTCCAGATGTTATATCATGAGGCATCAGCATTTATTACATTTATTACAATAAATAATTTTAATACAAATACATTTAAATTAACAAGAGGGACACGGCAAGGATGCCCACTCTCCCCCCTAATATTCAATCTAGCATTGGACCCCCTGCTGAGACATATTATATTAGATAAAGAATGGAAAGGTATACAATTTGCGGAGAAAGAACTTAAAATATCCGCTTTTGCGGACGATATATTGCTGTATATGACCAACCCTAAACAAGCTATACCAAATTTATTAAAACTATTAACAGAGTTTGAAAAAGTGGGGGGGGTTTAAGATAAATTATTTGAAATCTGAAGCCCTATGCCCCTTTGCAGAAGCAAAAAGTGGATGGGATGATAAATTCCCCTTCAAATGGGCGCCACCACAAGGAATAACATACCTTGGGGTTACGATTCCATCGGACCCCGACAAATTGTATACCTTGAATTATGATGCATTATGGGAAAGAACCAAAGGAGATTTCGCTAGGTGGAAATGTCAAGAGAAAGAGGAGCTGGTGCGGCTAGATAAACAAATATATCTGGGAAAGAATATTACGACAGCACAAGTATATGAGGTACACCGGGGGGAAATAAAATTAGATCAAAAACCAAAAGGGATGCTAAAATGGCAACTAGAATTCCCGGATATGAGAATGGGAGAGATGATAAAGGCATATAACATACTGAACAGAACATTAGTATCTATATCATACACAGAAATGCACCAAAAAATACTACACCGAGCCTACCTGACTCCTAGAATGAAATAATTATAGGTGAAGCCACCAACGCGAACTGTTATAAATGTGGGGAAGAAAATGCAGAAATAGTGCACTGCCTGTGGGCCTTTAGAATGGTGCAAACTCTCTGGTTGACTGTACAGGAGTATATAAAGCAGGTCCTACAAATAGATTTTGTAATAACTAAAAAAATGGGCATTTTGGGGAGTATATACACCCCAGGAACAAAAAAAACATGATATACCCACTAGAAGATTACTTATAAAATTAGCAGCGGCCACAAAAAAAACGATATTGGCCGAATGGATTAATACGAGACCGCCACCTATATCTCTTGTACAGCCCAGAATAATGCACCTATTTCTTATGGACTGGGCAGACTCAATATTAGAAAAAGAAAAATTGACAAAAATGTTTATGAAGACATGGTTACCATATATTGGAACGTTATCAGTGCCATTAAAAGAAGCATTGAGAAACTCCCTGATAGAAACATCTTGGTATAGACAGGAAACTCTGAACGGAGCATCAATTTTTTAGAACAAGGAAGTAAGGAAATAAAAACCGAAAATAAATACAGAATGGGATAAATGTATAAGATAAGGATTCAATTGTGTTTGCTTGGTTATGCCTGTATATGAAATGGAATGATACTGGATTTTAAAAATTGTCTTTTGTACAGAAAATCGAAAATATGTGGTGGTTTACAAATAAAAACTGTGTTAACTTGATCAGCTTTTGGGCCAGATTCTCTAAGCTTCAAAAGTGATTAAATGGAGAGTGATAAACAGCCAGCCAATCAGATCCTACTTACCATGTCACAGACTGTGTTTGAAAAATGTCAGATAGGAGCTGATTGGCTGGCTGTTTATCACTCTCCATGTTATCACTTTTGAAGCTTAGAGAATGTGCCCCTTTGTCTTTTTTAATTTGCAGCCAAGGGAATAGGGGGTCTGGTATGTGATTTTTTTAATTAATATTATTACACCAGCATAATAATATATTTAAAATTAGTTTGCTGCAGTATTTTCTTTATGGTCCTTTGATACTCTTGATGCACAGTACAAGATACATGAAAAATTACACACTCTTATTCATACACCAATCAGTGTGTTATAAATGTGTGCAATACAATGGTTGGTGAATGTTCAGTGTCATTGCCAGTCAATGTTCTAGCAGTCTACTACGAATGACCTATGCAGAGGTCCAGACAAATTGTTAATAAAAAATAACAAAGCAATAAGCAGACCAGAAAAATGCAAAAAACATAAAATATCGCAGGATATTAATCAGTTTCATCTAATTTTATATTTCATATAAAGAAGAATAACAGAATATGGGATAGTAGAAAAAGAAACAGAGTAAGGAAAACAAGAGAGAAGAAAAAAGGAGGTAAGGGAAAGGAGTGAACCTTCGACAGGTCAGTAAAGAAAGAAGATGGCTGGCTAATGGACACTTTTTTTTTACAGTATCTATTTTTAAATGGTTTTAAATGTGCCTTTTAGCCCCTCAGACAATATATTGCCTTAGGTCAACCTTTGATAAATTTACCCTGACACGTCTATTTTAAAATTCACTAGTTTATATGGAGAAATATGTAATGCATGTCATGGTTTGTCTGCTTAATGGTAATAATGTTAAAAAACATAAAAAAAACCCATAAGATATAATACGAACATAATGTGCTAACATATATTGAAGGGACTTATGGGTCACAAAACAAGGCAAGCTACAGTATCTGAAAAGAAATAGAGACACCAACAAGAGACATCGCAAACTCAGTTGCAATAGCATACACATTGGCCCTTATTCAGATCTGATCGCAGTACAAATTTGTTCTCAAAATGAGCAAAACCATGTGCACCGCAGGTAGGGTAGATGTATCATGTGCAGAGAGAGTTAGATTTGGGGGAGTTATTTTGTTTCTGTGCAGGGTAAATACTGGCTGCTTTATTTTTACACTGCAATTTAGATTTCAGTTTCAACACACCACACACAAATTTAACTCTCTCTATCCATGTCACATCTGCCCCACCTGCAGTGTACATGATTTTGCCCATTTTGCGAACAAATCTGAATAAGAGCCATTGTGCAGCTTTCATCCCAAAATGAGGAACATTGAGGTTAAGGGTAGGTCTATGTCTATGCAGGCTAGACATGTCAGTAGCAATGATGGAGCTTGTGGCTAATTGCAGATATACACCATAAAAGGGGTTATGAAACCCCTGCATTTTTCTAACCCTCCCTGAAAACTTCTCATTAACAAATGTTGTTTTAAGCAGAATAGTTGTATTAGTTACCACACAAGTGACCTTATTCAGCTCAGTCACCATCAAGCTATTTCAGTGTCCGGACCAGCCTCAGCATCACAAAAAGCTGTTCTCCCGGGTGATGACCCGGTCGAGGCCTTCATCTGCTTTCAAGGGAGCCAGTGCCACAAACATCTCAGGCTAAACAAGCACAGGAGGCTTTATTTTTATCCATTTTATTTTTAAATAAATGATGAATGCTGAACCGTCCATCAGCAGCTGCTCGGTGCTGCGCCCCGGCACCCCGTCCCTGCATGCAGCTACCCGGATTGTCATAAGCCGGCGCCACAAGCTGTAATAGAACAGCCGTGGGTGGGGTGAGACGGAGGTGCGGAGGAGGAGAGGGAGCTGGGCAGTGCTGAAGTCAGCTGAGTTCAGCGATGAACTCAGCAGCGCTGCCTGCCGCTAAACACTGGGAATCCCAAGAATTTTCCGGGCTTACCAGTCTGGGCATTAAGGCATAGCCCGGAAAATTCTTTGCATTACCAGTAAAGGGGTAATTTGCTTAGCTTGCAATAAGAAAGGGATATCCAATTCACCTACTTTAGCTCCATCAAGCAGGACATGCTGAAGTGTTCATCCCACAGATGCTGTACAGCTGTTTTGATCTCACAAAATCCATACATACCTTTATAATTTTGAAAGAATGTACATGGGGTAAATTTACTTAAAGTTGAAGAGACTAAAATAGACCATCAAATACACCATTGATACTTTCCATAGACGGCTATACAAATTTCTAATTTACTAACCGTCGGTTACTAACTCAAAGTTAACCAAAAAAACAGACTAATCTAAAGCAGGTCTGTTTAACTTGTAAAATGTGTAATTAACTGAAATTTCATTATAATGGTTATAAAATGGGACACAATCACGTGGAGTACTCTGGCTATAGTAATCATGGCAATTCAAGGCTCTGCAATGCTACATATTTTCCTGCACTTGAATGGAAGTGTTTATGGGTGGCACGTGGCATGTTTTGCTATTAGGAGAACAGCAGGAAATTTAATTTGTGTTTAAGTTGATTTTAAATAAACTTTAAATGGGTTTTTTATTCTCCATTTAACTAAAATTAACTGATTTTAGACATTCACCACCATCAATCTTTAAATACATGTATGAAAAATTGAGTAATTTCATTAGGTTTTTACAATCAAATTTAAAAATAATCCAAAATAACATTTAAGATGCTACTGTGCAATACTATGGGTGAGATTTAATAAGGTCTGATTTTCTGTTTTTGGTGATTTTTCAGCAAGAAAATGGTCACATTCACACATATTCTATAAATAAACAATTTAATAGAGTGCAAATTGCAGTGTTTTTCGCAATTTTGGTGTGCAATTCGCACATGACTACTTGTCGATTTTAATTTGCACTTTTTAGCGCATCCAGGTGTTTTACCATTGAAAAGTGTACAAATCGCTGATTTATTAGGATGCAAATTCGCAATTCGCACTGTCATTGTGATCTGTGCATGGTTCTGGTGTAAAAAAAGGGTTAAAACAAAAAATTAGCCCACCTCTCCTGAGCCTAACCAGTCCCAGGCTCAAAGAGCCAGTCCTGGTTTCAAAGAAATCACAGGGACAAACAAGTTGGGTTTCCCTTGATTATACAAAACCAGCAACAAGCTCAAGGGTGGGTCCTGGTTCCCAAAATATGGGGAAAAAAATTAGTAGGGGTCCCCCGTATTTCAAGAACCAAGAGTTTGCCCCAGCCACCAGCAAATCGTGGTCTGGCATCAGGATTTTCCTGGACCATGATTGGCTGGCAGTCGGGGCTATCTCCCGGTCTGGAGGCGGAGCTCCAGATGTAAACAAACCCACCCCCAGATACCGGACAGCATTGCCGGGGTCCGTAAAAGTCCTGAAAATGACCGTGGTGAGTACAATTTACTTCCACAGGTATACCCCCATAGATTCTGCTGGACAAGGGGACCGATCTTCAATCAAGGGAGGTGAGTTTGAATGTATGGGCTTTGTATGTAATAAAGTTTTACTGTAAGTGTGTGTGTGTTTTTTTTAAACTATTTTTACTGCTGGGGGACTACTAGTCCAAGTGGGCCCTTTATTGCCACATATGCTGGGACTTGTGGTTCTCCAAGTTGCTCCATGTGGTGCTGGCTTGCTGGGACTTGTAGTGCTACAGCAATACACAATAGTTTTTCCTTTTTTTACCCTTTAATCAGCTCGATGCCCACCACCCAGTGGCATTGAAGACAGCCGGCTTCAGCATTGGCAGGTAAGTTCTGGAGGGGGGGGGGGCTTTAGGGGATGGTTCCCCACTTCCCCAGGACCACTGCACATGCAGGGAGAATGCTTCCCCCCCCGACTTGTATAAAAGTCTACCCCAGGGTGTTTGGGCCCAGTGTTGCTGGTTGTTGAAATAAAGGAGGACCCCTACTAATTTTTTCCTCCGTATTTAGGGAACCAGGACCATCCCTTGAGCATGGTGCTGGTTTTGTAAAATCAAGGGAACCATAACTTGTTTGTCCCTGTGATTTTATGAAACCAGGACCGGCTCTTTGAGCCTGGGGCTGGTTATGCTCAGGAGGGGGGACCTCACGCCATTTTTTTTAACACTTTCCACCCCACACCACGGCACAAAAATCACAATTTTTCACTATGTCGCAATTTTTCACAATATCGCACTTTTTTATGCCATTTTTTCGCACTTTTTCATGCCTTAAATTTGCACCATATTACACCATATTGCATTTTTTGGCCGTGAATTTGCATCTCATTAAATATGCAAGTTCACAGGAAAAATGTGAATTGTAAAAAATGCGATGTGGTGTGATTTTGTGCAAAAACGGAAAATGCCTAAAAATCGCACTTCATTAAATCTCGCCCAATTTCTCTTCAATGTGCCGATTAAATTGTTATTTGATTTTATTAAGATAATGGAAACCAGAGCTAACATTTTTATTAGTATATGGGTTTATGACTTTATTAAGATCTTTTTTATTCACTATCTTTGATAAAATTACACTAATATTTGATTCATTAAAATTTTGATAATATTATCGCTCTTAATTTACCTGATAAACCATTTATTATATTATTTAGGACATTCTACCTACAGATTTATCTTGCACAGAGACTAATAGGATATTGTGATTTCTGTACTATAAGTAGAAAAATATGTGTCATTTATCAGTGCATTAATATTGTCAGCAGGGTAATGATCTGAATCCTAATTTGAACCTCAGACTTGTCTTACAATGTAATTAAAAGGCAATAATTCATTTAATGAAGAATTTCATTCTTTCATTATTGATCTTTCCATGGTGAATTAAATGATATCTATCCAATGATAATCCATCATTCTTGAAGAACTTGTGCAATAAATCTTGCCTATCTTGCAGACACACACAGGGAAAGAGATTACAGAACTGTTATAAAAGAGTGACCTTGTTAAATCCTCTGGCTGTATCCTGTGCATATTTCATGCTGCTAAACCTGAGATAAAAATTTAACAGGAATAACTCTCAGGATCTCATTTACAAATGCACCCAAAGTGCAACATGCAAAACACCTCAATTTTCTACTTAACCCCATTAAGGTACAATGAGCCTTTCAAAAAGCATCCTCCACAAAGTAGCTGAGCAAATGTTATCTATCACTTTAATATCTAACCTTTGTCCCTTTAAGTAACACTTATTTCAGTTGAATACATTTTTAGAATTACTTGAATAGAACCATAAACTGCCTGCCTCCACATGCATTTTTCTGCTGCCACCAGGGAATACATGCAACCATCACTCAACTGATTGTTCTATGCACAATCCTGCATGTCTCAGGAACATACACAGGAAAAGGAGGAGCCAGTACACTGAACAATGGAAAGCAAAATATTATACTCTGGCGCAGGAAAGAAGCACAGGAATTTTCTTTTATAGGGTAAAGTTCAATTTTAGCACCAACCTAACATCATATTTTATGTGTCTGGACCTTTAAATTCTATACAGAGGTTGCACATACCAGTTGGAACTACTGTTGCCTATAATTGAAGAGTGAGTCAACTGAGGGGGAGAGCCATTGACTGCAGGAGCACCACAGTGCATGCCAAGGATCAATGGCCCATGGACCTGCTGCAGTCCAAAAGACCAATGTCTTCAGATCCAGTAACCAACTAAAGGCTCCAGTGCATTGAGACATCACTACTCCCTATAGGTTAAGGCATTAAACACCCATCAAAATGTTTATAAAAAAGGAAAATTTTGGTGGAACTTTTGTAGGAGTTGTGGAATATAGGATCCGGGAACTTCACCCAACAAAGTATTCCACCAGATGGTCTGCTAGGATTGTGGAAGGATAATTACAGGGTTTCAAAATCCGGAGGAGTACTGGAATCATCTAGAGCCAAAGGAGACTGTGGCCCTTATTCTGGTTCACTCGCAGAGGCAAATTCCTTCTCAAATGGACAAAACCATGTACACTGCAGTGGGGGGCAGATGTAACTGTAGAGACATTCAGATTTGGGTGAGGTTTTACTTCAAAGTGATATCTATGTTGCAATGTAAAAATAAAGCAGTCAGTATTTTCCCTGCACAGAAACAAAATAACTCACCCAAATGTAACTCTCTCTGCACGTTACATCTGCCCCCCTGCAGTGCACATGTTTTTGTCCATTTGAGAAGGAATTTGCCTTTGCGAGTGAACCAGAATAAGGGCCTGTGTTCGGACTGGAACCAGCTGAAACTGAATTGAATTCAGGAATCGTCTGGAATTCTTACCAATGCTGAACGTTGATGGTATTGTTGGAGTGGATGAAGCAGTACCGTGCACTGCAGGTAAGTAGATTGAGCTCTGGAGATGTACCAATAACACAGACACACAGAGGAGATCACCAATCATGACAGTTACCAAAGAATGACACTGTTGGTGGCTGATATCAATAGTTACTCTCTGATGATGGCTAATAATAGGAGATAATACACTGCAAATGAGCAGGGAAGCTGGAGGCACCTCAGCAATGATACTGTAGATGATAACCAATGGTGACCAATGTTAGAGGATAGTAGATACAATTGGAATCATCTTTAACCGAAGGAGTGGGAACCAGTAATACAACTGTACAACTGAAAGAAGCCAGGAGGTGCAGCATGATGAAAACCTGCACTTTAAGTCTGAGAAAAGAGAGATTCCCACGAAGCTGAACCATAGGTACAGCTATGATGAAGACATGATTGCACTGGGCAATTGGGGGTGTATTCCCAGGATATGTACAGTGGCCATTGTGAGCTGATTGGCTCCAGTGAACTGATAACAGCAGCTGGTATTGCAGGATTGGCTGTGGTGAATTATGTGATCACGTCCAACATTTCTGTGCCCATGCTTGGTACTTGTAGGAATACCAGAAATGGTACTGACAGGTCAGCTGCCTAAAGTGATGGTGGAAGAGCAGGATGCTGTGGAGTGCTGAGACTAGAGATGCTAAGGTAGAGATGTGAGTAGTACTGTGGCTGCATGCAGAAGCCTAAATGTTTGCAGAAAGCGCCGGCTAAAGGAAACTGCATAGGAAGGAAACTGCATAGCTAGCCTTGATAAGCATTTTAAAGGTAAATAATTGCTTTTAATTACCCGGATCGTGACGGAAAATTCTTGACAAGGGGTTAATTCTATGAAGAAAATTAAACTGCATTGAGATATGGGTCCATCGACTTTTGGTATAGGATTTCATGGTCTACAAGGAACTTGAGGTTGAACTTTGTTTTTAGTACAACTGAAACAGGCTGCCACAAAGGCATTGATATCTATACTTACTGACAGCTACCAGTTTTTCCTAAGAACCAAATCCAAAGTATTTTTACCCCTGCATTTGCAGTAAAACAAAATGTGTGTGCAAAGGGAGATATGATTTACTTCCCATACGGAATCATCATACTGCTGGTCATGGCAAGGAAGTGGGCTGGAGACAAAATTGTCTTTTTCTTATTGAATAACTCCTCCCCACAAGTGCTGAATGCCAGAGACAGTGCTTCTACCTTTCTTATTTTTGTCTCCTGGTTGATAAGTGAGGACTAGATTCAGTTAGCTGGAGAATAACTACAATCATTGTTGCCACAATACATAAGCATTATGACCGTGACTACATCGTTATCTCCAATTTGCAGTACAGTTGGTTTTCCCATAGCTATAACAAAAAATTACATACATATTCATGGTGGCTTGCCAGATCTTCAATAAGTATCAAGATGCCATCCAGATAGAATACAACAAATTATACAGAAGATCTTGGAAGATTGTATTTATGAAAATTTGGTCAACTGGTGTACTGTATTACTTATACCAAATGGCATTACCAGGTACTCATAATGCCTGCTCTTATCCTGATTACTGTATATTTTAATTCCAGTGAATGTCTAGCGAATATCTTTACTCCTTTTCTTTTATTGAACAAATGATAATGATTTTCATACACTGGTAATTGATACATCTATTCTTATAGAAATGGAGATGGGAACTTTGACTCCCTAATGAAACCCCATTCCAGGATCTGTCTGAGTCTCAGTAATAGAGAAAGCAAATACTTTTTCATGGGTCCATGTCATGGTCTGTTCCAGCAACTGACAGTGTCAGTCAGTTTTCTGGTCAAAACTTGGTGCCAGGCATGTGGTTTCCTATATCTCTCTCTTTCTCTCATCCTACAATATCTGCTGCAACTGACATCTCTATGGTGTGGCATTCCATGTGTCTATATTCTGCTGGCTCTTAATTCTTGCTGAAGGTCTCCTGATAACCTTTGACTCATCAGAGTCCATACCCACAATCTTGAGCCTACAAGTATAATAAAAGGGAGCCACTGGGACAGCAAGATTGGCCAGAGCAATAAAGTTATGTAGGCATGTCCCCTGACAGTATTCATGGGCTCTTTTTCTGGGCTCCAGAGTGTTGGTAATTTTTTTTTGCCATCAAGAGTGTTATACTGGTTCCAGCATGGTCTCCGCACTGGTCTCTAAAGAGTACAAATCCCTGATTCAGTTCAATCTCCATGGTGCATTACCATTTTCAGTGTGATCTCCGCAAGTGTACCACCACCACTAAATCCCTCATAGACCTTGAAACTTTGCCCAAGACATCAAAATCTGAGACAAAGCAGTCAAATTCCTAATGATCAGGAATCATTTCAGCATTTAAAAAAAGAATATATCACTAAAGACTCGATAAATAATCTGAAAGAGTGGTTGTGCCCAGGATGGTTTTTTGCAAGGGTTTGATTTTCAGCAGACATTCTTGACAAGATCTGAAGTTTACTCCATTCTGAAAGTGGATAGTCCTGACGTAACCATGGAAGGCACAGAATTTATTTATTAACAGTTTCTTATATAGTGCAGCATGTTCCATTGCGCTTTACAAAAAGGTGACAGTGATACAACAAACAGGAAATTTACAGACAGTCAAAAGCTCGCAAGCTTACAATCTATAGGGAAATTGATACATAAGAATAGATACTGTATTCTTTATTGCATCAAATCCACCAGAATGCAAGGTTCCATGACTGGTTATGGAATTTGATAAGCTTGCCTGAAGAGATGAGTTTTCAGAGAACGCTTTTAGGTTTGGAGACTGGAGGAGAGTCTTATTGTGCTTGGAAGGGCATTCTACAGAGTTGGTGCAGCCAGAAGAAAGTCCTGCAATCGGGAATGGGAGCAAGTAATGAGTGTGGATGAGAGATGCAGATCTTGGGAGAAGCATAGAGGTGAGGTTGGAAGATATTTTGAGAAAAGAGATGATATGTATGTTGGTGTAGTTTGGTTTATGGCTTTCTGTGTAAGTAAAATAATTTTTTATTGAGTACGGTACAATACAGGTAACCAATGAAGTGACTGACGGAGTAGCTTTGCAGATGATGAATTTCTGGCTAGGAAGATTAGCTTTGCAGTTGCATTCATGATGGACTGTAGTGTTGAGAGTCTGTACTGGGGAAGGCCAATAAGGAGACTATTGCAATAATCAATTGATGAGATGATGAGAGCATGGATTATAGTTTTTGCAGTGTCTTGTGTAAGGTAAGGGAGAATTTTGAATATGTCTTTTAGGTGCATTTGGCATGATTTTGAGACAGATTGAATGTGGGGTACAAAGGAAAGGTCAGAGTCAAGGATAACACCTAGGCAGGAAGCTTGAGAGGTAGGAGTGATTGTCATATTCTCAACAGCAATAGAGATATCAGGTTGTAACTACTATTTATTGGCAGAAATATAATTAATTCTGTTTTTGAAATATTGTTTAAGGTGGCAAGATGACATCCAGGATGAAACTGCAGAAAGGCATTTAGAGACACGGCTCAATACAGATGGGGAGGGGTCAGGTGGGAGGATAGGTAGAGCTGAGTATCATCCGCATACATATTATACTGAAATCTAAAAGAGCTGATTAGTTTGCCAAGAGATGAGGAATAGATTGAGAAAAATAGAGGACCTAAAGCGGAACCCTGAGCTACTCCAACTGAAAGAGGTAGTGAAGAGGAGGTAGAATCAGAGAAACGAACACTAAAGGAGCGGTTAGATAGGTAGGATGAGAACCAAGAGAGGGCTGTGTCTTTAAGAGAGGTCTTGAATAATTAGTAGTGAATAGTGGCCTTTAGACTTAGCAGTGACCAGTTCATTCACAACTTTAGTCTTGAGTGGTTTGGGGGGGGGGGGGGAGGAATTTCCTAACAACAAGAACACCTAATTAGGGCCCTTATTCTGATCGGTGCGGACTTTTCCGAATTCTTTCGGATGGCGTTTTTTAGCCGTCTGCGCATGCGTGGAGAACGCTATGCGCATGTGCCACGCATGGTCTCCGTACTTGTTCTCACTAATACCGTACAGAAATGTGCACCGCAATCACTCGGCCAATATGGGTGTGTTATGGGCGTCATGCGGAATGACACAGGGGCGTAGTTTCAAAGTGGGCTAAACTGGGCGGAAACATGGGCGGACACAGGGGAGTACACACATTTTGGTAGGCGTGCATTCGGACAGCACGCCGAATGCACGCGAGCGAAAAGGGAAGAAATGTGCGGTGTACAAAAGGTTACTCTTGCTTTGCGGACACCACTCGGTCATGCGCTAGGCAATCGGAACGCCTAATCAGGACGAAAGCACCTCAACCAATGTCACCTGAACCCAATACAATCACATACTTTACCCATTACTTGTTAATGATACGCTTCTCACTGCTACAATTGGAAGCATTGCAGCTTAAAGGGAACATTACATGCTGCACTTGTCACACACTTTTACACTGCAAATAATCAACACAACTTAATATTAATAATACTAATACACATGGCACTTGTGCATGTATCAATTAATACAGACATTTGGGGGGCCAACATAACATTTATTAAACAAACTTTGGTACAAATTTCAAAACCATATCAAAACAAATGGTACCATACCAGGACAAAAATGACATAATACATAATAAATAGCCACAGCAGAATCATTGGGAACACATCAGGTGGCTTCACAACAAAAGTACAGCACCAACACTTCAAGTACAGCACACAGTAATGGTAGCCGAAACAGGGCAACAGGTGAACCAAACATGACATTTGAACCGCGGGAAAAAGTGGTGACCCTGGGCACGGATTTGGACACAGGATGCTGACACACACAGCTCAATGGAAGATTTGGGAAGACATAACGGAGAAGATTTATGGGGACACAAGTTCATTTGCGAGCACGTTTGCCCCTGGCAGGCTCCTTGCCACGTGCAGCAGCTCTTCGACCTCGTCCACGGCCAGAGTCCGATGGTGGCTCATGTGGAGCACGTGCTGGTGAGGGGGTGGATCTTCTTCCCCCTCTGGCAGCAGGGAGTGATGAGGTTGGTAATGCACCCGAAGCGGGTGACATTAGGGCCCTATTGCGGTTAACTAGCTCCACCATAAGTTCATTATGGCGGAGGAGGAGGTCGTTTTGCCGCAGGGCTTGATCAGCCAGCACCTGCAGGCTACCAGCAATAGCTTGGTGGCTGCCAGCCATAGCTTGCTGGCTGGCACTCATAGCCTGCAGGCTCTCAGCAATACTCTGCTGGCTGCTGGTCAAACCCTGCAGCACCTCCTCGGCCCTACGCACCCGCTCGAATGCCGACTCTCCCTGCTGCACAATACTATCCAGCACACGGCCCCACATGGACAATTGAGCCGCAGACAATCCCGGCGGCTGCTGCACGGGCCTGCTACTGGGACAAGGTGGCACAGACTCCACAACCTCCTCAAGAGAATATTGACCAAGCGGTGGCGATGCTGTTGAACAAGAAAATTCCAATTACCACACATTCCATGCAAAATGTAAAACATCTACTTATGGCCTGGAAAATAATTACCTTCAAGAGTATAAGCCATCACTTCCGCTGGGGACTTGCTGTCTATAGTGCTCACCCCCCGGACCTCCTCCACTGCTATACAGCACTGGGCCATCTCTTCCAGGGGGGTGAGCTCCAGCTTGGCAGGCATGGGGCCAGCCCCAGAGGTCTGGCTGTGTTGCCACCGCTCGGTCAATTTCTTCTTGAGGTTGCCTTTGAAGTCGTGCCACCTGCAATCAAAGTGTACATATTAATACATGTAACTCCTCCTGTTTGCTGTAGCACCCATTGCAATCTGAAACATAATACAACATGTGCCTACTGACACCAAACTTACATTATATTCTTTTTTCAAACCAACCCTTAGAAGATACAAAAACAGTCACCCTCCAATAACTATCAATTCAATGTCATGGCCAACATGTCTGTGCGTCCAAGCAACGTGAACACCCATTGCCCAACTCCATCTAATATTGAATGTAAACATTACTGGACTTGTACTACTCAAATGTTACACACATGTACTTGCCTCTTCTTAACGTGCTCCGTCTGACGAACTTGTGGAGCCACTGCATTAATCTCCGCCGTTATCTCCTCCCAGATCTTCCATCTCCTTGTGTGTGTCAACTTCACCGCTGGACACTCAATTAAATCACGTGCCCGGGTCACCAGGATGTCAAGCTCCCGCGGTTCATATGCCATGTTTCGTGTTGTTGGTTCCCGTGTTGCCCCACTGCGGCCACGGGCACGGGCACTGCCACGGCCACGGCCACCGGTTGCTGTACCTGAAGTGCTGGGCTGGCTACTCTGTTGGGAAGCCACCTGCTGTTCCCAATGATTCTGCTGAAGCTGAGGATGGCCCAGCAGCTGATTGGCCTGATGTTGATGGGCCATCTGGGTCCTCTGGGTTGAGGGGGACATAGGTGGTGTTAGCCTCCATGCGTGCCAAGAGATTCTGCACCACCTGGTCTTCTTCTGAGTCTGAGCCTGGCATGTTTGCAACAACTGTTTGCCTTTCTAGGACAACTTTAAATACTATTTCTGTAATTGGCGTTAATCAGCTGCAACCTGCCTTCCGTACGGCCGCGTCCCGTACGCCAGCGTCAACCGTGCGGCGCATACGGCCTGCCCATTGGTGTTGACAAATAATTCACAAAAACATGGAAAACTCAGTAAGTCTGATTTATTTGCTAAATGCAGATTCCAACACCAATGACCAAATACAACTGTGGTCAGACATGCAATGTATATTTGCATGTACTTCTGTACTGTGCACTTGTTTGCTATGTAGTACAACTGACACTACTCATTCCATATGTCAATCCAGTCCCCCACTTAGCCACAAGTAATCAGTGCTAGCATCCAAATCACATGTGAAAGCACTCCACATTCAGGTTAGATGCTAGCTACTTTTCATTCCACCTCTGTAGTAGGGGCCAGTAGAATGTAAGTGTACACATGGCAGAATGTGGAGTTAGGTGTAAGTGTCTAGAGATGCACACTATTTCACCTGTTGCTTATACCCATGTTTGGTGAATGTTATAGATTAGATATAATATGTTACCATCATATTTTACACTGTTTAGGATGGGTGTGCGATGCAATGGGTTAGCCGTCTGTTCGGGCGCATACACGCTGTTAGTGTAAAAATGAACAATAAAGTTAATACCAAATATCACTCTGATCAACCAATGACAGCACATGATTGTTTGATTTGTGCCACTCCTAAAATGGCGGCTTATGGAAGAGCAGCACCCTTTTCTGCAGCCGAGCTGAGGGCACTGGTCTCCGTTATGGAGACCAGGCTGGGGCGTGCTGGCCCCTTCATTACAAATAGGCAGAAACGTTCTGCCTATGCGGTGGCCCGCCGGCGGATATACGCCCGCACCCATGTGCGGCGGACCATCGCTCAGCTTGAGCGGTGGTGGTCCGACCTCCGGCGCAGGGAGCCAGAGAGGCTTCAAAGCATAAGGGCCAGCATTGCTAGATGTGAGTATTTCAACAGTAAATGTGGATTTGTACATGATTGCTTACCTGACATTATTTAATCCACTAAGGTCAGCAGCCTGATCATGAGTTAAACATGGCATACACTATGGGCCTTATTCTGGTTGGAGCGGCCGGGCCGTACGCGTACGTCCCGGGATTTTTTATGATCTGCGCATGCGTACATTCGCTAATGCGCAGGCGCGAACACTCCAAAACGCTTACGGACGGGCCTCTACGTGCGAAAAAACCTATACGCGAGTGTACGGGCATTGGGGGCGGCATAGGGGCGTGAAGAGGGGAGCGGCCGAAATAATGAGGGAAAATGGGCGTAAATATGGGCGTACACGGGGGTGTGCACCAAAAATGAGCGGTGCTACTACCGCACGATCGACTAAGGCACCGTTCATTTCGGACACAAAACAGGCGGCCGCCAACCGCCATCTCAAACCACCCCTACAGATACCGCATGCCAGCGTGCGCCTGGGTTTGCTAATTTACGCTGATTACTACTCAAACACATACACCTGAATGTAATAAGCAATGCTGCAGTCTATTAAGTCCAAACCATGATTTCACTACCTGCAAGCCACACACAGCACTCAAACACATTGGAAGCTTATCTTTCTATACTTCTCTACATTTAAAGGTTTGTTTAATTTAAGGTAAGAATCTTTTTAAGACCTGCTTATATATGCTAAGGTAGCTATTTGCTAAACAGTTACACACATTCACTACGTGCTTTCATAGACTTTACACAGTAGCACACTCAATCTACACAAGTCGACATGTGTCAACGTGTTCACTCTAATACAAACATAGGTTTTGTATTTATGATACAATAACATAAACCACATCTAACACCTACAAAGGATGTTTCAGCAATGTTTTAAGCCCATGCCCACTATTTTGCACACAATCTTTGTATAGTACCCAAAATACAGAACTGTACCACTATCTGATCTGCTATGAATTGGATTTGACTACACTCTGGATGTAAGATGCCACCAATCACATTATTGCACTCACATCTCTCTAACAAAGGATTCCTACATCTGCTTATGACACTGTAAAATCATATATATTTAAAAACTTATACATGTTTCTTCACAAGCAATTTTATCATGTTTGGCCGATTCACACATCTTTTTTAGGGAGGACACATATGCATTCCTACACAAATGTACCTTTTGACCCTTGTTTGTCTGCCTCACCCACTCCATGAGGAAAGCATTGTTCTGGACCTGCTTTTACCTACTACTGTAGGAGCTACCTCACCTGCACACAAACTGCTTTCTCACCTATTAAGTTGCTCTGCACATGTGCTGACACAAACTAATTAGCAGGGAAAAGTTGGATAGGAACATGGGAATGACCATGGAGAGGGTTACACATGGGAAACTTCGACCACACTTCAACAAATGTTCAAAAATACCCTGGTCAGTAAGTACACATAAATCTAGTATTTGTTTCACACAAGAAATTACACATACAACAATTTTGTTTTAATTGGTAAAATAAATTTATTTGCTGTTCAGCATCACAGCTTAGTAGACACTTTCATGTCATAAATCAAATAAACAAATAAAATAGACACAAAAATAAAAAAAACAGCCAGAACAAGAGGTTGCATATCTCCAAACATGTGTTACCCTGCAAATGCAATGGTGAAAGAAATGGGGACACCAGAATACGTACTGCAACAACCAGGGTGAATACTAAGCAAGATACACACCACCAAAAATTTATCCTGCATTTGTAGAGGTCAAAATAAGAACTTTAATGCCCATGGCACGAAAATGGATAGATGGCCAACTCAGGAAGTGGATGTCCAGTGCAATTTAAACATTTGGGGTCCAACCACAGAGGAAGTGAACCAGGTCTCATTATTTGGGCCCTTTTCTCCCCCTTTTAGATGGGGCCTTGGGGACAGGGGCCTTTGGGTCAGATGGCTTGCGGCGTCTTCCCCTAGTGGACACAGGAGGGTCAGCAGAGGTGGAAGGTTGGGGAGCAGCTTGGGGTGGGGCAGCAGATGGGGGATTGTCCCTTAGGGACCTGGCGGTGGGCAGCAGCTCCGCAAGAATGTCATTCAGGCGGCTGAGGTGTTGGCCAATGTTTTGCATGCCAGCCGCCAGAGTGTCATTAATGCGGTTGAAGGCCTCACACTGCTGCCTGTTTGTGGCCTTCCAATCCTCCAAAAATTCCCCAATCTGCTGCTGACGGAGCGCAGCATCCACCCCTTGCTGCTCGATCCTCTCCAGCGTCACCATCATGCTCTCATCCCATGTCTCCTGTGGCTGGGGCTGGGGGTGTCTTCTTGGTGGAGGCTGGACCACTTGCTCCACCTGTGGCTCTGCAGAGGAAGATGCTGCCGGTACATCCTGGGTTTCTGCTTCTGCTAGGATAATAATTGAAAACAATGTCACCATCACATACGCACTAAAAAATCTCTTTCAAAATACAATGCATTACTGTGACTTACCATCAAAAGCAGCATCAAAGACCTCCGCCGGGAGCTCACTGTCCATATTGGAGATCCCCCTGACCTCGGCCACATCAATGACGTCCAAGGCGTCCTGCTCCAGGGGGGTATACTCCAAAGTATCGGGCATAGGACCTCTCCCGGTGGACATGCTGTGGTTGTACCGGTCAGTCATCTTCCTCTTCAGTGTACTTTTGAAGTCGGTCCACCTACAAGTTTAAAAATACAAATATCACCATGAGATATGTGCACCACTGTGCTAGTGAACATCATGACTACGTTACATTTCCTAGTGTGGGTGATCTTATGTTTTTTATCCATATGTGTCCCACACACACATTAATGTCTCCATATATGGGGTGTATATGGGGTGTATAGGGGGTGTATATGGGGTGTATAGGGGGTGTATATGGGTGTATATGGGGTGTATATGGGGTGTATAGGTGGTGTATATGGGGTGTATATGGGGTGTATATGGGTGTATAGGGGGTGTATATGGGGTGTATAGGGGGTGTATAGGGGGTGTATATGGGTGTATAGGGGGTGTATAGGGGGTGTATAGGGGGTGTATATGGGTGTATATGGGTGCATAGGGGGTGTATAGGGGGTGTATATGGGTGTATATTGGGTGTATATGGGGTGTATAGGGGGTGTATATGGGGTGTATATGGGATGTATATGGGTGTATAGGGGGTGTATAGGGGGTGTATAGGGGGTGTATAGGGGGTGTATATAAGTGTATAGGGGGTGTATAGGGGGGGGTTTAAGTAGTTGCTCAGTTTTTGGGTGTAGCATATCAATTAGTTTGCATGAAAAATGTCTGAAATATAACAGCAATGATAATTTGGAAGGTTATGAGCATGACTAATGTGATTTTTTCTTTCCCCCTTTTTTATGAAACCCAATCTTCGATTTCTATGCCATCAACATGAACATTTCAGCACGGGCAAGAGCCCGCATAGAAGCCCGGGAGCAGGCAGCCCGGGACCAGGCAGCCCAGGAGCAGCCGGAAGAGGAGGAGGAAGAGGAGGAGGAAGAGGAGGAGGAGGAAGAAGAGGAGGAGGAAGAAGAGGAGGAGGAAGAAGAGGAGGAGGAAGAGGAGGAGGAAGAGGAGGAGACAATGGGTCAAGCTGGGGCCCACACAATTTCGCCATCCCCTTCCCCCACCCCCTCCCCAACCCCCACCCCAACACCCACCCCCACCCCCTCCCCAACCCCCACCCCCACCCCCTCCCCAACCCCCTCCCCTACCCCCACCCACACCCCTACCCCCACCCCCACCCCCACCCCCTCCCCAACCCCCTCCCCTACCCCCACCCACACCCCTACCCCCACCCCCTCCCCACCCCATTTCCAACCCCCCTACACCTCTCCACCACCCACCCCCAAACCTCTCCAATCCCCACTCACACCCACTACCAGCATCCAAACTCCAATCCCATCCCCCTTGCTCCTGACCCCCCCAACCACCGCACAGCCAACCAGCGGCGACCAGGATGGCTCAAGTAGCCGTAAGTAAATAATGTGTCTAATGTTTACCTACACATTTCTACACATAAACAATCACAACAACCACATATGTGTATCCAACATCAACATTAGTTGCAACATATCACTGCAGGGCGACCATGAGGTGTGGCCTGTCCTTCTCCAGGAACAAGGGTCCCCTTGGTTGTTTTTTGGAGTGTGGCCATGCCTCACCCCTTGAATAATTGACATAACAGTACATCCAATGAGATATCCGACATTAGTGGTGTTGTAGTTATGTGGCTCCAGGTGTTGGGTAACTCCAGTTCCCAGCATGATGTGCAACATAAATGTAGAGATTGTTTTGTTAATAGTGTGTGAGGCCATGCGGATGCATGCTTTACAAACATAGCTCTAGGCCTATAATTTGTACAGCAATGTCCTAAATTTAAAATAGTAAGGAGTGCTTAAGCCGCCACAATGTCATAACCCTTAAATAGCACAGCCGAATTGTGACGTTAGAGGAGAGTCCCTAAAACCAAACTAGCAATTGGGATACAGCATACATTCATCCAAGAAGGAGTAATTGAATTAATGTTATTTACTATGTACAGTATGTGTGTGTTAACATATTATTTTTTAGTACTGTGTTTACAGCAGACCCATCTTCAATGTAGTTTAAAAATGTATGTGGAATTCACACATAACTCACAACTTTTTATTATGTACAAATACAACAAACATTTGTGTATGTTATATATTAATTTTTTTTTTTATCCCTTCACTACAGACACTGAACAGCAGCAGGAGGAGGTGGCAGCCCTTATTCGGGAGATCTTCCTGACCCTTTTTTATTTGCAAATTCTTTTTGGCCTACTGGAGGCCCGCATTTAATTTATTTTTATCCCCCCCCCCCCTTATTATGTTTGTTATAAATAAAAGTTTATATTGTGTTATAAATTGCCTGTGTTTTTAATAATAAATATGTTAGAGGGCTTGTAAGGGTAGGTACATACAGATGTGTAATGTAAGTTATATTAGTAATTTGAGGTGAGGGGTAATGATTGATGTGTGAATGTGTGTGTTTTTGAGTAAAATAACACATAGTGAAAATGCATGAATGTTTAATGTTGTTCGATTAAAACATCACACATAACATCAGGGTAGGTATACATGTTACACATTTTGGACAAAGTAATTATGGACATAATTTAGTACATATACAGAAACACCAACATAACTTGATTTAAAAGTAACAGCAATATGGGGACACATAGATAGTGATTAAAATGCCACATTAGAACATAACAAATATACATGTAATGAGGGTTAAAATGTTGTTTTATTAGGGTCATTATTAAGGTAGACAATTGAGTTAATAGAAAACAATAATTGAATAACAAATAGAATAATTAATCAATTGTCAGAATTCTAGTTGAAAGGCAAGATTTGCAGGTCCATATATGTGAAGGGTATGCCAGCGTACACGGACGTACGCTCACTCTCACGAGCGGTGACATAAGCTGAGTTTTCCATTGAAAACAATAGCGACCCGTCCGTGCAAGCTGGCGTACGCTCAGATTTCCGCAAGAAGTCGGCGGGAAGACGGACGAGAGACGTCCGTAAACGGTGGCGTACGCTCAGTTGTACGCTAGTTGTCGGAGTGTAAGGGCTGGCCCGTCCGTGTACGTTGGCGTACGCTCAATTGTACGCCACTCCCCTTTGACGTTGTTTCTGGCCGTACGTATGCGGCTGAGTTGTGGGTGGACTTAACCCCAACGGCCACGTACGGATAGCGTACGTTGTTTTGGAACGTACGCACGTTTGGCCGCTACGATCAGAATAAGCTCCTATATGTGTGCTACTTCCTGTTTGACACCCTGTAATGGTCATACAATATGTTATTGGGGAGGATTAATGCTTGTGATGCTTACAATGGCACAAATGTCACAGCATACCTGCCATGTTACAGGCTGTGTTTTGTAAAGGCCACTGAGGAGCTGTTTGCATGTACAAGTATCAGTACCTCTAACCTTAGCATTTCTAGGTTGATAAGGCTTAATACAAATTACCACTAATTGGCACTTTTTTGATTTTTCCCAAACACAGCACGTGCACGAGCAAGGCAGGCCCGGGAGGAGGCAGAGGCAGGCCAGGCACAGGAGGAGGCGGAGCCAGCGATGGCCGAGGAGGAAGAGATTGAGGAAGGGGTGGCCGAGGAAAGTGAAGGAGTGGAGGAGGCTGAGTGGCCAGTGGAGGCAGAGGTGGCAGCCGAGGAGGAGGTCGTGGTGGCCGAGGAGGAGGTCTTGGCGGCCGAGGAGGCCCAGGAAGAGGGGGAGGATGAGGAGGCCTGTCTGGTGGAGCAGGCGGCCGAAAGTGGTAAGTATACATAAAGATTCGATCTACCTTTTGTCATCCACTATTTTATATGTAGCACTGTTGATTCAAATGTGTTTGAAAATACTATAAAGGCAAACAACAAATTGGGTAGCAACAGACACACTTTGGGGTTAGATAGGGTGGCCAAACCATCCCTTTCATCCTGGACACATATTAATGACACAGGTTGTGCGGATGGCTTTCAGGTCGAATTGAAGTGCCACTGAACCTGTGTAGTTAATCTGTATCCAGGAAGAAATTGATGACTTGCTCATGTAAGGGTTACATGTCCCTGCTGGTTGCATACAATCTGTAGGCTCATATAGGTGAGTAGAGTTTACTGGTGAATGATCTTTGTAAACTAGATTCCGTATGGCATCAATGGAGTATGGCCAGGCGTGGCTTAGACTGGAGTAACAAGTGGTGAGTGCCCCTGGGCCCTCCTCTAGCTAACCACCCCCTGCGGTCTGCATGTATGTTTTTCACCATAATTGTGTCTGTATTTGGTGTTAGTAATGCTTTTGAGCATGGGAGTGGGTTAGTGCTGCAGCTTCCCCTAACTGGCATTCTGACAATGATTTCTGGAGCAGACCATCAGCAGGCAAGCCATGCTTGATTGCACAAATGTACTGAGCATTCCTGAAAATTGTGTAACTCCCCTGCCAGGCTCCATCATATAACAGACACTGAACTTTGTTTGCCGATTTGTGATTGGTGCAGCGCGTGGCATGCTTCTCAGAGCTTAGTCATGGGTGGGTTTGGATTGAGAACGAGCAGTATGATTGTGCGGTGTTCTACAGAGTAAAGGGTAGAGGGCCAAAATCAGGCTTTCCATGTAGTATGTATGCATGTATGTATAGGTGTATGTCTCATATATATAGGTAGATATGTGTGTATATATATATATATATATAGTTATATATAGATATATATATATATATATATATATATATATATATATACACACACACCTCTCAGAATGCATGTTTAAAATATCATTAGTCATTTTTCATTTTGAATTTCCTCCACAGATGAGCCTGCCCAAGCAGAGGAGGGTCGCCGTGGGGCCCTCGTAAGACTGCGAGGCCTGATGCGCCTCATGCTCGATGAAATGGACCGCCTAATAGATGCGGAGGATTAAATTATTGTTTTGTTGGCATTTGTTTAATAATAAATCGTTATTTAAAGTTCAAAGTTGTCAGTGTTTTTTTCTAACATGCTAAAGTATATGTGTAAGTTGTTTAAAAAGTTTAAAATAAGCAAAATGTACATAGTGTATATAGATGTATGTTAGGGTCACATGCTGTAAGGGTTAATGTGTGTCATGAATGTAGTAGGAATGTGGGTCAGTATAGATGAGCATTTAATTGATTGAAATTGCTAACAATCCCTTTTTCAGGAGGTTGCCTAATAGCCTAAGTGGGTCATGTGATCGCTGTGTGTACTCAGTACAAAAGTGTTGGATTGTGCGTAAATACTCCGCATCGGGGCGTACGGACAGCTTTCCGTACGTTCTCACGCGGTAAGACCGTGCTTGTGCGGGAAGACCGTGCAAGAATCTGTACGTTTCCCCCGCACACGCACGGTTTGTATGTCGTCCGTACACACGCCCTGTTCTTAAAGAGTGACTCCGTCCGAATGCGGAGGACACGTGGGCGTTTCTACGGACGATGCCCGCACGCCGCCGCACAGCGATGCGTGCGGCCCGCACCGTAAGAATTCGGGAATATCCGCACCGATCAGAATAAGGGCCTAGTTCTTGATATGTTATTCTTTTAGGGTTTATTGAACATACATAAACTGACCACCCATCATCCTCATATGTCCCAGAAGTTTAGAATACTTGAAAGAATATTATCTGGTTCACCACAGTATAATGAAAGCTTGAATCACCTTTTTATCTATATGCCTAGTGATCTTTTGACCTGCATAGTTTCTGTGGAGGGTTGAACAGAAGGAGAGAACCGAGAATAAAGTTTAGAACTGAAATTATGTAACGGTTCTCTATATTGCCCAGAGATTTTGAAAAATTCTCTTGATTTCAGTTCTTGACATCCTTGACACATGCAAAGAGTCCATGCATGAATGCTGCAGCCCTTGCTTCATTGTTAAATAAAAGCTCTGAGGCAAGGGTTCTGAGGCAAATTTCACTGCATACTGTCCCATGGGCTTGGGTGACCTGTCTCAAATGCAGAAATCCTATTGCCATGCGTACAGTAACTCATCCAGGTTTGTCAAAAACTTTATTAGAGGCCTCCAAAAAATGAGTGCAGCTATTAACTAAAAGGTTGTTCCTCTTCCACAATATTAAAGCCCATGCCAATACATGTCTATACAACAGGTAAATAATAGTAGCAACTTTATTGTGGGGAAGTTTGCAGCTGTAACCTCAAACTGAATCAAGTAACTTGGGAACCCTGACAACTTTCGGGATCTCCATCAAACTTTAGAGGATTCTGTAGCTTTGTGGATATTCCTGCAGCTTGCATGCATATAGCCAAGGATAATGCAGTCCCTGCTGTAGATGGCTGTAAAGCAGCTGCTGAAAGAGAGTATGTAAGGACTTCAAAATCTGAGCCTGAGCATGCTTTTGTGTCTCTAGCAACTCTTGTAGTGATGGGTTAACAGCAGAATCCATGTTTGTGGCCAGAGTGTTCTTTCACAATTCATGATGGGTTTCATGGATGTTAACCCATTCAATGAAACTGGCTGAGGTATGGGGTCTAATGTAATGGCAATGTTCACCAGGGGCACTTGAAAGGGGGTTTAAACTTTGCTGCACCCACCATGCGGGTTTATACATTTTGTCTGGGTTTCCAAGAATGGGGCTCATATACACTGGAGCTGGTTTAGGAAATTTTCCATACTGCATATACCGTAGATATGATGACCACAGAAAACAGACTGAGATTGATTGTTCAGGAACAGGAACAGACATTAAGATGGCAGAAACCAAGTTCAGTACACAAGGTAAGCAGAAACCAGGAACAATATACACAGTCCGAACACTGTAAAATACAATATTATAAATAATTGACCTGTGCTTTTTACAGTTTACAGTATGTAACAAGCATGCACTGTATATATAATGTATCCAAAGCCTGTCAATTCTATATTTACAGAGTAGCCTCCACTTTGCAAGACCAGTATCTGCTAGTAGGTACCACCCAAGAGTTGAGTGCTTACACTTATGCTCTATTATTGAAAAGCACAAGCAAGGATGTTGGTGTAAAGTAACAGAGTCTATACTCTGGCAAATGATTATTTAAATAAAAATTCCAGAAAGAGGCATGCATGCATCCCAATGGGAGTCATAGTTACCTGACAATGAATGGAATGAGCAGCGAGGATGGAGAGACACCATCTGTAGCACCACCACAGAGGATGCCGGGATCCATTTGCGCTTCAGTCTTGGATACCAATGCAGCCAGACTCAGTAAGCCATTGATGGGGCATTGAATTCTACTTGGGGACGCTGCCAAAATTTTCAGCAGGGAGGCGCATGAGATGCGCCAGGTCCTGTGCATCTCTGTAACATCAGATGTGCTTTTTTGTTCAAATTAACCACTCTACTATAAACTGGTGCATCCTAGCTACAAAGCGTATTGACTAAGACATATTTTCTGTAAAAAATATGCACAATGTTAGAGTCTCACAGGAAATGATGTGCCAAGAAGGGCTGTTTGGCACAACTGTAGTAATGATACAGTATATGATTACACATCTGTACATGGAGACAGACAACCAGATTATTATTATTGCATCAATTAATAACTAACCCTTAGGTCCTCCTCTGAATTCAGAAAACTCACAATCTCTAACATTGTAAACATATTTCTACTATCCGAACAATGGGAATTTTTGTTTTATTAATATCTACAATGACCATATTGAGTTTATAGCACAGTATTTTATGTTCCATTATTTATTTCTTTATTATTTTTTCCCTTATGGTTTAGATGGGGAGAGGATTTGAAGAGTTCTAGCCAACTCTTGGACCATTTACTCATGTGGAAGAACATTTGTTTGTAAGAGGGAAATCAAATGTAAAAAAAATTACCCTCTTGTGATCACCAAATAATGACATTGATCAATGTATAAGGTTTTCCAAGCACTGGGGGTCCTGGATCTCCCATATCATGTGTCAAATCTAACAACCAGTTTTCAAAATGATGTATTGTATGCTTACCATAATATTCCAAAAATGAGAAATATTTAAGTTAAGACTAAAAAAACATAAATATATAAAAACAGCAAGAGCACTAAAGAAGATAAATAGATTTATGTATTTAGGTTGCATTTTCTCTCTCTCTAAATGACTATCCAAAGAAGGAAATTATAAAAAGAAAACTAAATTACAGTTACAGATGGTTGAATTGCTTAATAGCTTGCAACTTTCTACATTAAAAATCCCATATTATTTAGTTAAATCCTGTAAAAATTCATAGATTTGATGCATCTATAAAAATAGTAATTTATTTTTTATTTATATGCTATGATGCTAATATTTTACATTGAGAAGTACTAGTACCTTTATGTTCAGTTATACATATTATTTTTTTAATTTCAGTAATTAAGAAATACTGTAATGTTTAAAGTCATGTTTTACCAAGGAATAATAATTTTGATAAATTATACTGTAAGATTATATATTTATAGTAAAAGATAAAGAGCTAATTAGTCATAAGAATGCACCTGTTTCATAGCATATTGGCTGATAGCCCTGCAGTAATAATAAAAATGTAACAAAATAACAGTAAACATAGAATTTAATTAATTCACCATAATTTCAAATGTAATAACTAGAATATTTAGTTTTAGAATGGAGATATAATTTCGAAAGGCCAGTGAATGTATAAGGTAAAGAACCTTTTCTGCCCTGAACTACTCAACACATGCTGCCAATGATCTCACAGTTTATGCCACAACAAACTTAGGACCTTATTCAGGTCCGTTCACAGATAGTCTGCGTTCGCAATGGGGTGCATGCAACAACAGTGACCAAGCTGGTCGCTGGGTGCTCGCACCCATGCTTGTGAATGGAGGATGGGGGGGCGGGAGGCGACGGGATGGCTCATTAGCATAAGGAACACCCAGCATTTCATGGGCGTTCCTATGAGAACACTGGGCATTCTCATGGTAATGGACAGATGACTCGGGGGGGGCAGCTGACATCACCAGTTGTCATCTGCCTGCCCACTTCTTTCTGAACGTGCACGCAAATGTAAGATTGCTCAGAGAAACCTTACATTTGCGTGCACATTTCACATCATTCGATGGTCATTAAATAATGATTGATGTGGGTGCTACCCCGTAGGCTACGAATGGATGTTACAATATTGAACACATCCATTCGCATCTACTGCGAACATACGTGCCTTGTGAATGTTGGGCAAGGCGGGGTAAGGTTGACTCGCAAGGATGTGAATTCGCATCTGAGCGAATCAACCAGAATTACCCCTTTAATATAAGTATCAGTGTGCAAAGTGAAAGAAAATGGAAATGGTTGTGCACTCAATGACTCTACCTCCCCCCCCCCATCACCACCCCCCACCCACGGCTCTCCCACAGGAAGATTCAAGATGGTGCCACAAATGGCTGCCTAGGAACTGTGCATATGTATCATGTGTTAACTGTACTATCCCTGCTTAACTGTACTGTCCCTGCTTATATGGCTACCTACCTGGCTGGTGCAGCGACCAGTGTTGCCGCTGATGGCTGCCTAGGCGCTGTGCAGCTCGGCAGGTACATGTTCCCTGTAATGTTAGGGACTTGCCCGACTAATGAAGTGTATTTCCATACACATTAGAAGGCCAGAGACCCCTTCTGCGCCTGGTGGTAGCACCCACGCCCACCTGTCCTATATATTGGTTTTAATTAGGTTCCTGACATTTCTTAGACTGTATGCAGAGCAAGGTGAGACCTGCACAAATGTTTAATGGATTATCAGATGGGGGGGGTGCATTTCTGGGTTGTGGGCCCCCCTGGACTGGTGTGGCTGTTTGGCCTCAGGAGCAACACAAATTAACACTTATTTTCATTTTCACTTTCATCCCTATTGTGTGTTTTATTTCAATGTAATTCATTCCCCACCTTTACCTCTCACTACTTCACCTCTCACTACTTTATCTCTCATTTTTTTACCTCTCACTTACTTACCCCTGCTATCTTTAGCAGCATCTCTCACTAACCTATCCTCACTTTGTTTCACTATATATTTCATTCAGTCTTGTGTTGCCCTGGGGTCACTCGGCTGCACCATTTTGGGGTGCCCTGTGCCCTAGATTTTTACCCCCCAAAATGTTAGGGACTTGCCCGACTAATGAGGTCACCTGGACGCGGTGGGCAAGCCGTTACTTATGGCCATAAATAAGCGAAGAACCTCGCTAAAAATGCAACATTTTATTGCAAAAATTTTTAAATTGGGAGTTTAATTTGTGCACCTGCACCTTTGACTTTGTATACATGTTCCCTGTGTGATAAATGTACTGTCCCTGCTTATATTGCTACCTACCTGGCTGCTGCAATGACCAGTGGCGCTGCTGATGGCTGCTTAGGCGCTGTGCAGCTCGGAGGGTATATGTTCCCGGTGTGATAAATGTACTGTCCCTGCTTATATTGCTACCGACCTGGCTGCCGCAATGACCAGCGGCGCTGCTGATGGCTGAAGTGTTTACTTTTTTAGTTGTTTATGGTGTATTAGTATAATGGAGGATCAGGGGCGTCTAAAAAGAGGAGGAGGCCCATGTGTAGCCTTCTCTGGCCAGGACCCCTCCTCTCTGCTGGGAGCAGTAGAGTTTGAGCACAAGAGCGCTCTACTGTGCATGCGCAAACCTCTGGGAAAAATGGCGCAGTGGACATTTTTCTGGTAAATTTCACAGCCTGCTTCCAACAAACTCCACTGTGGCAGATCTTGGTAGTGCTCCTATCGCCGACAGACTACAGAGGGTAAATTTTAGAAAAATGGTTGCAGTGATAGATATGCCACTGTGGAGGATTTATCATTACAAATCAAGGTGCATTGTACATCTATATCTGTAAGTGTGCTGCCACACTGTGCGTGAAAAACAACCTTCATTTTGCGTGGCCTAGCCATGTAGGAAGCAGGATGCATCTCTGGAAAGTTCCTGCAGCTTCTCATATAAGTTTGACAATCGACCTCCCACCAGCCCCATCACTGCCTCCACAGTGGCTACACACCCCACAGACACTCTCTGGATTAGGGTTGATGGTGCTGTGGAGCTGGGAGGGTGGTGGGAATCTCACCCGGAATCCCACCCTGCAGGTTGCGTTCCTCATAGTTAAATAGTTACATAGTAGGTAAGGCTCAATAAAGACTTGCGTCCATATAGTTCAACCTAGGTTTATAATAGTTTATCCCTTGTTGTATAGTATATTCTGATTTTTTAAAGATAGATTATGTTTCTTATTGGTACCCATGGATGTTTTTAACATTTAAATGTTTATCAAACCTTATTTTAAATGTATTTAATGTGTCTGCCAACACCACTTCTCGAGGAAGGAGTTTCAAAGTTTGACTGCTCTGACCGTAAAAAAAGTTTTTCTTCTAAATTAACAAAATCTTTTTTTCTTCTAATCTAAACTCATGCCCTCATGTCCTAGATTCCTATTAACAAAAAAAAGGGTGTTTGATAGTTCCTTATATTGGCCCCTGATATATATGTACATGTTGAGTATGTCCCACCTTAAATTTCTCTTCTCTAGTCTCTAGTAAATAGTCAGAAATTGCTTTATCTCTCCTCGTAGCTTAAATTCTCCATTCCCCTAATAAGCTTTGTTGCTCTTCTTTCGATTATTGCTCTTCTTTGCATTACCTCACCTCATCTAAAGCCACAGCCTCAATTTGTGCTCTGCACCTGGTGGCCGAGCTCAATGGAATGGATCTTGGCAGATCGGACCAGACCAGCCTATCACCCGGATCATGAAACTGGAGGTAAAAAGTGTGTGCGCCTACTGTACCTCTCTCAGTGCTCCTGCCATACCAAGGTGGACCCAGAGCCAGGGGTTGAGAGGGGAACTCCGGATGTCCTCCTCCATCTCCAGTAGTGGTGGCCATCTTGGATTCAGTTTATCCTGCATTTACAGTGCTGGCTGCCTGCATTAAGGAATCACCTGCTCTGACTCTCTGCCACCCCTACACCGCCGCTTCTCCATGGTTACCCATACCAACCAGCACTCCCTCACAGCTACAGCCTAGTGTGTGCAGGCGCATACACCTGCACTCTGCTGCAGACTCCATATCTTTCTACTAAGGGGGATATCAACGACAGCGGCAGCTGCCGCTAACAACACCCAAATATTAGTGACCGATTATAAGCCACAAAGCTGTATTTCTCCCCTGTGGATTACAAAGATGCAAGATAACAGGTTTATAAAATCAGGTTGCACTGATTCACCTCCACCCAAGCCCTTGGTGCATATGAACTTGTGCTTCCCTATCTGACGGGCCCTGACTACATGATTGTGATACAGTATGCAACTGATCAATCTGATGTGTTCTCCTGTTGCTTCCCCACAACCGCATTGCTCTAAAGTTGTATTGCCAAAAGAGGCGGTGACCACTGTCACTTTTGACCCTCACAATTTTTTTTTCACTAGTCTGTTTGCCTTCTGCTAGTATGCCTAGGAAGAGGAATAAAGTCTCAAAATCCATCTCACAGGTAGCCTTTATTAAACCATGGGCACTATGCTCCATGACCCAGTCCACCTCGTAACCAAACCTGAGTTCATACCCTCTGCTCCACCCTGCCTCCCACAGGGTTGGGATCCTCCACAGTCCCTGGATCCCCAAGCCAGCTGAGACCAGAAGATTCTGATTCTTTGACAAGTTGGTACCCTTAAACAGTTGCTGACCAAGCTCAAGGATGAGATGATTGCAGAAATTCACTCTTCAATTCAATCATGCCAACATTCCATAAATGTACTTGGAGAATGCACTGACCATCTAGATCAGGGGTGGGCAACATAGGGCTCATGGGCCAGATGCAGCCTGCAAACTGATCCTGTCTGGCCTGCTGCTCCCCACCAGGTAGCAATGACAAGCAACTCAACACATCTTGTCATTGCGCTGCAGCATGTGCGCCACTGAGCAAACCTTGTTCTCATTGCCTCATGGCTGGGCAGCGTCAGGGGGCAGAGTTACAGTGTGAGAGAGGATCACCAAGGCACACCAGTTAAACAACACTCTCACTCTTTGCCTCCGTCCCCACACCGCCCAGTGCCTGACATCAGAAAGGAAAGCCTGGCCAACTGCCAAACTGATGCAAACTAGTAGGTTTCCTCAGAGGTCTTTTATTCTTCCACTCACAGTTTTAATTGACAATTTTGTAGCAGTTGTAGGAGACTAATTGCTGCCACTACCATAATCCTTTACTAGCCCTTTGCTTACATCTGAATATTGCATGTGGGGGCTTCAAACGCACCTCTTTCCTGATGACTGGCTTGTTTCTCGATACTGCATACCTTTGGCCTTCAGTCAAAATGCAGACTCAATGTGCATAGGTTAAATGTATGACAACAACCTAACAATGTAGTATTATACAGTATATGCTCTGTAGGTCACAGGATTGCAGCAGATATTAAGCACTAGGTGATTCATCGTGCCCTACGGGCGCTCTTCACACCGTCGTAAGGGGCTGCGCCCCCTTAATTTGTGAACATTTGTATATGAGAAAGATGGTTAGAATTGGATGAAAGATGCCTGTATTGCAACTTGAGTTATACTGTAGGTGAAATGTGTTAAATAGAGAGCATATGATGTGGAAGGGGGTGTGTATTGTTTTGTTTAATTAAAAAGCGGTTACATTGATGAGTACATTGATAGTGTGGGTGGTACAGTGACATTTGTGGGTGTGGGGGGGCTGTGTGTGCATGTTGTTTAGGTGTGTGTGTGTGTGCAATAGTATAGTAGGGTGTTTCTGAGTCAGCGGCTCCCCACTGGCGGAGGTCACGACACAGGAAAACAGGAGGCTGGGTAGTGATAGGGGTGTGTGGGAATAAGGGGGACTAAAGAGGAGGGTGGGAGATACTGTGCTGCTTCTGCCAGTGGGTGAGGGTCCAGCGTGGCAGCACAGGAGTACAGGATGGTGGCCCTTAGTCAGTGTCTCCTCCTACTGGGTGGGAGTCCAGGTGCATGAGAGCAGGAGGCTGGGCTATGAGGCATGATAGGGGCATGTGGGCAAAACAGCGTCAGCGACTCCCCAGTGGTGGAAGTTACGATTCAGGAGAGCAGGAAGCTGGGTAGTGATAGGGGTGTGTGAGTATACGGGGGACTAAAGAGGGGCTTAGGGGTGCTGTGAATTGTGGGAGGGGCACGCGGGGTGCCGTAAATCAAGGGAGGGAGGGGGCGCAGTTGTCGGCGAATCGCGGGAGAGGGCGGGGGTCCGCAAAGCGTGGGAGGGAGCGTGAATTGCATGAGGGGGGGGGGGAAGGGGCGTGATGTATCACCTAGTTGGTTATATATTCTTGTAGAAGGATGGTAGGATGTTGCTGTCATTCAGAATGCATTTACATAAACAGTAATAGTAGCAGTAAAAGGTCTGACTTAAAACACCTACAGTAAAACAGAACAGGTGTTATATATTATTCAAAGAATTGGTTGATGATGTGTAGTTTGACGTGCACATAGTTCATAGTTGTAACTGGAAAAAAATTGCTACAAGAAAAAATCAAGACAGAAAGTTCAACACATGTAAATGTTGACATAAGTGTGGCACTTCATCGGTGTCCATGTCGACACATGAGAATGAATATGAAAACATTAAAAAAAATAAAAAAAAATCTTCAAAAACTCATGTCAACCTTTTTCATTGTCGACCATAGCCGTGCCAGTGTTTTGCATGTGCCATTTAATCCTGGGGTTGCCGTGAATCAAGCGCAGGGATGGGGGAGGGAGGAGGTGAGGGGTGTCCGCGAATCACGGGAGGAGGGGTCGTGGGTGGATGCCATGAATTGCGGGAGGATGGGTCGCGCGGGGGGGGGGTGGTGTGTGGGTGCCGCGAATCGTGGGATGGGGGGGCGCGGGGGGGTTACAGTGAATCGCAGGAGGGTGGGTTGCGGGGTCGGGGGGTTGCCGCAATGACAGGAGGGGGGGTCAGGGGTGGGGAATCGTGGTAGGGGGGGTCGTGTGGGGCACCGTGAACTGCGGTAGGGGGGGTCGTGGGGGGCACAGTGAACCGCAGGAGGGGGGGTCCGTGGGTTGGCGCGAATTGCAGGAGGGGGGGGGACGGGGTGGGGCCGCGAATCGCGGGAGTCCCCGGGGGTGCCGCGAATTGCGGGGGGTGTACTGCAAATCGCGGGAGGGGGGTCGCGGGGGGTGCCGCGAATCGCCACAAGAAAAAAATCAACACAGAAAGGTCAACACATGTAAATGTTGACATAAGTGTGCCACTTCATTGGTGTCCATGTCGACACATGAGAATGAACATGAAAACATTGAAAAAGTGAAAAATAAATCTTGTCAACCTTTTTCATTGTCGACCATAGCTATGTCAGTGTTTTGCATGTGCCATTTAATCGTGGGGATGCCGTGAATGGGGGGGGGGGGGGGGAGGGAGGGAGGTGCATACTCAATATGACCCTCTCCAGGAGGGACACATTGCTCTATTTCTGGACTTTCTTCTTAATTTATGGATTACCATCACCTGTGCTTAAACACCTTTCTTATCAATTTCCCTGTTTAAAATGACAGGTGATGACAATCATAAATTAAGATGGCAGTCCACAAACATAGCATTCTGTCCCTCCTGGAGAGGGTCATGTTGGGAGGTATGGAGGTGTGGGGCGCTCACCTGGTGTGTCTGGTGTGTAGCTGTGTCTTTGCTGTGTAACATGGAGAGGCAGAGGGTGTCTGGCACTGTCTGTGGGCTCACTGGGCTGGTTCTCTGTCATGTGAGTCAGTCATGTGAGTCAGAGGCTCCACCCAGGGTTATATCTCCAGACACACTTTGAGTGACAGATGTAGCCAAATATATAAGAGATTGTACAGGATATTATTATTATTATTATTATTATTATTATTACTGGATTATATCAAGTAAATTTTGGCATATAATGTGTGGCATAATGTTAATTTTGGCTCAATATGGGTGGCATATTATGCATTTTGAATCATTCTGTTTGGCATAATGTGAATTTGGACTCATTCCATGTGAATTTTGGCTTATTCGGTTTGCCATAATGTGATTTTGGCTTATTCCTTGTGTCATAATGTGTAAAGAGCAAGTATAAGGGGGTATTCTATTGTATTAAGCATAATGTGTATAAGGGGTATATGTTTTGGTACACTAAACTTAAGGACACCCTCCAATTGAGTGACCACACCCCCTTTTGAGCAACCACACCCTCTTCTCCAGGGCATTGCCCTCGAATATTTACTGGAAGTGACATGTGGGTTCCCAGCTGAAATAATTGCCCACCCCTGATCTAGAATCTAAAATGGGTGAGGTGTTGGGGTCCCACAATAAACTGGTTGACTCCCATGCTGTCCTGGAGGACAAGGTGGCTATGCTTGCTATGCAATAAAGTAGCTGACATGGAGGATAGGTGACTTCACTTTGGGAATTTTTTTACCATCAACCTCTTCCTCAAATCTTCTGTTGGGCTATATTCATAGGCTCCCTAAAGCTAGAAGTGCCACTGACAGTGCCCCGAGAGATGTCTTAATGAGGGTACTCTTCTTCAATATCAAGGAGTCCCTGCTAAAAACTGCTAGACCTGAATCTGATTCAGCAGATGCATTGGGCTCTCTTCAACTTTTTGGTGACCTCTGCCAGGCAACCTTGATTAGAAGACGCTCTCTTCAACCCATAACTTTGGCTCTTCGAAAGGCAAACATATCTCATGAGGGTTTGACAATATCCATTAATAAAGTTGAGGATGCTTGAAGCTAGGATGCATCTCCAGACCGTCGACTTCAGCAGGACTTATTGCAAAAAGCTTTACTGTTTCTCAAATGTTTACTTAGTTGTCCTCTATTTATTTCAATCTGAGGTGTCTTTTATGAGGTACCTGTGATTATGTGTTTTATGGCTCTGCCTTATGTCTGATTAAGTTGTTATTTAGCTTTCTATGTAATGTGGACGATTTCATGTTCATATGTTTTTTTTTATTGTTATATATATATCCTGATGAAGGAGCTACGGGCTCCGAAATGTAGAAATAAAGCTTCACTGATTTCACCAGTTTACAATGTCTCCGAGTGCCGCCTGCTAAGTTTCCAATATTCCAAGTAGGCTTGCCCTCACGGGAAGGCAATGGGGTGAGACACCCCCCTTTGGGGGCATTTGGAGTGCCGTGGACCGCAAAGTATATAATATATTATATTTATATATATATATATATATATATATATATATATACAAATGCGGAGGAACTGGCACTCCCAAACGCTGTGCTGGATACAGATGCCCCGGTCTCTTCCTAACGCGGGGACTGTGTGCGTATACAAGGTAACAGAGAGGCGTCACTCGGAGATGAAAATATATTGAGAAACCCCAAACGGTGGTTTAATGTGACATGTAGCAATGTTTCGGGACTGCACCCCTTTCTCAAGCCAAGTCAAACAACAAGTGGAAAACAATGTACAAACTGTGCATACATACCTTATCCCAAGCTCGTGCCGCCTCCTCCTCCCCATCGCTGCATGCTGCACGCCGCAGCATACTTCCATTCAGTCCCCAGCCTCCTCTCACTAGGCGAGTGACGTAGATGGAAGCTCTGCGGCTAAGCTGCTCCAGGCACCGGGGGTAGACGCAGCATCTCTGTTACCTAGGTGACAGCGACGTAACATAAACAAAACAATCTTCACAACTGAAAAATACGAAATACAAAACAATGTGTAAGTGGCGTGCTTATTAGCACTTCCTATATGGAAGTGTGTGGACCTCTGGCGTCTTCTCAATCTAGAGGGGGCACAGTGTACAGTGTGTGCATGGTTATAAATGTTGTGTGCATAGATAATGTGTGCTATCAAGCATATATATAAAATGAGTGTAGAACAAAGAAATGTGCATGTGATGCAGTGATAAATGTCTAATCCCTATATGCATATATGAATATGGCTCACGTGTGTGTCAGCTAAGTGTGTGATGTGATGCACATAAATGAAAGTATGAGAAAAGCTGTGTCGTGCATGTTAACCCTGTGTGTGGACACTGTCCACCCAAGGTTATCTGGTGTCAACTGTATGGGACCAGATTAATCCTGGACAAATCCTAGCAAACTGGAGCACATATTGTATATCAGATAAAAACTATATGTGGTGCCCCATGACATGAATTAGTGTACATCTGTGTACCTGCAGGGACTTGTGTAAACTGGAGGTTATATCATGGCCTACTGGAGACCTGTTAAGTGGGACACCTCAATGTAAGGTGCAATAAAAGTGTCCAATTTATCTACGGGAAAATGGACCCCCCACAGGTTCTCTGCAGGGGCGGATTGGCCATTTAAATCACCGGGAACTTTCCCGGGAGGCCGGCCGCATGTGAGGCCGAAATTTGCATTTACCCACCCCCAAACATGAGAGAGGTGCCTGTGTGTGTAGCTGTGTGGCATGCGCTGCTGGCTGCCTTAGCCTGCGCCTGTCATCATCATAACTGTATGACAGGGCAGGCTGCAGCAGCGCTGGCAGCAGGATCCCCTCACCACTCGTTCCCTCTCTCATGCACTTGGCTGCCCCTGTCAGTGTCAGCTAGCTACAGGCAGGCAGCGTCCCTCACTCCCCGTGTGTCTCCGGCTTCCTGATCTAAACAGGAAGTCACATGCACACGATGTAACTGTGCACTGGAGGAGCCCTGCTGCTCAGCCAGCCTCAGCCCAGCAGTAAGAAGAAGAGCTGCAGCAGCCACCCATAAGAGCAGAGACCAGGCAAGTTCTGCTAAAGATAATCGGGGGTGGGGGTGTCACATTAAGGATTGGGGAGGGCTGAGAGTGACATATTAAGCTTTGGGGGGGGAGAGAGAGTGTCATATTAAGGTTAAGAGTGGGGGGGGGTCACATTAAGGTTTAGGGGCAGGGAGGGGGGGAGAGTGCACATTAAGGTTTGGGGGGAGCGGGGCACATTAATGTTTGTGGGGAAAGAGTCACAGTAATATATGCTGAGGGGAAGAGGGAGAATATCACAGGTAATGCTGCCTTGGGGGGGGGGGGGTGTCAAAGTAATGTGCCCCATATATACTATAGCCCTGTACTCAGCACCACCGGTAACCCTGCTCTAGCCCCATATATATACTATAGCCCGGGGCTCGACAAATGTCTTTAAAATCTAGGAGCCAGGATGAAAATGTAGGAGCCAGATATACTAATAACAGGGACAGTGCACGCATTAAAAATTTGCACATGCCATAATGGCCATTACATATACCACACGTTGTAATGTCCATTACACAATATGTATGTATATATGAGAGCGGCAGGGTGTATGTATGTATGAGAGAGGCAGGGTGTATGTATGTATGACAGCGGCAGGGTGTATGTATGTATGAGAGCGGCAGGGTGTATGTATGTATGAGTGCGGCAGGGTGTATGTATGTATGTATGTATGTATGAGAGCAGCAGAGTGTATGTATGTATGAGAGCTGCAGGGTGTATGTATGTATGGAGCTGCAGGGATGTATGTATGTATGTATGTATGTATGTATGTATGTATGGAGCTGCAGGGTGTATGTATGTATGTATGTATGAGAGCTGCAGGGTGTATGTATGTATGTATGTATGAGAGCTGCAGGGTGTATGTATGTATGGAGCTGCAGGGTGTATGTATGTATGAGAGCTGCAGGGTGTATGTATGTATGTATGAGAGCTGCAGGGTGTATGTATGTATGTATGGAGCTGCAGGGTGTATGTATGTATGTATGAGAGCTGCAGGGTGTATGTATGTATGGAGCTGCAGGGTGTATGTATGTATGTATGTATGTATGGAGCTGCAGGGTGTATGTATGTATGTATGAGAGCGGCAGGGTGTATGTATGTATGTATGGAGCTGCAGTGTGTAAGTATGTGTGTATGTATGTATGAGAGCTGCAGGGTTTTTTTGTATGTGAGCGGCAGGGTGTATGTATGTATGGAGCTGCAGGGTGTATGTATGTATGTATGAGAGCGGCAGGGTGTATGTATGTATGTATGAGAGTGGCAGTGTATAAGTATGAATGAGAGTGACAGAGTATATGTATGTATGTATGAGAGCTGCAGGGTGTATGTATGTATGTATGAGAGCGTCAGGGAACAGGTGTATGTGTGAGAGCGGCAGGGTTTATGTATGTATGAGAGCGGCAGGGAACAGGTGTATGTGTGAGAGCGGCAGGGTTTATGTATGTATGAGAGCGGCAGGGTGTATGTATGTATGAGAGCGGCAGGGTGTGTGTATGTATGTATGAGAGCGGCAGGGTGTATGTAAAAGAATGGCAGGGACCATGTATGTATGTATGACAGCGGCAGGGAACGGGTGTAAGTATGTATGTATGTATATATGTATGTATAAGAGCGACGGGGTGTATGTATGTATGTATGAGAGCGGCAGGGTGTATGTATGTATGAGAGCGGCAGGGAACAGGTGTATGTATGAGAGCGGCAGGGTGTATGTATGTATGAGAGCAGCAGGGTGTATGTATGTATGTATGTATGAGAGCGGCAGGGTGTATGTATGAGAGCGACGGGGAGTATGTATGTATGTATGTATGTATAAGAGCGGCAGGGTGTATGTATGTATGAGAGCGGCAGGGAACAGGTGCATGTATGAGAGCGGCAGGGTGTATGTATGCATGAGAGCGGCAGGGTGTATGTATGTATGAGAGCGGCAGGGACCATGTACATATGTATGAGAGCCGCAGGGACCATGTATGTATGTATGTATGAGAGCGGCAGGGACTGGGTGTATGTATGTATGTATGTATGTATGTATGAGAGCGGCAGGGACCATGTATGTATGTATGTATGTATGTATGAGAGCCGCAGGGACCATGTATGTATGTATGTATGTATGTATGAGAGCCGCAGGGACTGGGTGTATGTATGTATGTATGAGAGTGGCAGGGTGTATGTATGAGAGCGGCAGGGTGTATGTATGTATGAGAGCGGCAGGGACCATGTACATATGTATGAGAGCCGCAGGGACCATGTATGTATGTATGTATGTATGAGAGCGGCAGGGACTGGGTGTATGTATGAGAGCGGCCATAATTGATTTGTTGCCGCCCACATGAGGCCACTGCCAGAAATTTTCCAGGGCCACTTTTAGTCTCCAATCCGCCCCTGGTTCTCTGGTAGCAGATTTCTGCACTGTTATTTTGCAAATGGTTCCTACAAGAGGGCTGGAGTGGCTATATTTGTCTCCACTCATTGTCCTCTCACTGTAACTTCCCAATATGCTGACTCTGAAGGGAGATATCGCTGTACTTGTTTAGTTTCATGGTGGCAGCTCTACGCTACGCTGACAACATAGCCTAACCTACGTTGTCAGCGTAGCAGGCGCCGCCATGAAACTACACTGGGAGCAGGGTGGTTGGTGGCAGAGGGAACAGGGTGGATGCTTTGTTGTATACTTACCGATCCCAGTGGGCGACGGTCATGGGCGACGGGCAGCAGCTTTCATTCCCACTCCTCCGGCAGTCACTCCCCGGCGCCAGCAATGTACGAAATTCAGTGTATGGCACTACGCTTATTGCATATGTTGTATGCTGGCAGTGCCGGAGGAGGGGGACAGTGCTGGGGAGTGACTGCTGGAGGAGGGGGACTCATCAGTGGATGTGGTGGCTGTGCCGGAGGAGGGTAAGTATAACGCACAACACACACACATTTCCCCCACTATCCACGTCGCCACACTTTATAAAATCAACTTCATGCCAACATGGATACTGGGGGTAAGACGTGGATAGTGGGGATATTGACCATTGTTTCATTTCAGGGCTACAGAAGCAGTTATGTAGTTTACGTAGGCAGCATAGTGCTGTATTGGTATTCTCAATACAGCACTACGTAAACTACGTAACTGCCGCCGTGAAACTAAACAAGTATCGATATTGCATATTAGTTGCTACAGTAGGTTAGAAAATACAGAGGTTACACTGGTTTCTTGCTATGCCCCCATCTCTAAACAGACACCCTTTTGCAGGAAATTATGTGCTGTTGTCCAGAAACATGCTACGGTGCCATTATGCTCCTCAGCGCTCTAAATATGGTATTAGACCCCACTATGGACAGATCTTGCTCCACTGTTTACATATTGAATTCCTCCCCGGGCCATTCCCTAAAATTTTGAAATGGGTTTGACGAATATGACATATATATGATGCTTGGCGGACTAGACACCCAACAGTTAGGGATTAGTCAAAAAGCTCACCTCCTACTTTTGCCATTGCTGAACAGGAGGCGACTAGATTAGATTATGCCCATAAGAATGATCCTCTTAATAAATCCCTTTTTCGACTCCTCATACAAACAAGAGAGAAGTTAATTATTTATCTTTACAAGTATAACGTAATTTACCCACCTCATCCATAGGTTCAATATTCCTTGTAATAATGCGGGCTGCCTGCTGGCAAGAAAATTAAGGGGGCATCAAGCTAAAACACAACTCCATTTCATATAAAACTCTAGGGAAGCCAAGGTGTCTGGTTCTTTATGATATAGCAAACAACTTTGCGGAGTACTAATCACAGTTATATCATCTTAATTCTGATATTAATAATGCCCAACCACTTGATTTGGACATCAATTATTTTTCTACTGAGGTTGGACCCGAGACCTGTCTGGCCCTATGTTCCCCATGTGGTTTTAATGAAGTAGAAGCCGCCATTGATGCTTTGTCACATGATAAAGCCCCTGGCCCAGATAGTTACCCCACTAATTTCTACAAATGCTGTAGGTTGCCCCTATCCTACTGAATGTTTTCAATGAGCCTTTGGAGTGTTAGAAGCTCAAATTGTGGCACTCCCCAAACCAGGTACACCTCCCACCACAGTTCAAAATTGTAATCCATTTGCCCTATTAAATACTGATATTAAACTTCTTCACCAACCTTATCACCTATCTTCCTTCCCTTCCATTCAATCCCCCACATAGAACACCCATAGAGTTTTCAATATATTAGAGTACTGTGACTATACAAAAGAACCAATCTTGATTCTTTCATTAATTGGCAAAAATGTGTTTGATCGACTACATTGGGGATACTTAAAGCTAGTGCTGTCTCCATTTTTGACCTGTACTTGGGCCCTTCAGTGAAAATCTTTAAAATGGTTGTCTCTCCTTGGGGTTTACCACCAATGGTAACAGATGGAGATGTCCTTTATCCCCACTTATTTTCACATTAGCTATTGAACCTCTGGCTGAGAAGATTAGATCTACAAACAACTTAAAAGGGTTCTCTTCCCACGTAAACAGGCTCTTTGCATATGATATGCTTTTACGTATACTAATCCCTTCCACATCTCTCCTGATACCGCATACTGTACAATGTTGGATGAATTTTCGACATCCCATGTGATGAGGTCAAACTTCTTAAGGACCAGTATAGATATGCTTGGCAGACTAAATCTATTAAATACTTAGGAGTTCATGTATTCAGGGACTGCAATGTATTTGAATGTAATTTCAAACCATTGTTGTGTTTTTTTGAGAAACTAATGGCTACTACACATTTCTTAATAGGGCTGCATTGCAGATTCCAAAATAATAGTGCTACCAAAACTTATGTACCTCTTCCATGCTATACCCAGAATCCCACCTAAAATATTTCATGCTAAATTGAATCAATTGTTTTCTTGTTATATCTGTAAAGGAGGTAGACCTTGCATTGCCAGACAGACCCTTGTCACTCTTGGTACACGTGACCATTTCAATTTTACACAGAGCAGTGCATGCGTCCCTAAGGAAGCTATTGACATCTGTGTATTCAAGCTGACAGAGGAAAAATATGGAACAGGAGACAGTACAAGCAGATGGCAGGGACTCCCCATCCCACTGACCTTCACTGGCCAGTACTGCTGGATCTGGTAAGTTGTCCACACTGTGACAAATAGCATTTAGAAGATTGCAGCTTCAAGAACAATTCAATTTGCCATGCCTCAAACTGAAGCAAGATGTACTGTAGTTTCAAGGTTGAATCCCACCCTTATATGCTTCTTTGACTGTTGTGTACGCTTGGATGGCAACAAGCCATCCAAGTATACACAATAAAAGATGATGTGAAGAGAAAAGGGAATGTACCTTAAGTCAGTTTTTATTTGTGAAAAGTAGTAAACCATTAATAGTAATAACCTATGAAGTGAGTTCTGACTCTGGGGAAGATGTATTAAGCCTTAACAAGAGATATATGCAAGGGTAATAAGGAGAGATAAACATCCAGTCAATCAGCTCCTTACTGATTTTTTTCAAACACAGGCTGTAACATGGCAGTTAGCAGGTGATTGGCTGGACGTTTATCTCTCCTTATCACCCTTGCATTTATCTCTTGTTAAGACTTAATACATCTGCCCCACTGTTAGCTTTAAAAAAAATGATTACCTTAATTAGACTAATGATAAAGCAGCTTGAGAAACTGAATGAGGATATGAAGCAAACCAAACAGTTCAGCCACAAACATGGCAGCCCTTGTTGCTGAAGTGCTTGTTTTTTAAACTGTATATATATAATATACAACATAAAGGTAGAAGGATTCCAATTGCAATTCCAAGGACAATTTCATCTTACCCTAGTTTTTTTCTTTTCTGCCACTGTTGTGTGGCAATTTTTCATAGATGTGCCATATTCTTTTTAACTGAAGTGTGTTTTCATTTTTATTATTATTATTATTATTATTATTATTATTATTATTATTATTAATACAGTCGGAACAAAAAGAAGCCCGAATTAAGAAAAAAATATATAGAATAAGAATCCAAAACATGTGTGGGTGATTTTGCAAAATAAAAAAATGGAAATAAATCCAGATCCAAAACCAAAAACCAAACGCAGAGGTCAACACACTTATCTGATATAAATGAAACTCAGCAGAGCAGTATTTAACGGTAAAAATAAGTTAAAATGAATGAGCGTTTGTCACAAATCAGTAGTACAGTAGACAGGACTTTAAAGTAATTTTTTTACTACAGCAATTCGTACTGGTGTTTACAAAGTTGATGCCTATATAATATGGTCAGTTCCCAAAAATAAACACAATCCTTATCTATGCATTATGCCCCTTTCCCACTGCAGCTAAAAAACGGTAAATTGCCGATTTTCAGCGCAATTTACCGTTTTAAGGCTGCAGTGGGAAAGTGCCAGAGTTGAAATACCGTTTAAAGCTAAATGGTATTTCAACCCATTTTTAAAGCAGAGTCTTACACGTTAAAATAATGTTTAAGAGGCAGTGGGAATGCCTCTTAAACGTTATTTAGACCCCAGGCAGTCCCAGTGCCTGATGAGACCTAGTAGTTCTCACTTTGTGCATGTGTAATGAGTGCACATGCATAATAAAGAGCCGCTCATTACATATGCGCATATGTAATGAGCGGCTCATTATTATGCACGTGCACTCATTACATATGCGCAAAGTGAGAACTACTAGTTCTCATCAGGCACAGGGACTGCCTGTACCCTGCATGGACCCTGCATGGACCCCCGCTGCCTCCCCACTGCCCTGCATCCCCGTGCAGTTAAGTACAAGGGGAGGGGAGGTGGGGGCACAGGGCAGGTAGGCACTCTTTACACTTGGGGGGGGAAGGAATTAGGCACTCTTTACACTGTGGGGGGGTTAGGCACTCTACATTTTACACGGTTCACTGCAATGGGAATGGTACTTAAATGGTATTTAAAACGGTAATCTGCTGCAGTGGGAATGGTAATACCGTTTTAAATACCATTTAAGATTACCAGTACTTTAAACTGGTCTGCAGTGGGAAAGCAGCATTAGACATACACATTTATTTACCTTCATAAATGACCTCTAGTTTATTTAAAGGGTCTTTAAGGAGCACAATTATAACTGTAACTCAGAATTCCAAAATATAACATGTTACAGTATATTGCCAGATATTTCTGCAGAGGGATCATTCTTTTCTGCATTGAACTCAATATTGACTGGTCTGCTGCATCTTAAGATTCCATCTGCTGTATCTGCTGTATCCTCAGCTGCCATTCATATGTTTCAATACTGTAAATTGACAAAACTGCCAAATTTATTGCATGGAATATTTCCCTACTGGGAATACAACATCAGATTGTTTAATAAAGTATCATTAACATAATAACATCTATGCTTATGGATCTATATAGCAGATTTTAAGAAAAGTTGCCACTATTTCATAAAAAAGGTGTTACAGTATGTTGTCTTGAAATATAACCTTAAGCTTAAAATATCTGTATTAGTCAGACCATGAAATCACTGACAAGGAAGGAATTCTGATCAATTATCCACATGCTCTCTGAACAGCTGATAATCATATTCTGCAAAATGTTACTTTTTTATAGGTAGGAAAAGTAGATTGAGATACTCTTGAGAATGATTTTGGCACAAAGTAGTATAATTCCTTTTATTAAAAAATAAAACAGCATGTTAAATGGCAGCCTAAAATAGGAAGTCATGACCGCTGGCAGCACGCTGTCAGTCACCTTCCTCTAGTGAATACATTTGCCATAAACATTAGAAAAATCATTCTTCTTGTCAGAGGCAAAACCATTAGGTTTGTATCCAGAGAACGAAAGGGAACTACACAAGCAACGAGGAACTCTCACACTAATTATTTTCCTCCAAAAGTGAGTGGATTGAAATTCTAACTCATCTGTTGTGTGACTTGACAGACATCTGCCTTTTACATCTTTATTCCCAGAGTACATTTTTAAAATGCCAACAGATGCAAAGGAAACAGAATGGGAATATGATGGCAATGCAGAAGCAAGGAATAGACATATATAAGTGATAATATAATAATATGAAATATAATAATAATAATAATAATAAGTAGTAGTAGTAGTAGAAGTACTAGTAGTAATTCCTTATATATGATGGGTCACTGGTAATATTCAACTAGAACTACAATTACAGAATAATTGACAGATGGAAAATAGTTTATTTTGTAGATTCAGTAGTTAAACATAGAGGATAACAGTTATAGCCCATTCATTTCGAAGGCAATACTGTATTTATGATCTCTTTAATTGATAATATTTAATGAGCCAAGAGTGGTAAATGCATCCATAAAGACTGCCCCATCTGTACGCAGATAAAACTATGATGCTTTTCTTGAAAAATGTAATGATAAGTACAATCAACCAGAAGCTAGCAAGCACACAATACATCCTTTTAATAAACCTTCCATTATATAACTAGATGGAGTCTTTTGATGAAGTCTTTTGATTTAAAGAAATTCAGTGATGTGCTCCTCCTCCTGTAATGGTTAGGATGGACCAGAATATAGCAAACTATCTCTACTTACTCATTTGCATAACCATATTAAAACTAAATTAAAATTTTTGAACATGCCTATGAACAATATTATGTAATTAAAACTATGTATTAAAAAAAAAAAATATATATATATATATATATATATATATATAGAAGAGAGATGGTTGTCCAGCACTCTCGTCGATATTGGCAAGGGCCCCGGTGCCTTCCTCAAAAGGATATAAGGGTCTTGTTTCCCAGGAGTATATAACCCCTATAGAACACAGGCGGCACTCACAGGCAGTGGTTGTATCCAAAATTTTATCAGGTTCAAGCAGTGATACAAAGCATGGTCTGGTCGACGTTTCAAAGCCGTGTAGGCTTTTTCCTCAGGACGTGTGCTTGTCAAAAGTGCATATAGCACTGCCTATGAGTGCCGCCTGTGTTCTATAGGGGTTATATACTCCTGGGAAACAAGACCCTTATATCCTTTTGAGGAAGGCACCGGGGCCCTTGCCAATATCAACGAGAGTGCCGGACAACCATCTCTCTGTATATATATATATATATATATTATAAGGGCACGGTAGTGCCCTTATATTAAGGCTGAATCCAACGAACGGATTTTTCCCATAGGGAACTTTTCGGATGGGGGCATGGTGTTTGAGGGACTGCACCTCAAAAGTGACTGGGCGTACTGAGCTGAAATTTGGCAGGTACGTGTAGAATCGTCAACCGGTGCTGCGTGCCAAATTTCAGGGCGAAATATTAAAAAATGAGCAATTGGGAGCGATCTAAACTTCCAACTGCCAGTTTTTTTCTGAGACTTCAGAAATGACACTTTGTCACCCATGTTAGTCTATGAGGGGTTTTTTGGGAAGGCATAACTCGGGGTAGGGGAACAATTGAGACTTGGGATTTGTTTTATTAGGTAGATATTGTCCCAGTGGAGTGCCTTTTGGGGTTGAGGATTTTCAGATAGGTACAGTTTTTTTATAATTTAGTGAAACATGCCCCATTATAGAGATAGGAGCTCCAACTTGTTGCGCATGCGCAGTACATAGTTGCCAGCAGCAGGGGGAGTACACAGACAGGCAATCAATACGTTGTGCGCTCGAGACAGGAGCAGTAAAGTTTCCCCGCCCAATAGGACTTGATATAAGGGGCGCAGAGGAGGTCGTGCAGAGTGCAGACAGAGCAAGGTCTGCTGAGGAGAAAAGTGGGCGCTGCGTGGGTAAGTACCTCAGGCTCACACAGCGTGGGTTGCCGGTGCCTGTGTGTGGGGGCAGTGGCGTCCCTACCCAGGTGCGGGGGGTGCGGGCCGCACAGGGTGTCACCAGTCTCTAGGGTGACACCCAGTGCTCTGAGTCTCTGTCTCGGCCCCGGCTTAGTCAGTCACTCTCAGTGACAGACAGCCAGGGCAGCGAGCGGCGCATAGACCGGGAGGGGGAGGGAGCTGGGACTACAAGTCCCAGCATTCTCACCACATCTATCTATCAGCAGCACCTGACCCGGGCTGCACGGTGCAGTGCACACACAGCAGGGGGAGAGGGGGGCGGGTCGGCATAGCATGATGCTCACTGCGCATCATGCTATGCCGACCCGCCCCGCTCTCCCCCTGTTGTGTGTGCGGTGCGGTGCGCCGGCCCGGGCGAATTGCGAGGGGCGGCTGGCGGCGGCGTAGAGCGGGTGCCTCACCCCTACTGTGTGGGGATTGCCACCCCAGGGGACGGAGGGAGGCACCTTGTTTGCACAGCGCAGCAGGAACACTGACACTGAAGGGGGGAGAGGGTGGGCGCGAGCGGCGCATAGACCGGGAGGGGGGAGGGAGCCGGGACTACAAGTCCCAGCATTCTCAGCACCAGCACGTCTATCTAGCAGCAGCACCTGACCCGGGCCGCGTGTGTGTGTCCTCACTGTCCCCGTGTGTGTATCCATGTGTGTGCGTGCCCCTCACTGTCCCCATGTGTGTGCGTACCCCTCACTGTCCCCATGTGTGTGCGTACCCCTCACTGTCCCCATGTGTGTGCGTGCCCCTCACTGTCCCCATGTGTGTGCGTGCCCCTCACTGTCCCAATGTGTGTGCGTGTCCCCCTCACTGTCCCCGTGTGTGTGTCCGTCCCCGTGTGTGTTTGTCCCCCCCAGTGCACCCGTGTGTACGTTGTCCCCCCCCCAGTGCACCCGTGTGTACGTTGTCCCCCCCCAGTGCACCCGTGTGTACGTTGTCCCCCCCCAGTGCACCCGTGTGTACGTTGTCCCCCCCCAGTGCACCCGTGTGTACGTTGTCCCCCCCCAGTGCACCCGTGTGTACGTTGTCCCCCCCCCCAGTGCACCCGTGTGTACGTTGTCCCCCCCCCCAGTGCACCCGTGTGTACGTTGTCCCCCCCCCCAGTGCACCCGTGTGTACGTTGTCCCCCCCAGTGCACCCGTGTGTACGTTGTCCCCCCCAGTGCACCCGTGTGTACGTTGTCCCCCCCCAGTGCACCCGTGTGTACGTTGTCCCCCCCCAGTGCACCCGTGTGTACGTTGTCCCCCCCCAGTGCACCCGTGTGTACGTTGTCCCCCCCCCCAGTGCACCCGTGTGTACGTTGTCCCCCCCCCAGTGCACCCGTGTGTACGTTGTCCCCCCCAGTGCACCCGTGTGTACGTTGTCGTCCCCCCAGTGCACCCGTGTGTACGTTGTCGTCCCCCCAGTGCACCCGTGTGTACGTTGTCGTCCCCCCAGTGCACCCGTGTGTACGTTGTCGTCCCCCCAGTGCACCCGTGTGTACGTTGTCGTCCCCCCAGTGCACCCGTGTGTACGTTGTCGTCCCCCCAGTGCACCCGTGTGTACGTTGTCGTCCCCCCAGTGCACCCGTGTGTACGTTGTCCCCCCCCCCCCGTGCATCCGTGTGTACGTTGTCCCCCCCCGTGCACCCGTGTGTACGTTGTCGTCCCCCAGTGCACCCGTGTGTACGTTGTCGCCCCCCCAGTGCACCCGTGTGTACGTTGTCCCCCCCCCCCCGTGCATCCGTGTGTACGTTGTGCCCCCGTGTGTACGCTTATGAGTAATGTGCAGGTACTCTCCGTGCGGGAGGTGAGGGACAGAAAGGGTTACACAGTATGTCTGCGTCCCAGAGCTCCTGGTATATGTATAATATACATGTTTGTCAGTGTACCCCTTGTATATGTACAATATATATATGTTTGTGTCATTGTGTCCCTGCTATGTATGAGTGCATGGGTTTGTCTGTGTACCCCTGGCATGTATGTGGGTTTCTGTGTACCCCTGGCATGTATGTGGGTGTGTCTGTGTACCCCTGGCATGTATGTGGGTGTGTCTGTGTGCCCCTGGTATGTATATGTGCGTGGGTGTCCCCCCCCCCCCGTTTGTACCCTGTGTCCCCCCCGTGTGTACGCTGTGTGTCCCCCGTCTGTACACTGTGCCCCCCTCCTATGTGTACGCGGTGCCCCCTCCTATGTGTACGCTGTGCCCCCTCCTATGTGTACGCTGTGCCTCACCCCCTTGTGTGTGTACGCTGTGCCCCCCCCCCTGCGTGTACGCTGTACGCCCCCCCCTTGTGTGTACGCTGTGTCCCCCTTTCTTCATTGTCTCTACTTCTGCACAGGACACGTGTGCTGCTCTGTGCCGTTCCAGTACCCGGCGCTGGCTGCTGGAGGAGAGCAGAAGAGGAGAACCGTGCGGTGCCAGCAGCAGAAGGTTATGAAGCTCAGGAGAGTGCACTGAAGAGCGAAGGAGGGGAAAGAAGGCTGCAGGGAACCTGGAAGCAGAGGTCCGGACAGGATGAATGAAGAGTTGCAGAGAGGTGAATCATCCAGTGTCCCTCAAAAGCAGCCTCCTTTGAAGCACAGTGGGCCAGGTTAGTAGCTACTACATACACCCTAACCATACACCTCCCCCCCTGTGTGTATGCTGTGCCCCCCCCCTGTGTGTACGTTGTCCCCCCCCCCCCAGTGCACCCGTGTGTACATAGTCTCCACCCCAGTGCACCCTTGTGTACCTTGTCCCCCCCAGTGCACCCTTGTGTACCTTGTCCCCCCCCAGTGCACCCTTGTGTACCTTGTCCCCCCCCCAGTGCACCCGTGTGTACGTTGTCCCCCCCCCCAGTGCACCCGTGTGTACGTTGTGTCCCCCCCCCCAGTGCACCCGTGTGTACGTTGCCCCCCCCCCAGTGCACCCGTGTGTACGTTGCCCCCCCCCCCCAGTGCACCCGTGTGTACGTTGCCCCCCCCCCCAGTGCACCCGTGTGTACGTTGTCCCCCCCAGTGCACCCGTGTGTACGTTGCCCCCCCTCAGTGCACCCGTGTGTACGTTGCCCCCCCTCAGTGCACCCGCGTGTACGTTGTCCCCCCCTCAGTGCACCCGCGTGTACGTTGTCCCCCCCTCAGTGCACCCGTGTGTACGTTGTCCCCCCCTCAGTGCACCCGTGTGTACGTTGGCCCCCCCTCAGTGCACCCGTGTGTACGTTGGCCCCCCCCCAGTGCACCCGTGTGTACGTTGGCCCCCCCCCAGTGCACCCGTGTGTACGTTGTCCCCCCCCAGTGCACCCGTGTGTACGTTGTCCCCCCCCAGTGCACCCGTGTGTACGTTGTCCCCCCCCAGTGCACCCGTGTGTACGTTGTCCCCCCCAGTGCACCCGTGTGTACGTTGTCCCCCCCCAGTGCACCCGTGTGTACGTTGTCCCCCCCCAGTGCACCCGTGTGTACGTTGTCCCCCCCCAGTGCACCCGTGTGTACGTTGTCCCCCCCCAGTGCACCCGTGTGTACGTTGTCCCCCCCCAGTGCACCCGTGTGTACGTTGTCCCCCCCCAGTGCACCCGTGTGTACGTTGTCCCCCCCCAGTGCACCCGTGTGTACGTTGTCCCCCCCCCAGTGCACCCTGTGTGTACGTTGTCCCCCCCCAGTGCACCCGTGTGTACGTTGTCCCCCCCCAGTGCACCCGTGTGTACGTTGTCCCCCCCCAGTGCACCCGTGTGTACGTTGTCCCCCCCCAGTGCACCCGTGTGTACGTTGTCGTCCCCCCAGTGCACCCGTTTGTACGTTGTCGTCCCCCCAGTGCACCCGTTTGTACGTTGTCGTCCCCCCAGTGCACCCGTGTGTACGTTGTCGTCCCCCCAGTGCACCCGTGTGTACGTTGGCCCCCCCCAGTGCACCCGTGTGTACGTTGTCCCCCCCCCAGTGCACCCGTGTGTACGTTGTCCCCCCCCCAGTGCACCCGTGTGTACGTTGTCACCCCCCCCAGTGCACCCGTGTGTACGTTGTCACCCCCCCAGTGCACCCGTGTGTACGTTGTCACCCCCCCAGTGCACCCGTGTGTACGTTGTCCCCCCCCCAGTGCACCCGTGTGTACGTTGTCCCCCCCCCAGTGCACCCGTGTGTACGTTGTCCCCCCCCCCCCAGTGCACCCGTGTGTACGTTGTCCCCCCCCCCAGTGCACCCGTGTGTACGTTGTCCCCCCCCCCAGTGCACCCGTGTGTACGTTGTCCCCCCCCCCAGTGCACCCGTGTGTACGTTGTCCCCCCCCCCAGTGCACCCGTGTGTACGTTGTCACCCCCCCCCCAGTGCACCCGTGTGTACGTTGTCACCCCCCCCCCCCAGTGCACCCGTGTGTACGTTGTCACCCCCCCCCCCAGTGCACCCGTGTGTACGTTGTCTCCCCCCCCAGTGCACCCGTGTGTACGTTGTCTCCCCCCCCAGTGCACCCGTGTGTACGTTGTCTCCCCCCCCAGTGCACCCGTGTGTACGTTGTCTCCCCCCCCAGTGCACCCGTGTGTACGTTGTCTCCCCCCCCAGTGCACCCGTGTGTACGTTGTCTCCCCCCCAGTGCACCCGTGTGTACGTTGTCTCCCCCCCCCAGTGCACCCGTGTGTACGTTGTCTCCCCCCCCAGTGCACCCGTGTGTACGTTGTCTCCCCCCCCAGTGCACCCGTGTGTACGTTGTCTCCCCCCCCAGTGCACCCGTGTGTACGTTGTCTCCCCCCCCAGTGCACCCGTGTGTACGTTGTCTCCCCCAGTGCACCCGTGTGTACGTTGTCCCCCCCCCAGTGCACCCGTGTGTACGTTGTCCCCCCCCCAGTGCACCCGTGTGTACGTTGTCCCCCCCCCAGTGCACCCGTGTGTACGTTGTCCCCCCCCCCAGTGCACCCGTGTGTACGTTGTCCCCCCCCCCCAGTGCACCCGTGTGTACGTTGTCCCCCCCCCCCCAGTGCACCCGTGTGTACGTTGCCCCCCCCCAGTGCACCCGTGTGTACGTTGTCCCCCCCCCAGTGCACCCGTGTGTACGTTGTCCCCCCCCAGTGCACCCGTGTGTACGTTGTCCCCCCCCCCAGTGCACCCGTGTGTACGTTGTCCCCCCCCCCCAGTGCACCCGTGTGTACGTTGTCTCCCCCCCCAGTGCACCCGTGTGTACGTTGTCCCCCCCCCAGTGCACCCGTGTGTACGTTGTCCCCCCCCCAGTGCACCCCGTGTGTACGTTGTCCCCCCCCCAGTGCACCCGTGTGTACGTTGTCCCCCCCCCCAGTGCACCCGTGTGTACGTTGTCCCCCCCCCCAGTGCACCCGTGTGTACGTTGTCCCCCCCCCCAGTGCACCCGTGTGTACGTTGTCCCCCCCCCCCAGTGCACCCGTGTGTACGTTGTCCCCCCCCCCAGTGCACCCGTGTGTACGTTGTCCCCCCCCCAGTGCACCCGTGTGTACGTTGTCCCCCCCCCCAGTGCACCCGTGTGTACGTTGCCCCCCCCCCCAGTGCACCCGTGTGTACGTTGCCCCCCCCCCCAGTGCACCCGTGTGTACGTTGTCCCCCCCCCCCAGTGCACCCGTGTGTACGTTGTCCCCCCCCCAGTGCACCCGTGTGTACGTTGTCCCCCCCCCCAGTGCACCCGTGTGTACGTTGTCCCCCCCCCCCAGTGCACCCGTGTGTACGTTGTCCCCCCCCCCCCCAGTGCACCCGTGTGTACGTTGTCCCCCCCCCCCAGTGCACCCGTGTGTACGTTGTCCCCCCCCCCAGTGCACCCGTGTGTACGTTGTCCCCCCCCCCCCCAGTGCACCCGTGTGTACGTTGTCCTCCCCCCCCCAGTGCACCCGTGTGTACGTTGTCCTCCCCCCCCCAGTGCACCCGTGTGTACGTTGTCCCCCCCCCCCAGTGCACCCGTGTGTACGTTGTCCCCCCCCCCCAGTGCACCCGTGTGTACGTTGCCCCCCCCCAGTGCACCCGTGTGTACGTTGCCCCCCAGCCCAGTGCACCCGTGTGTACGTTGTCCCCCCCCCCCCCAGTGCACCCGTGTGTACGTTGTCCCCCCCCCCCAGTGCACCCGTGTGAACGTTGCCCCCCCCCCCCAGTGCACCCGTGTGTACGTTGTGTCCCCCCCCCCCCCCCCCCCCAGTGCCCCGTGTGTACGCTTATGAGTAATGTGCAGGAGGTGAGGGACAGAAAGGGTTACACAGTATGTCTGCGTCCCAGAGCTCCTGGTATATGTATAATATACATGTTTGTCAGTGTACCCCTTGTATATGTACAATATATATATGTATGTGTCATTGTGTCCCTGCTATGTATGAGTGCATGGGTTTGTCTGTGTACCCCTGGCATGTATGTGGGTGTGTGTACCCCTGGCATGTATGTGGGTGTGTCTGTGTACCCCTGGCATGTATGTGGGTGTGTCTGTGTGCCCCTGGTATGTATATGTGCGTGGGTGTCCCCCCCCCCCACACCGTTTGTACCCTGTGTCCCCCCCCCGTTTGTACGCTGTGTGTCCCCCGTCCGTACGCTGTGCCCCCCTCCTATGTGTACGCTGTGCCTCACCCCCTTGTGTGTGTATGCCTTGCCCCCCCCATGTGTATGCCTTGCCCCCCCCCGTGCGTAGGCTTTGCCCCCCCCCCGTGCGTAGGCTTTGCCCCCCCCCCGTGCGTAGGCTTTGCCCCCCCCGTGCGTAGACTTTGCCCCCCCCCCCGTGCGTAGGCTTTGCCCCCCCCCCCCGTGCGTAGGCTTTGCCCCCCCCCCCGTGCGTAGGCTTTGCCCCCCCCCGTGCGTAGGCTTTGCCCCCCCCCCCGTGCGTAGGCTTTGCCCCCCCCCCCGTGCGTAGGCTTTGCCCCCCCCCGTGTGTAGGCTGTGCCCCCCCCCCGTGTGTAGGCTGTGCCCCCCCCCCGTGTGTAGGCTGTGCCCCCCCCCCGTGTGTAGGCTGTGCCCCCCCCCCCGTGTGTAGGCTGTGCCCCCCCCCCGTGTGTAGGCTGTGCTCCCCCCCCCGTGTGTAGGCTGTGCCCCCCCCCCCCCCGTGTGTAGGCTGTGCCCCCCCCCCCGTGTGTAGGCTGTGCCCCCCCCCCCCATGTGTAGGCTGTGCCCCCCCCCCCCCGTGTGTAGGCTGTGCCCCCCCCCCCCGTGTGTAGGCTGTGCCCCCCCCCCCGTGTGTAGGCTGTGCCCCCCCCCGTGTGTAGGCTGTGCCCCCCCCCCCCCCGTGTGTAGGCTGTGCCCCCCCCCCCCCGTGTGTAGGCTGTGCCCCCCCCCCCCCCCCGTGTGTAGGCTGTGCCCCCCCCCCCCCCGTGTGTAGGCTGTGCCCCCCCCCCCGTGTGTAGGCTGTGCCCCCCCCCCCCGTGTGTAGGCTGTGCCCCCCCCCGTGTAGGCTGTGCCCCCCCCCCGTGTGTAGGCTGTGCCCCCCCCCGTGTGTAGGCTGTGCCCCCCCCCCGTGTGTAGGCTGTGCCCCCCCCCCGTGTGTAGGCTGTGCCCCCCCCCCGTGTGTAGGCTGTGCCCCCCCCCGTGTGTAGGCTGTGCCCCCCCCCGTGTGTAGGCTGTGCCCCCCCCCCCCCGTGTGTAGGCTGTGCCCCCCCCCCCCGTGTGTAGGCTGTGCCCCCCCCCCCCGTGTGTAGGCTGTGCCCCCCCCCCCCCCCGTGTGTAGGCTGTGCCCCCCCCCCCGTGTGTAGGCTGTGCCCCCCCCCCCCCCCCGTGTGTAGGCTGTGCCCCCCCCCGTGTGTAGGCTGTGCCCCCCCCCCGTGTGTAGGCTGTGCCCCCCCCCGTATGTAGGCTGTGCCCCCCCCCCGTGTGTACGCTGTGTGTCCCCCCCCATGTGTACGCTGTGTGTCCCCCGTGTGTACGCTGTGCGTCCCGTCTGTACGCTGTGCCCCCTCCTATGTGTACACTGTGCCTCACCCCCTTGTGTGTGTGTACGCTGTGTCCCCCTTTCTTCATTGTCTCTACTTCTGCACAGGACACGTGTGCTGCTCTGTGCAGTTCCAGTCCCGGCGCTGGCTGCTGGAGGAGAGCAGAAGAGGAGAACCGTGCGGTGCCAGCAGCAGAAGGTTATGAAGCTCAGGAGAGTGCACTGAAGAGCGGAGGAGGGGAAAGAAGGCTGCAGGGAACCTGGAAGCAAAGGTCCGGACAGGATGAATGAAGAGTTGCGGAGAGGTGAATCATCCAGAGTGTCCCCCAAAAGCAGCCTCCTTTGAAGCACAGTGGGCCAGGTTAGTAGCTACTACATACACCCTAACCATGCACCTCCCTCCCCCCGCTGTGCCCCTCCGATTTGCCCCCCCCCCCTATGTGTGCAAGATTTGCCTGTGCCCCCCCTGTGTGTATGCTGTGCCCCCCCTGTGTGTATGCTGTGCCCCCCCTGTGTGTATGCTGTGCCCCCCCTGTGTGTATGCTGTGCCCCACCTGTGTGTATGCTGTGCCCCACCTGTGTGTATGCTGTGCCCCCCCTGTGTGTATGCTGTGCCCCCCCTGTGTGTATGCTGTGCCCCCCCTGTGTGTATGCTGTGCCCCCCCTGTGTGTATGCTGTGCCCCCCCTGTGTGTATGCTGTGCCCCCCCTGTGTGTACGTTGTCCCCCCCCCCAGTGCACCCGTGTGTACGTTGTCTCCCCCCCAGTGCACCCGTGTGTACGTTGTCTCCCCCCCAGTGCACCCGTGTGTACGTTGTCTCCCCCCCAGTGCACCCGTGTGTACGTTGTCTCCCCCCCAGTGCACCCGTGTGTACGTTGTCTCCCCCCCAGTGCACCCGTGTGTACGTTGTCTCCCCCCCCAGTGCACCCGTGTGTACGTTGTCCCCCCCCTCAGTGCACCCGTGTGTACGTTGTCCCCCCCCTCAGTGCACCCGTGTGTACGTTGTCCCCCCCCTCAGTGCACCCGTGTGTACGTTGTCCCCCCCTCAGTGCACCCGTGTGTACGTTGTCCCCCCCCTCAGTGCACCCGTGTGTACGTTGTCCCCCCCCTCAGTGCACCCGTGTGTACGTTGTCCCCCCCCTCAGTGCACCCGTGTGTACGTTGTCCCCCCCCTCAGTGCACCCGTGTGTACGTTGTCCCCCCCCTCAGTGCACCCGTGTGTACGTTGTCCCCCCCCTCAGTGCACCCGTGTGTATGTTGTCCCCCCCCTCAGTGCACCCGTGTGTATGTTGTCCCCCCCCTCAGTGCACCCGTGTGTACGTTGTCCCCCCCCCTCAGTGCACCCGTGTGTACGTTGTCCCCCCCCCTCAGTGCACCCGTGTGTACGTTGTCCCCCCCCTCAGTGCACCCGTGTGTACGTTGTCCCCCCCCCCAGTGCACCCGTGTGTACGTTGTCCCCCCCCCCAGTGCACCCGTGTGTACGTTGTCCCCCCCCCAGTGCACCCGTGTGTACGTTGTCCCCCCCCCAGTGCACCCGTGTGTACGTTGTCCCCCCCCCCAGTGCACCCGTGTGTACGTTGTCCCCCCCCCCAGTGCACCCGTGTGTACGTTGTCCCCCCCCCCAGTGCACCCGTGTGTACGTTGTCCCCCCCCCCCAGTGCACCCGTGTGTACGTTGTCCCCCCCCCCAGTGCACCCGTGTGTACGTTGTCCCCCCCCCAGTGCACCCGTGTGTACGTTGTCCCCCCCCCAGTGCACCCGTGTGTACGTTGTCCCCCCCCCAGTGCACCCGTGTGTACGTTGTCCCCCCCCCAGTGCACCCGTGTGTACGTTGTCCCCCCCCCAGTGCACCCGTGTGTACGTTGTCCCCCCCCCAGTGCACCCGTGTGTACGTTGTCCCCCCCCCCCCCCCAGTGCACCCGTGTGTAAGTTGTCCCCCACCCGTGTGTAAGTTGTCCCCCCCCCCCGTGCACCCGTGTGTACGTTGTCCCCCCCCCAGTGCACCCGTGTGTACGTTGTCCCCACCCCCCATTGCACCCGTGTGTACGTTGTCCCCACCCCCCATTGCACCCGTGTGTACGTTGTCCCCACCCCCCATTGCACCCGTGTGATCCCACCCCCCATTGCACCCGTGTGTACCCCCCGTGTGTACGTTGTGCCCCCGTGTGTACGTTGTGCCA